>NW_020537758.1:8887460-8910394 GCF_003426905.1 Ctenocephalides felis | reverse complement strand
CAACAATCCCAAATCGATATCTTATTGCTTCTCGAGATATTCAACGGAGCAATCGCAATTGAGCGCACTTCATATGCAAATTTGCTCACTTGTCTTTATCTTTAGAACGAGCTAGGGTATGATGTTCTAGTGTTGCAGGCACATAAATATGCACGCAATCAACATCCTGCAACAATCCCAAATCGATATCTTTATTGCTTCTCGAGATATTCAACGGAGCAATCGCAATTGAGCGCACTTCATATGCAAATTTGCTCACTTGTCTTTATCTTTAGAACGGGCTAGGGTACGATGTGCTAGTGTTGCAGGCATCTAAATATGCACGCAATCAACACTCTACAACAATCTCAAATCGATATCTCTATTGCTTCTCGAGATATTCAACGGAGCAATCGCAATTGAGCGCACTTCATATGCAAATTTGCTCACTTGTCTTTATCTTTAGAACGGGCTAGGGTACGATGTGCTAGTGTTGCAGGCATATAAATATGCACGCAATCAACATCTACAACAATCCCAAATCGATATCTTTATTGCTTCTCAAGATATTCAACGGAGCAATCGCAATTGAGCGCACTTATATGCAAATTTGCTCACTTGTCTTTATCTTTAGAACGGGCTAGGGTACGATGTGCTAGTGTTGCAGGCATATAATATGCACGCAATCAACACTCTACAACAATCTCAAATCGATATCTCTATTGCTTCTCGAGATATTCAACGGAGCAATCGCAATTGAGCGCACTTCATATGCAAATTTGCTCACTTGTCTTTATCTTAGAACGGGCTAGGGTACGATGTGCTAGTGTTGCAGGCATCTAAATATGCACGCAATCAACATCTACAACAATCTCAAATCGATATCTCTATTGCTTCTCGAGATATTCAACGGAGCAATCGCAATTGAGCGCACTTCATATGCAAATTTGCTCACTTGTCTTTATCTTTAGAACGGGCTAGGGTACGATGTGCTAGTGTTGCAGGCATCTTAATATGCACGCAATCAACACTCTACAACAATCTCAAATCGATATCTCTATTGCTTCTCGAGATATTCAACGGAGCAATCGCAATTGAGCGCACTTCATATGCAAATTTGCTCACTTGTCTTTATCTTTAGAACGGGCTAGGGTACGATGTGCTAGTGTTGCAGGCATATAAATATGCACGCAATCAACATCTACAACAATCCCAAATCGATATCTTTATTGCTTCTCGAGATATTCAACGGAGCAATCGCAATTGAGCGCACTTCATATGCAAATTTGCTCACTTGTCTTTATCTTTAGAACGGGCTAGGGTACGATGTGCTAGTGTTGCAGGCATATAAATATGCACGCAATCAACACTCTGCAACAATCCCAAATCGATATCTTTATTGCTTCTCGAGATATTCAACGGAGCAATCGCAATTGAGCGCACTTCATATGCAAATTTGCTCACTTGTCTTTATCTTTAGAACGGGCTAGGGTACGATGTGCTAGTGTTGCAGGCATATAAATATGCACGCAATCAACACTCTACAACAATCTCCAAATCGATATCTCTATTGCTTCTCGAGATATTCAACGGAGCAATCGCAATTGAGCGCACTTCATATGCAAATTTGCTCACTTGTCTTTATCTTTAGAACGGGCTAGGGTACGATGTGCTAGTGTTGCAGGCATATAAATATGCACGCAATCAACATCTTACAACAATCCCAAATCGATATCTTTATTGCTTCTCAAGATATTCAACGGAGCAATCTCAATTGAGCGCACTTTATATGCAAATTTGCTCACTTGTCTTTATCTTTAGAACGGGCTAGGGTACGATGTGCTAGTGTTGCAGGCATCATAATATGCACGCAATCAACACTCTACAACAATCTCAAATCGATATCTCTATTGCTTCTCGAGATATTCAACGGAGCAATCGCAATTGAGCGCACTTCATATGCAAATTTGCTCACTTGTCTTTATCTTTAGAACGGGCTAGGGTACGATGTGCTAGTGTTGCAGGCATCTTAATATGCACGCAATCAACACTCTACAACAATCTCAAATCGATATCTCTATTGCTTCTCGAGATATTCAACGGAGCAATCGCAATTGAGCGCACTTCATATGCAAATTTGCTCACTTGTCTTTATCTTTAGAACGGGCTAGGGTACGATGTGCTAGTGTTGCAGGCATCTTAATATGCACGCAATCAACACTCTACAACAATCCAAATCGATATCTCTATTGCTTCTCGAGATATTCAACGGAGCAATCGCAATTGAGCGCACTTCATATGCAAATTTGCTCACTTGTCTTTATCTTTAGAACGGGCTAGGGTACGATGTTCTAGTGTTGCAGGCATCATAATATGCACGCAATCAACATCCTACAACAATCCCAAATCGATATCTTTATTGCTTCTCGAGATATTCAACGGAGCAATCGCAATTGAGCGCACTTCATATGCAAATTTGCTCACTTGTCTTTATCTTTAGAACGGGCTAGGGTACGATGTGCTAGTGTTGCAGGCATATAAATATGCACGCAATCAACATCTACAACAATCCCAAATCGATATCTCTATTGCTTCTCGAGATATTCAACGGAGCAATCGCAATTGAGCGCACTTCATATGCAAATTTGCTCACTTGTCTTTATCTTTAGAACGGGCTAGGGTACGATGTGCTAGTGTTGCAGGCATATAAATATGCACGCAATCAACATCCTGCAACAATCCCAAATCGATATCTTTATTGCTTCTCGAGATATTCAACGGAGCAATCGCAATTGAGCGCACTTCATATGCAAATTTGCTCACTTGTCTTTATCTTTAGAACGGGCTAGGGTACGATGTGCTAGTGTTGCAGGCATATAAATATGCACGCAATCAACATCCTGCAACAATCCCAAATCGATATCTTTATTGCTTCTCGAGATATTCAACGGAGCAATCGCAATTGAGCGCACTTCATATGCAAATTTGCTCACTTGTCTTTATCTTTAGAACGGGCTAGGGTACGATGTGCTAGTGTTGCAGGCATTAAATATGCACGCAATCAACACTCTACAACAATCTCAAATCGATATCTCTATTGCTTCTCGAGATATTCAACGGAGCAATCGCAATTGAGCGCACTTCATATGCAAATTTGCTCACTTGTCTTTATCTTTAGAACGGGCTAGGGTACGATGTGCTAGTGTTGCAGGCATATAAATATGCACGCAATCAACATCTTACAACAATCCCAAATCGATATCTTTATTGCTTCTCAAGATATTCAACGGAGCAATCGCAATTGAGCGCACTTCATATGCAAATTTGCTCACTTGTCTTTATCTTTAGAACGGGCTAGGGTACGATGTGCTAGTGTTGCAGGCATATAAATATGCACGCAATCAACACTCTACAACAATCTCAAATCGATATTCTATTGCTTCTCGAGATATTCAACGGAGCAATCGCAATTGAGCGCACTTCATATGCAAATTTGCTCACTTGTCTTTATCTTTAGAACGGGCTAGGGTACGATGTGCTAGTGTTGCAGGCATCTTAATATGCACGCAATCAACACTCTACAACAATCCCAAATCGATATCTTTATTGCTTCTCGAGATATTCAACGGAGCAATCGCAATTGAGCGCACTTCATATGCAAATTTGCTCACTTGTCTTTATCTTTAGAACGGGCTAGGGTACGATGTGCTAGTGTTGCAGGCATCTTAATATGCACGCAATCAACACTCTACAACAATCTCAAATCGATATCTCTATTGCTTCTCGAGATATTCAACGGAGCAATCGCAATTGAGCGCACTTCATATGCAAATTTGCTCACTTGTCTTTATCTTTAGAACGGGCTAGGGTACGATGTGCTCGTGTTGCAGACATCCAAATATGCACCCAATCAACACTCTGCAACAATCCCAAATCGATATCTTTATTGCTTCTCGAGATATTCAACGGAGCAATCGCAATTGAGCGCACTTCATATGCAAATTTGCTCACTTGTCTTTATCTTTAGAACGGGCTAGGGTACGATGTGCTAGTGTTGCAGGCATCTTAATATGCACGCAATCAACACTCTACAACAATCTCAAATCGATATCTTTATTGCTTCTCGAGATATTCAACGGAGCAATCGCAATTGAGCGCACTTCATATGCAAATTTGCTCACTTGTCTTTATCTTTAGAACGGGCTAGGGTACGATGTGCTAGTGTTGCAGGCATTAAATATGCACGCAATCAACACTCTACAACAATCTCCAAATCGATATCTCTATTGCTTCTCGAGATATTCAACGGAGCAATCGCAATTGAGCGCACTTCATATGCAAATTTGCTCACTTGTCTTTATCTTTAGAACGGGCTAGGGTACGATGTGCTAGTGTTGCAGGCATATAAATATGCACGCAATCAACTCTTACAACAATCCCAAATCGATATCTTTATTGCTTCTCGAGATATTCAACGGAGCAATCGCAATTGAGCGCACTTCATATGCAAATTTGCTCACTTGTCTTTATCTTTAGAACGGGCTAGGGTACGATGTGCTAGTGTTGCAGGCATATAAATATGCACGCAATCAACACTCTACAACAATCTCAAATCGATATCTCTATTGCTTCTCGAGATATTCAACGGAGCAATCGCAATTGAGCGCACTTCATATGCAAATTTGCTCACTTGTCTTTATCTTTAGAACGGGCTAGGGTACGATGTGCTAGTGTTGCAGGCATCTTAATATGCACGCAATCAACACTCTACAACAATCTCAAATCGATATCTCCATTGCTTCTCGAGATATTCAACGGAGCAATCGCAATTGAGCGCACTTCATATGCAAATTTGCTCACTTGTCTTTATCTTTAGAACGGGCTAGGGTACGATGTGCTAGTGTTGCAGGCATATAAATATGCACGCAATCAACATCTTACAACAATCCCAAATCGATATCTTTATTGCTTCTCGAGATATTCAACGGAGCAATCGCAATTGAGCGCACTTTATATGCAAATTTGCTCACTTGTCTTTATCTTTAGAACGGGCTAGGGTACGATGTGCTAGTGTTGCAGGCATCTTAATATGCACGCAATCAACACTCTACAACAATCTCAAATTGATATCTCTATTGCTTCTCGAGATATTCAACGAAGCAATCGCAATTGAGCGCACTTCATATGCAAATTTGCTCACTTGTCTTTATCTTTAGAACGGGCTAGGGTACGATGTGCTAGTGTTGCAGGCATCTTAATATGCACGCAATCAACACTCTACAACAATCTCAAATCGATATCTCTTATTGCTTCTCGAGATATTCAACGAGCAATCGCAATTGAGCGCACTTCATATGCAAATTTGCTCACTTGTCTTTATCTTTAGAACGGGCTAGGGTACGATGTGCTAGTGTTGCAGGCATATAAATATGCACGCAATCAACATCTCTACAACAATCCAAAATCGATATCTTTATTGCTTCTCGAGATATTCAACGGAGCAATCGCAATTGAGCGCACTTCATATGCAAATTTGCTCACTTGTCTTTATCTTTAGAACGGGCTAGGGTACGATGTGCTAGTGTTGCAGGCATCTTAATATGCACGCAATCAACATCTCTACAACAATCTCAAATCGATATCTTATTGCTTCTCGAGATATTCAACGGAGCAATCGCAATTGAGCGCACTTCATATGCAAATTTGCTCACTTGTCTTTATCTTTAGAACGGGCTAGGGTATGATGTGCTAGTGTTGCAGGCATAAATATGCACGCAATCAACATCCTACAACAATCCCAAATCGATATCTTTATTGCTTCTCGAGATATTCAACGGAGCAATCGCAATTGAGCGCACTTCATATGCAAATTTGCTCACTTGTCTTTATCTTTAGAACGGGCTAGGGTACGATGTGCTAGTGTTGCAGGCATCTTAATATGCACGCAATCAACACTCTACAACAATCTCAAATCGATACCTTTATTGCTTCTCGAGATATTCAACGGAGCAATCGCAATTGAGCGCACTTCATATGCAAATTTGCTCACTTGTATCTTTATCTTTAGAACGGTCTAGGGACTAGTGTTGCTAGAGTTATAGAAAAAAAATTTACTTATTATTTCTAGAACAAAAAAATATAAATATTTCACAGTAGTATTCAATTTCAAATATTGTATTCCAGTTGCTTGAACAATACCTCAATTAGAAGGAGGCAGAATTGTGTAAATGTACTTGCGTACGTACTATTAATAATACTTCATTATACATAAATACTAGTACATATATATGTATATATATATATATATATATATATATATATATATATATATATATATATATTTCAATTAAAGCTCTTTACAAAGAGCTAAGCATGTCTCTAAGTACATTCGCAAGAATGGCGAACTAATGAACATGTAAATTATTCATCCGATACGAATGTTCACGACCTAGAAATATTTCCTAGGAACAATATCATTAATTAACAATTTAGCATAATTAATGCTAACTATTCAACATATCAGTAATAATTAAATAACACACTTAGGAAAGAAATTATTGATGAGAAATCGCTTGAAAAAATTATACCCAATTTTTCTATATATATTTGTTCTATGTCCTTTATCCATTTGCGGTTTTGTTTACCAAATCGATTACAATATGATATTAATAATAATATATTATTGTGTATGATTGATTGGTATTTGTGGCCTTATTGAACGTTCTACATTATTGAACGTGCCCTTTATTAAATGATTGGAACAGGGATCGAAATTATTGGCTGATTCGGTGCTATATATTAATAAATTGATTGTAATGGAATTATGTCTAATATAATAATTTATTAGGTATGGTATTAAATTTATACACTATTGCAATTGTTCCTTGAGAATTTTTGTTTGTTTGTTTCTTGCATTTTACTAAAAAACCTTAATGTATTCAGAAAAATAAAATATTCTGAAAAATAAAAATACTTTATTCAATGAAGTACGATTATAAGTATATATTAATTACCCAGCTTGCCAGTTATTTTTGTCTCATGTACATCCTCAATAAAAACATGTATAGTCCCTTATCTGAAAATAGACATCCAATTTTCTATCAATCAATCACTCCTGACTACTAAAACTAGACCCTTCTTGGAAAACTATTTAGAATGACACGAGAGTCAAAGTTCACACATTTAGGCTAATTATAGGCTCAGTAAAAGTTTGAAAGACACTTTTATGAGGTGACAAAAAGTATAATGAAAAGACCAGAAAATTTATTTTAGTATCACAAATAGCTAAATATATTTTTACTGAAATTTATACACATCGTTGCTGGTTATCACAAAACTTTTATAAGTGTTAAAGTTTATACATTCATATAAATACTGCTGATGTTAATTGTAGTAGTTTTTGTACAACTACTATTAAATATATTTCTAAATAGACAAAAAAGTACTATATATCTAAATCTAATCATCCATTGATACTGCACACAGTTTATTATTCTCATCTCTATTTCTTTTGAAAACTAGTTGGTATTGGTATTTTGTCTTGAGGTAAATTCCCGACATGTGTAAATAATCGATTTAATCAATAAAATATAAATTAATTAATGAGTGATGAGTGAAAAATATTTAAAAATACAAAACGTTATACTAGAGTTACAAAATTTTAGTATGGTATTTCTTGATATGTGTACTAAATTATAAATTTATGAAATAAACATGTTTCTTACAAAAAAAGCTATAAATTTGCAATTTTGTAAACAAATGCACTCTTGCATATCTAGTTTCTAACAAGTCCACGGTTTGAAGAGTATTTTGAAAAATATTTAAAAATATAAAACGTTATACTAGAGTTACAAAATTTTAGTATGGTATTTCTTAATATATGTACTAAATTAGGAAAATATATAATCACATATCTTTCTAACAAAAAAGCTATAAATTTGCAATTTTGTAACAAAATACACTCTTGTATATTTAGTTTCCAACAGTTACAAGTCCACGGTTTGAAGAGTATTTTGAAAAATATTTAAAAATATAAAACGTTATACTAGAGTTTCAAAATTTCAGTATGTTATATCTTAATATATGTACTAAATACTAAAAATATAAAATTATATATGTTTCTAACAAAAACAGCTATAAATTTGCAATTTAGTCAAATCATACCTAATTACCATTAGTAACAAATCGATGGTTTGAGGAATACCTTTGAAAAATACTTCAATAATATAAAATATTACACTAGAGTTATAACATTTCAGTATGTTATATCTAAATATATTTACTAAATACTAAAAATATAAAATTATATTTGTTTCTAACAAAAAGAACTACAAGATTGCAATTTTGCAAACGCATGCAATTGTTGCATACACTTTTTGCATTGGTTCCGAGTTGACGACTGAAATGTAATTTTTGAAATATCTTTTAAAGATAAAAAACGTTGTACTAGAGTTGCAAAATTTTAGTATGTTATTTCTTGATATGTGTACTAAATTATAAATATATAAAATCATACATGTTTCTCACAAAAATAGATATGAATAAGCAGTTTACTAAAATCAAGCACACTTGCATACTCTATTTCTATTAATTACAAATCGAGGACTACTTTTGAAAAATGTTTTAAAAATATTAAGTATTATGCTAGAGTTATGGAAATTCAGTATGTTATTTTTCCATATATATACTAAATTATGAAAATATAAAATCACACATGTCTACACACATAAAATCTCACAAAAACAGCTAAAATAAGCAATTTACTAAAATCAAGCACACTTGCACTCTCTATTTCTATTAATAGCGAATTGATGATTTGAGAAGTACTTTTGAAAAATGTTTTAAAAATATTAAATATTATGCTAGAATTATGAAAATTCAGTATGTTATATCCCCATATATGTACTAAATTATAAAAATATAAAATCAAATATGTTTCTATCAGAAGAAGCTAAAAAATTGCAATTTTGTAAATGCATGCACACTTGCATACTCTATTTTTAGTAGTTGCAAATCGACGGTTGGATATGATATGAGAAGTGCTTTTGAGAAATGTTTTAAAAGTATACAATATTATACTAGAGCTATAAAATTTTAGTATGTTATTACGTAATATATGTACTCAATTAAGAAAATATAAAATCACATATGTTTCTAACCATAAAAGCTATAAATTTGCAATTTTGTAAACAAATGCACTCGGGAAGTTAATAGACAAAAAAGTATTAGATATCTGAATCTAATCATCCATTGATACTACACAAAGTTTATTACCCTATTTCTTTTGGAAATAATGAAGACAAATCACTTCTCTCGTGTGAAATTACACAGTCTTTCCGAAATTAGCAAAATCGACAGCAAAGTCCATGGCAAAAAATTTCTTCTTCATAGTTTTTCCAAAGGTCGTTACAAGAAAAACTTTTACATCTAAACTCTGTCGGTTTTAAAACTCTGTTTGGTTCAGTCTGTTTCATTAATGTCGTCGAAGATTTAATTTAATTAATTAAATTAGACGATACTGATGTCGTCGTCGATTCGCAATAAAATCGACATCACCAGGATTTTGTCTCTGTCGACATCTTACACTGTTTCTCATTAGAAATATAAGGGAATATCTTTGTTAAATCGATACAGGGGTAAGGACAGATTCTAAAAACTGATGGGAAAAATTAAAACAAAAATTCTTAAGGTATACTAAAATTTTGTCCGTACTTCTTCTCCAATTATTTATTTTTTCTCCTATTAAAAATCTTACTATTACAAATTTCTTTTTCCCAGCCTTCGGTCTATCAG
This sequence comes from Ctenocephalides felis, assembly GCF_003426905.1. Classification (NCBI taxonomy): domain Eukaryota; kingdom Metazoa; phylum Arthropoda; class Insecta; order Siphonaptera; family Pulicidae; genus Ctenocephalides; species Ctenocephalides felis. The sequence goes on along the minus strand of NW_020537758.1, from coordinate 8,900,623 downwards.
TTCGATTTCTCCTCAATCCATGTAATATATAGTAGGTATTGTGTTATTTGTGTTTCATTAACGTGCAAAACAGTAATTTGCGTTACATGTAATTAAATGCATTCGCCAAATGGATATTTACAATGAAGTCGAGTGCCGACAAATGAGAATCTGCTCTGATGGTCTGCTTTAGTTTAGTTTAGTTTAGTTTTCACGAATCACGGTTTCAATTTTATGGTTTTCGGTTTACCCATCGAAAATAGACTGACAGAGAAATTCTATACATAGTAAAAAAAATCAATGGTGATTGTACAATGATAGATGGGAATAAATTGTTGTCGACAAATTGAGCCTAACTGTATTTTGTGAAACCAAAATGGAAATGAAATGCGGTTTATAAAATAAATGCATATATCGATGGGTAGGACATGTCGTTAATAAAATTCTGAATTACTTTTTTCAAGTATTCATAACTTTATTTTATTTTCAATTATAAGTATATGAGACAGCTCTGAATGAAAATAAGGAAATGAAGAAGTCCAAGTCAGCAGGTGGTGACGCAAATACTGAGACTTTACCTGTATATATATATATATATATATATATATATATATATATACGTGTGTGTATGTGCATTTAATATCCTGTATTTTATATATATGAAAGCAGCTTATTTGCTGCCAATATTTCGTTCAGTTTATGTATCCAGTTTTCCAGTTTCAACGACCTTTAATGCTTTGTACACCTGGCTTTCATGCCAAGTTTTGCTAAAACACAATACACAAACATATATATATATATATATATATATATATATATATATATGTGTGTGTGTGTGTGTGTGTAAGAAGTCTAAAAATAAACCAAAGCGTCCGAACTTTGTTATACGAGTATTTACAAAATTTTTGCATAAATATTTGTTACTGTTTGTCTAATTTCAGTTGCGATTTTAAAATATACCGAGTTGTTTTAGGGACTTAAGCTATTAGACAATATTAAACATAATTTATTTGTGCATAAGTTTGCCAAACATTGCAATTATTTTGGACAGTCCATTCAAAAATTACTAAGCTATAAATGATCAACTAAGTAAATGCACACAAAACTAGTCAATGCCAATATGCCTTGTACTAAATCTGAACGCACTCACTTCAATTTTAGTTTTTAAGTATACCGAGTTGTTGTAGGGTATCATAATATTAGACAATATTGTTGATTATATAATGTAGTACAATTTTACAAAACATTTCACTAATTTTGATCCAACCGTTTAAAAGTTACAGCAAATAAATAGCGACTGCTAAGTTACAATTAAATATTTAGTTTCAACTGCAATTTTAAAGTATACCGAGTTGTTTTATGCACTTACAATATTAGACAATATTATACACGATTTAATTTTGCACAAATTTGTCAAATATTTCAATTATTTTGGACAATCCGTTTAAAAAGTACAAGAGATCAAAGAAATAAATGATCACAAATTTAGTCATTGCCAATACGTCTTGTATTAAATCTGAACGCACTCAGAACAATTTTATGTTTTTGGTTACAATTTTTAAGTATACCGAGTTGTTTAAGGAACTTATAATATTAGAAAATTCACCAAATACTTCAATTATTTTGGACAGTCCGTTCAAAAGATATAAGTGATATAGTAAATAAATGTTTTACCATGAGATATAGAGATAAAATCTTTATAATTACTTGTTTGAAATTCAGTTGATATTTTTATATTTTTGTTTTATATTTATTTGATATATGTAGTATTTATTATGTTATATTTTTTGTATCTTAAAAAAAAATTAAAAATTTTATAGCTCATTCCTGCTTTTGTGGAAATGGCTTCTCTCTGTCTATATACTGAATTATGTTGAATTTTTTTTTCAAATTTTCATTAATTTTCGAGTCCAGTTTAACACCACGTTGATGGACAACTACAGTTTAATACAATATAAAAATAATATATTAATAATAAATAATCATTTAAAAATGGAACTACAGAACATAATTAAGACGTAGACTTACGTCTTCAATCTTTCAAAAATAAAATTTCTATATGCAAAACTCCAAAATTTGACCAAAGTTAATATATATCAAAACAAGTATGGAATTAAGGTAGCATGAGGTTGTCAAAAATCCTATATCAAGTTGTTTTGGAATTAAAATCGATCAGAATGGATTTCTGCGCAAAATGCATGGTAACCAGTGGACCATACAACTTATTTTCTTCGACCAAAAGCACAGTACTTTGTACATCAATCTAATTTTCAATCGATAATATTGACTATCGATTCCCATCACGTCCAACAAATTCTATCACAATTTAATCCAGGTAAAATTTTCGTATACACACCACTTACCTCTTGTACTTAACACAAAAAGCTATAAGGCAAGCCATTAACCCATGTCGGTGTTCTATACAAGAATCCTTTCACTCCGAAAGGTGTTCCTGCGAATTCGATTGGATACAGGTATCGATTGTAACCAATCAGATGAAGAGTGCGAGGTGGAAAGCAAGGTTGGTGCTTGTATGTGTTCAAAATCGGGATACTGGTTTTACAAGTCTTTGCACGTATAGAATTGTTATTGTTTCTTTGAAGATTTTAACAGGGATGGCCGAGGAAAGGGTTGAATAAAATACCTACATTGTTGAAGTTGTCAAAGATGGCATCGTGTCTCAAGACAAATTGGTAAAACTTCCTGTAACAAGAATTAAAATTTGTAAAAAAGCTTTAAAATTGTTAAAAACAACTTTGAAAAAATTACAATTTTAGAATTCTGATTTTTTTTTTAATTTGATCTTTTCCATTTCTCAAATTTCATAATTTTGTATGTTTTTTGAATTCTTTAAATAGGTCGATCCGTGTTCCCGAAATCGTCAACAGAAAATTGTATCCGCACATACATACACACACATACATCATTTTATTTCTCAGGTACCCCAAAATATTCAGATATATTTGAAACCTAGAGATATATCAAACTTTTTTATTTTTGATAACTTGCCCTACGAGAAGATAAAAAAATTAGAAAAAGTGAAGCAAATATATGACTTTGTTCAAATTTTAATATCTATGCAAACATGTTATTGTTACTATTTATTACTATTTATAGTTGATATCAAATATGTTCACACTCTATATTAATAATTCTATATGGAAAAAATAACTATGAAAAATTGGAATAAAACGACTTTGAATTCGATCTTTCATATTCTTTAGCATTTAATAGAAAATTTGAGACATTTTTTTGGTTTTTGTCAAATAACTCACAAATAAACAAACCTCATATTTTGGGCAGCCTATATAAATTTTTATAAATTTTAAGTTTATTATTTAATTTGTTATTTGATTTATAATTTAATTCGAAATAAAAAAGATGGCATCATTAAGGAATGCATTTTTATTTATTATTTGTAGTAAACATTTCCAAAAAAATCATTGTACTAACAATTAATTTAAAAAATTAATAAAAAATATATGGTTTAATTGCAGCTGAAATTTAAACTTGTTGGCAAAAAAATCTATTTTTATTTTTATTATCTGAGTGTCAAAATTAATTTCATTATCTGGGTGTCGGTGAGAAATTGAAAATTAAGTATTTTACTATTTTACAACCTTTAATGAAATTTACCAGAATATTTTCTTTCAAGAAAGACTTCTCAAGTCGGTCAATTTTGAGTTAAATTCTAAGTTCAACAAAAAGTTTTATTTCTTGAAAACTTGGGGAAATTGTGTTATTATTTTATTTTATGGTCCTAGAAGTATTATTCAGAGTTACGATTCCAAAAATCAAATGAACAAAATTAGTAAAAATTAACCACAATAACCAAAAAATGATCATAATTCTTCCAAAGCTCTAGGTCGCACTTAAAAGCTCATATGTTCCAAATAACGTGAGATATTTTTTTATTTAAGATTAATACTATGACCGCGTTTTGACGTTGAATTTTGGGATACCCTGTATATATTAAAATTATAATAATAAAAGTAATCAGAATAACCGAAAATTGATCACAAATTCATCAAAGCTCAAGGCTGCACTTGAAAGCTCATAATTTCCAAATAACGTTAGATTTTTTTTTTATTTCAAATCGATACTATCACCGCGTTTTGACGTTGAATTCTGGGACACCCAGAAATATCAAAATTAATTTCAAAAATGTCCTTCAAATTCCTCAAGTTCGCCATCAATGTCTTCGTCCACAATATATTTCTTCTTGTCGGTTTGTATGCGTATGTGTTGTAAAAGTTTCTCGGTTCCTTTTTGTTATTAATAATAAACCTGATTGCCCAAAGGTGCCCAACGTGTTTTTTTCTTTAAATTTTATTATTTTCCAGGTGGCTCTTAAAAGTTTATTAACTTCTTCTGTACGACTCCAGAAAAAGTGGTTGTAGATTATTAGGATTTTTGGACGGACGAAAGATTTATGCTAAAATTGTAAACTGTAGTTGTTTTTGTATAAATTCTATGATGTGGTATTACACAGATGTGTAATTAAGTAGTGTATATGTGTAATATACTCTTGGTAAGTTGTAATTTACAACAAACGATTTAATTGAAAATCGTTGAAGTTATGGATGGACGATGGGAAATTGCTCGGTAAATAACAATTTCTTATCTGTCTAGTTTATATACATATGTATATATATATATATATATATATATATATGTATATGTATATATATATTTATATATATATACTAGGTGAGCCGAATATAAAATCAAATATGTTTCTAACAAAAAAAGCTGTAAATTAAAATTTAGTAGACGAATGCACTCTTGCATATCTAGTTTCCAATAGTTACAAGTCCACGGTAAGAAGAGTATTTTGAAAAATGTTTTAAAATATAAAACGTTTTACTAGAACTTTGAAATTTCATTAAGTTATTTTCTAATCCATGTAGTAAATTATAAAAATATAAAATCAAATATGTTTCTAACAAAAAAAGCTGTAAATTAAAATTTAGTAGATGAATGCACTCTTGCATATCTAGTTTCCAACAGTTACAAGTCCACGGTTTGAAGAGTATTTTGAAAAATATTTAAAAATATAAAACGTTATACTAGATTTACAAAATTTTAGTATGTTATTTCTTAATATATGTATTAAATATTAAAAATATAAAATGACATGTGTTTCTAACAAAAAAAGCTATAAATTTGAAATTTTGTAAACAAATGCACTCCTGCATATCTAGTTTCCAATAGTTACAAGTCCACGGTTTGAAGAGTATTTTGAAAAATGTTTTAAAATATAAAACGTTATACTAGAATTTTGAAATTTCATTAAGTTATTTTCTAATCCATGTAGTAAATTATAAAAATATAAAATCAAATATGTTTCTAACAAAAAAGCTATAAATTAGAATATCTTTTGCAAATCTAGTTTCCAGTAGTTACAAGTCCACTGTTTGAAGAGTATTTTGAAAAATGTTATAAAATATAAAACGTTTTACTAGAGTTTTGAAATTTCATTAAGTTATTTTCTAAAACATGTAGTAAATTATAAAAATATAAAATCAAATATGTTTCTAACAAAAAAAGCTGTAAATTAAAATTTAGTAGACGAATGCACTCTTGCATATCTAGTTTCCAGTAGTTACAAGTCCACTGATTGAAGAGTATTTTGAAAAATGTTATAAAATATAAAACGTTATACTAGATTTTTAAATTTTAGTATGTTATTTCTTGATATATGTATTAAATATTAAAAATATAAAATGACATGTGTTTCTAACAAAAAAAGCTATAAATTAGAATATACTAGATGTATGCACTCTTGCAAATCTAGTTTCCAGTAGTTACATTGACATTCCAGTCGACGGTTTGAAAAGTATTTTTAAAATAAATTTTAGAAATATAAAATCGTTTACTAAAATTTTGAAATTTCAGTATGTTTTTTCTTGATATATGTATTAAATATTAAAAATATAAAATCAAATATGTTTCTAACAAAAAAAGCTGTAAATTAAAATTTAGTAGACGAATGCACTCTTGCATATCTAGTTTCCAATAGTTACAAGTCCACGGTAAGAAGAGTACTTTTGAAAAATGTTTTAAAAATATAAAATATTATAACAGAGTTATGAACTTTCAGTATGTTATTTCTTAATACATGTACTAAATTATAGAAATATAAAATCAAATATGTTTCTAACAAAAAAAGCTATAAATTAGAATATACTAGATGTATGCACTCTTGCAAATCTAGTTTCCAGTAGTTGCATGTCGACGGTTTGAACAGTATTTTTAAAATATATTGCAGAAATATAAAACGTTTCACTAGAGTTTTGAAATTTCAGTAAGTTATTTCCTAATACATTACTAAATTATAAAAATATAAAATCAAATATGTTTCTAACAAAAAAAGCTGTAAATTAAAATTTAGTAGACGAATGCACTCTTGCATATCTAGTTTCCAATAGTTACAAGTTCACAGTTTGAAGAGTATTTTGAAAAATGTTTTAAAATATAAAACGTTATACTAAATTTACAAAATTTTAGTATGTTATTTCTTAATACATGTACTAAATTATAGAAATATAAAATCACATATGTTTCTCACAAAAACAGCCATAAATAACAATTTAACAAAATCAAGCACATATGCATAAACTATTTCTATTAGTTACGAATCAACGGTTTAAGCCAAGAAAAGATTTGTCTCCTCCATTGGTTATCTTGCATTTAGTCCATAAATCCATTCCCCGCACTTCCAATTCCAAAAAAATGTGATATTTTACAATAGCCAACCTCATTCTACCATCTTGGCTAACTTGTCTCGATTTCTACGTATATATATATAACTTTTGTCCGACCTAAGGCGATGAAAGATACATACTCTGTACTCCATGGAGCGTTGAGCATAAAGTACCGTTGTTGAAAAATCAAACAGCGATCAAATTCAAATGATTGCAATTTAACAGAAATAACAAAACTCGAGAAACCTACAAGAAGGCTAGTTTAGCCGTTATTCGGATTCGAGATCATCTCGAATGCTAAAACGACTAATAATAATAATGCATAGAAAAGGTCAGGGGAAAAGATACATGGACTGGTATGGGAGGTTTGTTATGTCTGCTGTTGTTTTCATGATAAATCAAAAGGTTTTTTTTAACATTTTTCACCGGTGTTTGCTAATTTTCCATGCGCCGAGCTTTTGTGTCCAATGTCACATGTGGCGTTGATTAAGGTTGGTAATTAAGGCGATTGTTGAGAGAGGAAAAATATTTTTTAATCATTAAAAACACACCGTACAACAGAGCTTTTGTTATATCAAACCCAGATATTGACTCAAATTTTTGCTACAAAAAAATATATATATTCCAAAAGAACTTTCCAAATTTTCTTTTGCCACTTTTCATAAATTTTCTTTAACAAATGTTTCCAATTAATACGCCCAAAACAATTCACCAACAGCAACTAATTCCCAAAGTTTCTAATTGCTTAATTTGAGACCTAAATTCTGAAAGGATAATTAATTTGACAAGAATTTATATGGAGGAATATTCGACTTTGAAGTTTTCGTATTGATCGATTCTTCAATTTATATGGAAATACTTCACATCTTTATAAATACACATATAAATATATTTATATATATATATATATATATATATATATATATGTGTGTGTGTGTACATATATACGATTTCTAAGAAGCTTATTAGAGCTTAATTTATGAAATGAAAACACATATTTATTTAATATTTTTATTTCAACATTTATTTATTCATGTGGAGGGAGTGCCGTACTTTTTTTAGTTTTGTTATAAAAACTTTGAAAGTTTGGATTGGACCTGATAAAATTCTGTTTATTTTCTAGTTCTACAAAATATTTAGCAAATTTTATATGTGTCTAAAAAAAGCTTCAATTTAGACGTGTGTCATGACAAAGTTTATACATGTTGAGTAAGTAATGTACTTTTTTTAGTTTTGTTATAAAAACCCTAAATTTTTGTATTGGAGTATAAAATATTTTATATTCACTGAAATGCTAATAAAATGATGCATTTTTTCTAGTACTACAAAAAAATGTAGCAAATTTTATATATTCATAACAACAGCAGAATATACAGCTTATAAATAAAATTTGGTACATCTTTTCTCTCCACAACTCTCATTTTTTCCGATTATCCTATATATTTATATTGGAAAATAGGTATATATTTATCAAATGCAAATAATAATTTAAATATATGAATATATATGTAAGTTATCAATTGATAGCTTCAAAGATATCTAAAATTGATACGATGCAAACATACAATTATATAAATAGAAAACAATGATCGATTCTATTCGAAGTTATTACCATATGCACTGACCAGCAAAACATAATAGATTATTGATTATTTATAAATATATATATATATATATATATATATATATATATATGTATTTAACGGTAATTTCCGAGTGGGTGTATATAGATGTGTTATTTTCTAAACGGTACAATGTTTTCCAAAAAAAATAGTGAATGCTCGAGGAACGATTTGCATTGCACGTTTTATTGTTCTGTAACGGTTAATTAGATATTTATTTAAAACAAGATAGTAAATATATTTCAAGACTAAAAAGAACATATCTATAAATATAAAGTTTGTGAAACTAAAATCTTACAAGTTTTATTCCAAATTTTATGTTTTTTATAACAAAACATTAACGGTACCCTACTCGCTCTACATTTGATATATGTCTAATTTGAAACTATTTATAGGTGTATATAATTTTTTTTAAATAATTGGTAGTACTAGAAAGTGAATATAATTTTATAAGCTTTTCAACAAATATAAAATATTGTCATACTTTAATACACAATTTTAAAGTTTTTATACCAAAACTAAAAAAAGTACTCACTCACTCAACATTTATAAATTTTTTCTTAACGCATGTCTAATTTGAAGCTTTTTTTTAGGAACAAATAAAATTTCCTAAATATTTTGCAGTTTCAGAGACTAAACAAAATTCTATGAGCTTTTCAATAGGTATAAAATACTTTTATACACCTATACAAAATTATGAAGTTATAATAACAAAACTAGAAAAAATACACCTGACACTCTACATCTATAAATTTTGTCCTGACATATGTCTAATTTGAGGTTTTTTTCAGGAACTTATAAAATTTAATAAATAATTTGTAGTACAAGGTAATAAACAAAATTTTATCAGCTTTTCAATAGGTATAAAATATTTTTATACTCCAGTACAAAATTTTTAAGTTTTTAAATCAAAACTAAAAAAGAATCTCACTTCCTTCACATCTATAATTTTTGTTTTGACATTTTTCTAATTTGAAGTTATTTTTACGAATATATAAAATTTTCTAAATTTTTTGTGGTATTAGAGAATAAACAAAATTTTATCAGTTTGTCAACAAGCTCCAGTACAAAATTTCAAAGATCTAGTAATAAAACTAAAAAAGTACCTCACTTATTTAACATGATTAAATTTTGTTCGAAATATGTATAATTTTGGAGCTAATTCTGGGAATATACAGAACTTTCTAAATATTTTGTAGTACTACAGAATACACACAATTCCATCAGCTTCTAATCTAAGCTTTTTACAACACTACTAAAAAAAGTACCCCACTTACTCATCATATGTAAAGTCTGTTCTGACATATCTCTGACTTGAAGGCTTTTTCTAGAAACATATGAAATTTGCTAAATATTTTGTAGTACTAGGAAATAAACAAAAGTATAAAAAATTTTATACTCCAATACAAAATTTTAAAGTTTTCATAACGAAACTAAAAATAGTATCTGTAAATAACTTCTGTGATAATTTTACACCACCTACACACTACATAGCAAATTGATATATATATAGTAATGGATTTTCGTATATTTTTATACTTAAGCTTTTTCGAGGAATAAAACCAAAAGTAATCCCAAATCTGGCAGGAAATTGCACACGTTGCTCAAAATTGCACAGATAGCAACAATCACACCAGACAAAAGCATCAACAATGAAATCCAGACAAAACAACTAAAACACGATCTTAATTAACTCTTTCGAATCCATTTCCTCCAACTAAGAATTTTATCTTCCTTCCTCAACAAAGCAGAGAAGACGTCTCTGCTGTAAAATGCACTTGGCCATAAAACTGTAGAAGATAAGTTTGCCTAAGCGTTACTTTTTAAATACCCACGGGCATTACTCTCCGTTTATCCACTTATCCGCAAAGACCACAATACCACCTACACCTACCCACAAATCCGGTACATCTCACCATCAGAACTACTTTTGCCTTGTTTTTAGGAGGAGTTTCTAGGTCTTCGTCGTCGTCCTGGAGACAGGACGTTAGTTTCAGATGGAAGGATAATGGACAGGGGACATTATTTTTAAACATAGAAAAAGTTTTGAGATTTTCTTGGGAACAACATATCAGAAAAACTAATATCTACATTTTTAAATATTATTCTGGCACGATGCAAAATTTAGGAAATATAAATACAAAAGTTTAAGAAGTTATAAAGTAGGGCCGACTTTTTTTTAGTTTTGTGAGGAAAATTTTGAAATTTTGTATTGGAGTATAAACATATTTTACATCTACCGAAAAACTGATATAAATCTGTAGTTGTGTCCCTAGTACTACAAAATATTTACTAAGTTTTGTATGCTCTTAAAAAAAAGCATCAAATTAGACATATGTTACAACTAAATTTTTAGATTTAGGAGCGCCAAGTGTGCTTTTCCTAGTTTTGTTATAAAATTATTTTTGTTATAATTTTTGTACTGAAGTGTGACAATGTTTTATATGTGTTGAAAAGCTGATAAAATTCTATTTGTTTTCTAGTACTTCAAAATATTTAGAAAATCTTATATGCTTTTAAAAATAGCTTTAAATTAAACATATGCCAGGACTCAATTTACAGATTGGAAAGTTGTGATACTTTTTCTAGTTTTGTTAAAAAAACTTGAAAATTTTGTATTGGCGTATAAAAATATTTTATACCCGTTGAAAAGCTGATAAAATTCTGTTTGTTTCCTAGTACTACAAATTATTTAAAAAAAATTATTTGTATCTAAAACAGCCTCAAACTACACATACTTATAGATCTGAAGTATGCGTTGTACTTTTTTTTAGTTTTATCAAAATTCCAATTTTTTATTGGACTATAAATATATTTTATATTTGTTGAAAAGCTAATAAAATTCTGTATATTTTTCAGTACCAAAAAATATTCAGCAAATTTCATATATTACTAAAAATTAGCTTCAAATTAGACATAAGACAAAACAAAATTTCTACTACTATATTTTTTCTGTGAGAACTTTTCTCAAATAATTCCAGTTCAATCTTTATGACAATCTTTGTACACCCTTGAAATTATAAAAGTAGGTCTAATAAAGGGACATGTGTTCCAGTTCACATACACCTAATCTCTATGTACAATTAGAATTTTATTATCGAGTCGGCAATAAAGTAGGCCCTTAGGAAAAGGGCTCACATTTCAGTCATGTCGAGTGTTTTTTGTACAACTCTTGAGTAAAATTTAATTCGTTAAATGATAGACTCATGTTGACTAGAAAAGTAGAATTCAAATTCTAAATGAAAGGACTAAAATATACAAAACTATTAAATCGGTCAGACATTTTTTTTTGTTGATATAAGGGCATTCATTATTAGAAAGTAATGGTAAACTCTCTATCTAACTATCGATATAAAGTAAAAGCATCGATACTTATTAATAGACAGAAGGCTGGAAGGAAAATTTAATTGTAAAACCAAAAAAAAAACATACATATAAAAAATAATTTATGTATAAGATGATGAATATATTAATAATAATATTACGTTTCTTAGGTTGCAATAATAATATCAATAATAAAATATTGAAAAGCACCAAAGTAAAATCCCAATTTACTTCAAAATCCTTCGATCAAACGATGTCTGACCTACTTGAAATTAAACACGCGTTTTAAAATATTTTAAATTGAACGATATAGGTCTAATTTCAAAATTTCAAAAATTACAATATATTGTCACAACTATAGTGTTTGTGTATAAATTTTAAAATTCAATATTTTTATTTTATTTTTAGTGTTTTTATGTAAAATTGTAACCGGCCGTCCGCCTATAAGTACATAATTGCCATTTCACGACTTTGACGTGAAATTTTCTTGTGTCCGACTGATTTTAATAATAACTAATGTCTATAATAATTAATATAATAATATTAAATTCATTTTACTTAGAATAAGTGTTCTAAAGATTATATACATATATAATATTAGTAATAAAATATTCAGGAGCACCAAAGTAAAATCCAAATTTAATACAAGATCCTTCTAAAATGATGACTGATGTACTTGAAATTCAACACCCGTTTTAAAATATTTTATTTTGAACATTATAGGTTAAATTCAATAATTTTGAAGAAGAGAACATATTCTCACATCTATAGTATTTGTGTATAAATTTTAAAATTTTAAATTTTTCATTTGTAATTTGTGTTATTTGTGAAATTGTAACCGGCCGTCCGCCTATAAATACATAATTGCCATTTCACGACTTGAACGTGAAATTTTCTTGTGTCCGACTGACTGACTTTATTTATTGTGGATTAAACACAGATTATTAAACAAACTGAAGAAATAACATTCTAGAATCTGAGAAAAATAAATCTACAAATATAAAAAACGTATGTATAAAATTGTTCATCAAAACCCAAGGTAGGGGAAGAAAATTTACTCCGACACCTTTTGTTGCAAAAAACCCAAATGTGTTATCCAAACCAAATTTTTCGCACACCACCTATAAATACGTATATTTACCAACATTTTCATATATCATTTATAATATTTATAAATTTCTTTTACCCCCAAAATCATCTTTTCCCTCATCTGGCACCCATTTAGTAGCATTATTCACAGCTCGTCGAGTGTAATATATTACCTACAACTGGGGGTAGATTTGTCCGAATTGTTCAGAATCTTGCACAGCCCTCTGCATTTGGCAATGAAAGCATATCATAGTCCTTTTGTAGGGGAAGAAGGGCGCTTGCACGTTTCAGACAGATTTTACCCTGAGGCTGGTGGAGGAGTTGAATTTAACCCGCAGTTTGTAGGTTAGAAATCTGGGACAGGAAAATTTAATTGAGATAATTTATATGTAAAAGGATTTAGGATGTTTATCTAGTTTTAGGATTTTTAAGATTTTTTTTT
>NW_020537758.1:8869718-8886460 GCF_003426905.1 Ctenocephalides felis | reverse complement strand
TGCAAGAAAAACGGCTCGGTAGATTTTCACCTAAAATTAATCAGTATCATTCCTAACTAATATCCTTTCGAACAGTTTTTTGATTTTTTAAAATCGGTTCGGTGGATAAGCTTAAATGTCGACGAAAATTTAACACTTTTTTTCAACAATTTAATTACAAGAAAACGGCTCGGTAGATTTTTAACTAAAATTAATCAGTATCATTCCCAACTAATATCTTTCGAACAGTTTTTGATTTTCAAAATCGGTTCGTAGGATGAGCTTAAGTCGACGAAAATTTAACACTTTTTTTCAACAGTAATTACAAGAAAACGGCTCGGTAGATTTTCACCCTAAAATTAATCAGTATCATTCCCAACTGATATCTTTCGAACAGTTTTTGATTTTTTAAAATCGGTTCGGTAGGATGAGCTTAAATGTCGACGAAAATTTAACACTTTTTTCAACAGTTAATTACAAGAAAACGGCTCGGTAGATTTTCACCTAAAATAATCAGTATCATTCCCAACTAATATCTTTCGAACAGTTTTGATTTTTTAAAATCGGTTCGGTAGGAGATTAGCTTAAATGTCGACGAAATTTTAACACTTTTTTTCAACAGTTAATTACAAGAAAACGGCTCGGTAGATTTTCCACCTAAAATTAATCAGTATCATTCCCAACTAATATCTTTCGAACAGTTTTGATTTTTCAAAATCGGTTCGGTGGATGAGCTTAATTGTCGACGAAAATTTAACACTTTTTTTCAACAGTAATTACAAGAAAACGGCTCGGTAGATTTTCACCTAAAATTAATCAGTATCATTCCCAACTAATATCTTTCGAACAGTTTTTGATTTTTTAAAATCGGTTCGGTAGGATGAGCTTAAATGTCGACGAAAATTTAACACTTTTTTTCAACAGTCAATTACAAGAAAACGGCTCGGTAGATTTCACCTAAAATTAATCAGTATCATTCCCAACTAATATCTTTCGAACAGTTTTGATTTTTTAAAATCGTTCGGTAGGATGAGCTTAAATGTGGACGAAAAGTTTTTTTCAAATTACAAAGAAACGGCTTGGCAGATCGTTGCACAAAAAACTGACAAACGATAGTCCTCACCGAAATACATCAAATGGCTTTTAAATTTCTAAAATCGGTTCAGGCGTTTTGAGAAAACGTCGATCAAAAGTCTAATTTTGACAAATGCCAAAAAGACCATACTGATTTTTGCAAACTTTGACAAATTTTAAAGCTGAACCAGTTGTCGTAGGGCCGTAATATTTTAGTATGATCTAGAAGACTATGGTATCTATCGTCAAAAAATAATCATAAAATCGTCGAAATTTTTTTTTTAAGAACTTTATTACAAGAAAACGGCCCGGCCGATCTCTACCAAAAACTAATCAGCACGATTCCCAACCAATATCTTTCGAACGGTTTTTGAATTTTCAAAATCGATTCAGAATTGCGGGCTAAAACGTAGACGAAAAATTTTTCACTTTCTGCCATTTATAAAGAAACGGCTTGGCCGATCGTCGCACAAAACTGACAAACAATAGTTCTCGTCGAGATACATCGAATGGCTTTTAAATTTTTGAAATCGGTCCAGCCGTTTTCGAGAAAACGTCGATTTACGGCAAAAAATCTGTTCACATACACACACACACACACACACACACACACACACACACACACACACACACACACACATACTTTTTCCAATTTGGTCTCATTCGATTCAGAATGGCTTGAAACGTCGAGAAAACATAAAATTAGCGAATCGGGTTTTTTGATGAAAACATAAACTTCTCCTTCGGGAAGTTAAAAAAAAGTCGGCCCTACTTTATAACTTCTTAAACTTTTGTATTTATATTTCCTAAATTTTGCATCGTGCCAGAATAATATTTAAAAATGTAGATATTAGTTTTTCTGATATGTTGTTCCCAAGAAAATCTCAAAACTTTTTCTATGTTTAAAAATAATGTCCCCTGTCCATTATCCTTCCATCTGAAACTAACGTCCTGTCTCCAGGACGACGACGAAGACCTAGAAACTCCTCCTAAAAACAAGGCAAAGTAGTTCTGATGGTGAGATGTACCGGATTTGTGGGTAGGTGTAGGTGGTATTGTGGTCTTTGCGGATAAGTGGATAAACGGAGAGTAATGCCGTGGGTATTTAAAAAGTAACGCTTAGGCAAACTTATCTTCTACAGTTTTATGGCCAAGTGCATTTTACAGCAGAGACGTCTTCTCTGCTTTGTTGAGGAAGGAAGATAAAATTCTTAGTTGGAGGAAATGGATTCGAAAGAGTTAATTAAGATCGTGTTTTAGTTGTTTTGTCTGGATTTCATTGTTGATGCTTTTGTCTGGTGTGATTGTTGCTATCTGTGCAATTTGAGCAACGTGTGCAATTTCCTGCCAGATTTGGGATTACTTTTGGTTTTATTCCTCGAAAAAGCTTAAGTATAAAAATATACGAAAATCCATTACTATATATATATCAATTTGCTATGTAGTGTGTAGGTGGTGTAAAATTATCACAGAAGTTATTTACAGATACTATTTTAGTTTCGTTATGAAAACTTTAAAATTTTGTATTGGAGTATAAAATTTTTTATACTTTTGTTTACTTCCTAGTACTACAAAATATTTAGCAAATTTCATATGTTTCTAGAAAAAGCCTTCAAGTCAGAGATATGTCAGAACAGACTTTACATATGATGAGTAAGTGGGGTACTTTTTAGTAGTGTTGTAAAAAGCTTAGATTAGAAGCTGATGGAATTGTGTGTATTCTGTAGTACTACAAAATATTTAGAAAGTTCTGTATATTCCCAGAATTAGCTCCAAAATTATACATATTTCGAACAAAATTTAATCATGTTAAATAAGTGAGGTACTTTTTTAGTTTTATTACTAGATCTTTGAAATTTTGTACTGGAGCTTGTTGACAAACTGATAAAATTTTGTTTATTCTCTAATACCACAAAAAATTTAGAAAATTTTATATATTCGTAAAAATAACTTCAAATTAGAAAAATGTCAAAACAAAAATTATAGATGTGAAGGAAGTGAGATTCTTTTTAGTTTTGATTTAAAAACTTAAAAATTTTGTACTGGAGTATAAAAATATTTTATACCTATTGAAAAGCTGATAAAATTTTGTTTATTCCCTAGTACTACAAATTATTTACAAAATTTTATAAGTTCCTGAAAAAAACCTCAAATTAGACATATGTCAGGACAAAATTTATAGATGTAGAGTGTCAGGTGTATTTTTTCTAGTTTTGTTATTATAACTTCATAATTTTGTATAGGTGTATAAAAGTATTTTATACCTATTGAAAAGCTCATAGAATTTTGTTTAGTCTCTGAAACTGCAAAATATTTAGGAAATTTTATTTGTTCCTAAAAAAAAGCTTCAAATTAGACATGCGTTAAGAAAAAATTTATAAATGTTGAGTGAGTGAGTACTTTTTTAGTTTTGGTATAAAAACTTTAAAATTGTGTATTAAAGTATGACAATATTTTATATTTGTTGAAAAGCTTATAAAATTATATTCACTTTCTAGTACTACCAATTATTTAAAAAAAATTATATACACCTATAAATAGTTTCAAATTAGACATATATCAAATGTAGAGCGAGTAGGGTACCGTTAATGTTTTGTTATAAAAAACATAAAATTTGGAATAAAACTTGTAAGATTTTAGTTTCACAAAATTTATAGATATGTTCTTTTTAGTCTTGAAATATATTTACTATCTTGTTTTAAATAAATATCTAATTAACCGTTACAGAACAATAAAACGTGCAATGCAAATCGTTCCTCGAGCATTCACTATTTTTTTTGGAAAACATTGTACCGTTTAGAAAATAACACATCTATATACACCCACTCGGAAATTACCGTTAAATACATATATATATATATATATATATATATATATATATATATATATATTTATAAATAATCAATAATCTATTATGTTTTGCTGGTCAGTGCATATGGTAATAACTTCGAATAGAATCGATCATTGTTTTCTATTTATATAATTGTATGTTTGCATCGTATCAATTTTAGATATCTTTGAAGCTATCAATTGATAACTTACATATATATTCATATATTTAAATTATTATTTGCATTTGATAAATATATACCTATTTTCCAATATAAATATATAGGATAATCGGAAAAAATGAGAGTTGTGGAGAGAAAAGATGTACCAAATTTTATTTATAAGCTGTATATTCTGCTGTTGTTATGAATATATAAAATTTGCTACATTTTTTTGTAGTACTAGAAAAAATGCATCATTTTATTAGCATTTCAGTGAATATAAAATATTTTATACTCCAATACAAAAATTTAGGGTTTTTATAACAAAACTAAAAAAAGTACATTACTTACTCAACATGTATAAACTTTGTCATGACACACGTCTAAATTGAAGCTTTTTTTAGACACATATAAAATTTGCTAAATATTTTGTAGAACTAGAAAATAAACAGAATTTTATCAGGTCCAATCCAAACTTTCAAAGTTTTTATAACAAAACTAAAAAAAGTACGGCACTCCCTCCACATGAATAAATAAATGTTGAAATAAAAATATTAAATAAATATGTGTTTTCATTTCATAAATTAAGCTCTAATAAGCTTCTTAGAAATCGTATATATGTACACACACACACATATATATATATATATATATATATATATATATATATATATATTTATATGTGTATTTATAAAGATGTGAAGTATTTCCATATAAATTGAAGAATCGATCAATACGAAAACTTCAAAGTCGAATATTCCTCCATATAAATTCTTGTCAAATTAATTATCCTTTCAGAATTTAGGTCTCAAATTAAGCAATTAGAAACTTTGGGAATTAGTTGCTGTTGGTGAATTGTTTTGGGCGTATTAATTGGAAACATTTGTTAAAGAAAATTTATGAAAAGTGGCAAAAGAAAATTTGGAAAGTTCTTTTGGAATATATATATTTTTTTGTAGCAAAAATTTGAGTCAATATCTGGGTTTGATATAACAAAAGCATTGTTGTACGGTGTGTTTTTAATGATTAAAAAATATTTTTCCTCTCTCAACAATCGCCTTAATTACCAACCTTAATCAACGCCACATGTGACATTGGACACAAAAGCTCGGCGCATGGAAAATTAGCAAACACCGGTGAAAAATGTTAAAAAAAACCTTTTGATTTATCATGAAAACAACAGCAGACATAACAAACCTCTCATACCAGTCCATGTATCTTTTCCCTGACCTTTTCTATGCATTATTATTATTAGTCGTTTTAGCATTCGAGATGATCTCGAATCCGAATAACGGCTAAACTAGCCTTCTTGTAGGTTTCTCGAGTTTTGTTATTTCTGTTAAATTGCAATCATTTGAATTTGATCGCTGTTTGATTTTTCAACAACGGTACTTTATGCTCAACGCTCCATGGAGTACAGAGTATGTATCTTTCATCGCCTTAGGTCGGACAAAAGTTATATATATATACGTAGAAATCGAGACAAGTTAGCCAAGATGGTAGAATGAGGTTGGCTATTGTAAAATATCACATTTTTTTGGAATTGGAAGTGCGGGGAATGGATTTATGGACTAAATGCAAGATAACCAATGGAGGAGACAAATCTTTTCTTGGCTTAAACCGTTGATTCGTAACTAATAGAAATAGTTTATGCATATGTGCTTGATTTTGTTAAATTGTTATTTATGGCTGTTTTTGTGAGAAACATATTTGATTTTATATTTCTATAATTTAGTACATGTATTAAGAAATAACATACTAAAATTTTGTAAATTTAGTATAACGTTTTATATTTTAAAACATTTTTCAAAATACTCTTCAAACTGTGAACTTGTAACTATTGGAAACTAGATATGCAAGAGTGCATTCGTCTACTAAATTTTAATTTACAGCTTTTTTTGTTAGAAACATATTTGATTTTATATTTTTATAATTTAGTAATGTATTAGGAAATAACTTACTGAAATTTCAAAACTCTAGTGAAACGTTTTATATTTCTGCAATATATTTTAAAAATACTGTTCAAACCGTCGACATGCAACTACTGAAAACTAGATTTGCAAGAGTGCATACATCTAGTATATTCTAATTTATAGCTTTTTTTGTTAGAAACATATTTGATTTTATATTTCTATAATTTAGTACATGTATTAAGAAATAACATACTGAAAGTTCATAACTCTGTTATAATATTTTATATTTTTAAAACATTTTTCAAAAGTACTCTTCTTACCGTGGACTTGTAACTATTGGAAACTAGATATGCAAGAGTGCATTCGTCTACTAAATTTTAATTTACAGCTTTTTTTGTTAGAAACATATTTGATTTTATATTTTTAATATTTAATACATATATCAAGAAAAAACATACTGAAATTTCAAAATTTTAGTAAACGATTTTATATTTCTAAAATTTATTTTAAAAATACTTTTCAAACCGTCGACTGGAATGTCAATGTAACTACTGGAAACTAGATTTGCAAGAGTGCATACATCTAGTATATTCTAATTTATAGCTTTTTTTGTTAGAAACACATGTCATTTTATATTTTTAATATTTAATACATATATCAAGAAATAACATACTAAAATTTAAAAATCTAGTATAACGTTTTATATTTTATAACATTTTTCAAAATACTCTTCAATCAGTGGACTTGTAACTACTGGAAACTAGATTTGCAAGAGTGCATACATCTAGTATATTCTAATTTATAGCTTTTTTGTTAGAAACATATTTGATTTTATATTTTTATAATTTACTACATGGATTAGAAAATAACTTAATAAAATTTCAAAATTCTAGTATAACGTTTTATATTTTTAAAAATTTCCAGGGGTTGAACCAGCGGCATGGGTAGATCGGCCTTATTATTATTCGGATTTTGATCATTCTTTTTAGAGTTTGTCAAAGGAATGTTTGTAAAATTTAATGACTGATAAAACTATAGTAATATTGTAGAAATAAATGGCAAAAATTACAGAAAACTACCTATCTACTAAAGCAGCTGAGATATGCCAGAAATTAAAATAATATAAAATACAATCAACATTATATGTTTGGCAGATGAAATTATATAATTCAGTTTAATAAATAACGTAACATTGCATATACGTTATTTTTTAAAACTTAAGCATGTCGCATTTTGGTTTTCTTTACTAAATTATTTAACAATACAAAAATATTTCTACTTATTGAAAACTGATTTAGAATTTTGTTTCATGTGACAAAAATTCATTTGTACAGGACAACTTCTGCCGGGGTCTAGTATATATATATATATATATATATATATATATATATATATATATTTATATATATTTTATTTTATTTTAAGAGATTAAAGAAATAAATGTTTTAGCATGAGATATAGAGGTAAAATCTTTATAATAACTTGTTTGAAAATGAGTTGATTTTTTATATATTTTCTGTTTTATAGCTATTTGATATATGTAGAATTTAAAAATTTACGTTTTTAAAACAATTTGCAAATTTTTTGTATCTCATTCCTGTTTTTATAGAAAATGGCTTCTACCTAAATTATGCTGATTTTTTTGTTTTAATAAACTTCATTCAATTTCACACCACATCGATGGACAACTACAACAGAGTACAATATAATAATAATAAATAATTATTAAAAAAAAGTAACTACAGAACACAATTCAGAAATCTTGGTCTAGGTTTTCAATTTTTGAAAAATAAAACTTCTATATGCAAAAATCCAAAATTTAACCAAAGACAATATATATCAAAACAAGTTCGAAATTATGATAGCATGAGGTTGCTAAAAATCCAATATCAAGTTGTTTTGGAATTAAAATCAATCAGAATGGATTTGTGGCCAAAATGCATGGTAACCAATGGACTATACAACTTATTTTCTTCGACCAAGAGCACAGTACTTTGTAAATCAATCTAATTTTCAATCGATAATATTGACTATCTATTCCCATCACGTTCTACAAATTCTATCACCGTTTAATCCAGGTAAAATTTTCGTATACACACCACTTACCTCTTGTACTTAACACAAAAAGCTATAAGGCAAGCCATTAACCCATGTCAGTGTTCTATACGAGAATCCTTTCACTCCGAAAGGTGTTCCTGCGAATTCGATTGGATACAGGTATCGATTCTGACCAATCAGATGAAGTAGTGCGAGGCGAAAAGCACGATTGGTGCATGTATGTGTTCTAAATCGGGATACTGGTTTTACAAGTCTTTGCACGTATAGAATTGTTATTGTTTCTTTGAAGATTTTAACAGGGATGTACAAGGAAATATTTATTAGGGGCTAGTTTGTAATTTTTTGGGATGATTGATTGAGATTTTTTTTTATATTTGGCAAAAAGGTGCAATATAAACTGATTTTAAAAATTTAATTCTCTCTGAAAATCATTTGGGAATCGTGTTGATTATTTTTTGGTGAAAATCTGTCTAAACTGTTGATTTTTTTAAACAATTAGGTCTTAAAGGGCTTTTTAAATTATTATACACCTACATAAAAAGCTTTTTAAGTTTGGAGCAGTAAGGGTGCACTACCCTTAGAACATACATAGCTTAAAGAGTACTTGAAAATTTTTGTTAACATTAAATATGTCTACTACACTTTTTGACAAAAAATATTATTTTTAAATTTTTTTTCCCCCAAAAGCAATTGTTTCGTCAACACAACCAAAAACTTGTTTGAATCATTCAAATCTCACGCTTAGTTCTTTCAAAAAGTGCCATTTTTCGCACATTTACCCCGGTATCTCCAAAACTCCTAGACCTGCCTTTGCCAAAATGTAACTACTTCTTCTTACCGTCATTACAAAGTGATTATTTTTTTAATCATTTAAATCGGATTCTCCGTTCTCTTAAAAACTCGATTACAATTTATGCACCCTTTGCTCCGTATCTCCGAAACGACTGGAGCTGCCGTTGCCAAAAACTAATCAACAAATCTCCCTATCAATAGGAATCGAATGGTTTTTGAATCATTCAAATCGGTTGATCCGTGCGCCAGAAAACGTGGACGAAAATGTGCGGACATACAAAAACACACACACACGCGCATCCATTTTTCTGAGGTATGGCAAAATGTTCAGAAACCTCTGAAACGTGAAGATATACAAAAATTTTCTATTTAGATTTTTGGACGATTGCAATAACTACCCTACGGGAAGCTAAAAATATTTTTTTTTTAAAAAAATTTGCAGGATTTTATTTCGTTCAATAAAACTTTTGTAATGATAACACACTTAGTTTTGTTTTATAAAACCAACTCATTTATTAATATTTTACCTCATGATTTTACATTCTTATTATTTCATATATTTGTGATTTTTGACAATTTATTATTAGTTACTAAATTTGCCTAAATTTGTCATACTGTTTTTCTTATTTAAAAAACCAAAAAAGCTATAATTTTGTGTCACTTACATTTTTATATTTTTGAGTTTTTCTCCTAGTTTATTAACTCTATTTTTAATCAATGTATATAATATTATTTTGTTGCTACTGAATTTTTTTAGTTGAATGATGACACGCATGTAGTGTCGAAACGTCTCCTAAAAAATATGTCATATTTTTTTAAACGTCTTGAACAAGAAATAAAACTAAATTCATAGAGTTTTGTAAGATTACAATTTTTTACTTTCCTCAAAGTTAGTCCACAAGTTAAAAGTATTTATACAAAGTTGTTGAATTTGTTAAAAAAAACACAATAATATTTGTTTAAAAAAAATCACTAAATGTCGTTTTATTTATTCAAGTACCTTTTATGCTTTGCAAAGCAAAGGATTTTTGTAAAAATTTTAAATTTTGTTACATGATGACACATATGCAGTGCCGAAACGTACAAAAAAATAACCCAAATATTAATTGACTATTTATTTGACAATTTGGCTAAAAAAATCTGAAAACTTTGTTACCAAAAAATTTGAAAAAAATATTTTAAAATTATTTGTCCTTCAATGTCTTCGTCCACAATATATTTCTTCTTGTCGGTTTGTATGCGTATGTGTTGTAAAAGTTTCTCGGTTCCTTTTTGTTATTAATAATAAACCTGATTGCCCAAAGGTGCCCAACGTGTTTTTTTTCAATTTTATTTTCAAATTTTATTATTTTCCAGGTGGATGTTAAAAGTTTATTAACTTCTTCTGGACGACTTCAGAAAAAGTGGTGTAAATTATTAGGATTTTTGACAAGAGGAGAGATTTATGCTAAAATCGTAAAGATTAGTTGTTTTTGTATTTATTTTATGATGTAGGATTATTGCACAGATGTGTAATTATGTAGTGTACTCGTATATGAGTAATATACTCTTGGCAAGTTGTAATTTACAACAAACGATTTAATTGAAAATCGTTGAAGTAATGAATGGACGCTAGGAAATTGCTTCGTAAATAAGAGTAATTTCTTATTTGTTTAGATTGATATTATATATATATATATATATATATATTCAATAGATAAGTCCTGGATTTTTTCAATATATTGATTGTTTCTTTTCCGAACAGTAAATCCAATAATAAAAACAATTTGTTTTTGAAGATGTTTAATACGACGTTTCGGAACTAGGTACGTTCCATCATCAGGTTTATTCTGTCAAATACAATGTTTTTTTAAAAAACTGATTAACATTAATTAACAATGGTCAATACAGATTAATTAGAAAAAAATTTTGTTATAAAGGAATGGATTATGTACCGGATAGATAGTAATAAGACTTAACTAAAAAAGGTTTTATATAAAATTGAGAAGCAAAAATTATTTACCTGTAATAATTTATATATCCATATCACTAATATTTTTTTGTTAAAAACACTCGATTTTTTTGGAAGATATTTGTAGATGTTACGACTACACAAGACTTAAACACACTGATATGGATTTCTGTCTGCCAGATGTAAAGGACAAAGCACGGAACTCTTGGCAAAAATGATTTTTTATGGCTCTTGTTGGTAATTTACGAAAAAAGGAAAAATATTGCTTTAGTAAATGTTGAGAAATATTATGTATATATATATATATATATATATACATATATATATATATATATATATATATATATACATACATACATGAACATGTATATGCACACCTATATACTCATACATACATATGCACATATCTATATATTAATGTATCCACAATTATACACATGAACACATATGCAAGTGTATGTGTATAGTGTATACCCAAAACATACATATAAGCATATATATGGATGTACATATATTATAACATATATACATGTATATATATACACATATTCAAAAACTATTAGGATTAATTATTTTTAATCAGGTTTAAAAAATTTAATATGAGTCATGAATGATATTGTGATCTGATCTTTTATTAACACTTTTTGACGAATTCAAAAAGATTAAACTGCTTTCAGAAAAAAGTCTTTTAAAAGTACAATCCTCTCTATATAAAATATTGGGTTCAAAGGTGAAATTATGTGAGTTTTCGATGGAATGCTGAACAAGAGTACTTTGGAAATTTCGGCTTTTATGATGAGTGACGCTTAATTCATGTTGTCTCATTCTCTTATGAATGTACTGTGATGTTTGGCCAATGTATTGTTTTTGACAATTTTTGCAAGGGATGGAATAAACTATGTTAGTATTGAATTTAGGAGGGGTGGTGGATTTAATTTTTGAAAACATTTCTTTAAAAGAATATAGAGCTGTTCCTGAAATGAAAATATTTTCTTCTTTGAGTAATTTGGCAAAATAATCAAATAAGCCTTCAATGTAAGGCATGCTGTGAAAAGTTGGTTTAATATTGTTGTCTTGGAATAACTTGGAGATGGATTGATAATTGTTACTTTTATGATAGGAAAGTCTTTTATTGGTAATGGAATTGATGAGGGTGAGGGGATATCCGTTTTCTAATAAAGTTTTAGTTACTAATGTTGTGTTTTGGGTATGAAAAGAAGAGTGAGACAACATGATTGCGTGGTCTATCAAAGAAATGATTGTATTGACTTTATAATTTTTGGGACAATATGACGCGTAATGAAGGTATCTCCCGGACCATGTAGTTTTTCTGTACCAATTTGTGCAAATAATGTTGTCAATTTTGTGTACAGTCACGTCTAAAAAGTTTAATTTGTTGTCGATTTGTGTTTCATGTGTGAACTGAATGCTCTTATTGTAATTGTTAAAGGTATCGATTATTATATCTGATTGTTCTTTGTCTATTATAAAAAAAGTGTCATCTACATATCTAACGTAAAAATATATTTGGAAATTTAATGTGGAGAAAACGGAAATTTTCAAGGGTTGTAAAACTAGATCTATGATGCCAGGGATAATGGGCAACCCATAGCAGTACCTTTGATTGTAGATAAAAATTATTGAAACAATTAAAATAAGAGCAATTCAGGACAGTGTTAATGATGTGTTTGAAAGTGGTTATGGGCAATACGAAACGTCGTATTAAACATCTTCAAAAAACAAATTGTTTTTTATTATTGGATTTACTGTTCGAAAAAGGAACAATCAATATATATATATATATATATATGTGTGTGTGTGTTTGTATGTGTTTTATGCACTAAAAATATTAGTCAAGTTAATAAATATTAGTGGTAAGTTTTCTTATATATGTTGTTTCTTAGTATTACTTTTTTATTTTATTCATTTTTTAATTGTATTTTTCATTTTTTTTTGTTATTATTAAAATTGTATCATTTTATCGCAATTAATATACATAATAAATATTATATATATTTTGAATATTTTTATACTAAATTATCATATAATCCCTAAAAAAGTGGTACTAAAATTGGTACTCTAAATTTATGGAAGTTAATTAAAAAAAAATTCTACATAATTTAACATAAATGTACTCTCGACTCTCTACAAAAGCAGAAATGAACTACAAAAATTTGCAATTTATTTTAAATACAAAAAATATAACATAATAAATACTACATATATGAAATAACTATAAAGCCAAAAAAATATATAAAAATCAACTCATTTTACAATACATGGTTTTAAAGTTCTTAATTCTATATCATTCTAAAACATTTATTTATTTGATCTCTTGTAACTTTTAAACGAATTGTCCAAAATAATTAAAATATTTGGCAAATTTATGCCAAATTATAAATTAGTAAATTATCTACAACATTGTCTAATATTGTAAGTCCATAAAACATCTCGGTTTACTTTAAAATAGCAATTGAAAATAGACTAACACTAAGAAAGAATTATGCCAAAATCTGGTAAATTGAACAAAGTTCGGACGCTTTGGTTTATTTCTTGGGTTTCTTTTGTATATTTATACATGTGTGTGTGTGTGTGTGTGTGTGTGTATTGTGTTTTAGCAAAACTTGGCATGAAAGCCAGGTGTACAAAGCATTAAAGGTCGTTGAAACTGGAAAACTGGATACATAAACTGAACGAAATATTGGCAGCAAATAAGCTGCTTTCATATATATAAAATACAGGATATTAAATGCACATACACACACGTATATATATATATATATATATATATATATATATATATATATATATACAGGTAAAGTCTCAGTATTTGCGTTACCACCTGCTGACTTGGACTTCTTCATTTCCTTATTTTCATTCAGAGCTGTCTCATATACTTATAATTGAAAATAAAATAAAGTTATGAATACTTGAAAAAAGTAATTCAGAATTTTATTAACGACATGTCCTACCCATCGATATATGCATTTTTTATAAACCGCATTCATTTCCATTTTGGTTTCACAAAATACAGTTAGGCTCAATTTGTCGACAACAATTTATTCCCATCTATCATTGTACAATCACCATTGATTTTTTTTACTATGTATAGAATTTCTCTGTCAGTCTATTTTCGATGGGTAAACCGAAAACCATAAAATTGAAACCGTGATTCGTGAAAACTAAACTAAACTAAACTAAAGCAGACCATCAGAGCAGATTCTCATTTGTCGGCACTCGACTTCATTGTAAATATCCATTTGGCGAATGCATTTAATTACATGTAACGCAAATTACTGTTTTGCACGTTAATGAAACACAAATAACACAATACCTACTATATATTACATGGATTGAGGAGAAATCGAACTGATAGACCGAAGGCTGGGAAAAAGAAATTTGTAATAGTAAGATTTTTAATAGGAGAAAAAATAAATAATTGGAGAAGAAGTACGGACAAAAATTTTAGTATACCTTAAGAATTTTTGTTTTAATTTTTCCCATCAGTTTTAGAATCTGTCCTTACCCCTGTATCGATTTAACAAAGATATTCCCTTATATTTCTAATGAGAAACAGTGTAAGATGTCGACAGAGACAAAATCCTGGTGATGTCGATTTTATTGCGAATCGACGACGACATCAGTATCGTCTAATTTAATTAATTAAATTAAATCTTCGACGACATTAATGAAACAGACTGAACCAAACAGAGTTTTAAAACCGACAGAGTTTAGATGTAAAAGTTTTTCTTGTAACGACCTTTGGAAAAACTATGAAGAAGAAATTTTTTGCCATGGACTTTGCTGTCGATTTTGCTAATTTCGGAAAGACTGTGTAATTTCACACGAGAGAAGTGATTTGTCTTCATTATTTCCAAAAGAAATAGGGTAATAAACTTTGTGTAGTATCAATGGATGATTAGATTCAGATATCTAATACTTTTTTGTCTATTAACTTCCCGAGTGCATTTGTTTACAAAATTGCAAATTTATAGCTTTTATGGTTAGAAACATATGTGATTTTATATTTTCTTAATTGAGTACATATATTACGTAATAACATACTAAAATTTTATAGCTCTAGTATAATATTGTACTTTTAAAACATTTCTCAAAAGCACTTCTCATATCATATCCAACCGTCGATTTGCAACTACTAAAAATAGAGTATGCAAGTGTGCATGCATTTACAAAATTGCAATTTTTTAGCTTCTTCTGATAGAAACATATTTGATTTTATATTTTTATAATTTAGTACATATATGGGGATATAACATACTGAATTTTCATAATTCTAGCATAATATTTAATATTTTTAAAACATTTTCAAAAGTACTTCTCAAATCATCAATTCGCTATTAATAGAAATAGAGAGTGCAAGTGTGCTTGATTTTAGTAAATTGCTTATTTTAGCTGTTTTTTGTGAGATTTTATGTGTGTAGACATGTGTGATTTTATATTTTCATAATTTAGTATATATATGGAAAAATAACATACTGAATTTCCATAACTCTAGCATAATACTTAATATTTTTAAAACATTTTTCAAAAGTAGTCCTCGATTTGTAATTAATAGAAATAGAGTATGCAAGTGTGCTTGATTTTAGTAAACTGCTTATTCATATCTATTTTTGTGAGAAACATGTATGATTTTATATATTTATAATTTAGTACACATATCAAGAAATAACATACTAAAATTTTGCAACTCTAGTACAACGTTTTTTATCTTTAAAGATATTTCAAAAATTACATTTCAGTCGTCAACTCGGAACCAATGCAAAAAGTGTATGCAACAATTGCATGCGTTTGCAAAATTGCAATCTTGTAGTTCTTTTTGTTAGAAAACAATATAATTTTATATTTTTAGTATTTAGTAAATATATTAGATATAACATACTGAAATGTTAACTCTAGTGTAATATTTTATATTATTGAAGTTTTTTCAAAGGTATTCCTCAACCATCGATTTGTTACTAATGGTAATTAGGTATGATTTGACTAAATTGCAAATTTATAGCTGTTTTTGTTAGAAACATATATAATTTTATATTTTTAGTATTTAGTACATATATTAAGATATAACATACTGAAATTTTAAACTCTAGTATAACGTTTTATATTTTTAAATATTTTTCAAAATACTCTTCAAACCGTGGACTTGTAACTGTTGGAAACTAAATATACAAGAGTGTATTTTTTACAAAATTGCAAATTTATAGCTTTTTTGTTAGAAAGATATGTGATTATATATTTTCCTAATTTAGTACATATATTAAGAAATACCATACTAAAATTTTGTAACTCTAGTATAACGTTTTATATTTTTAAATATTTTTCAAAATACTCTTCAAACCGTGGACTTGTTAGAACTAGATATGCAAGAGTGCATTTGTTTACAAAATGCAAATTTATAGCTTTTTTTGTAAGAAACATGTGTTATTCATAAATTTATAATTTAGTACACCTATCAAGAAAATACCATACTAAAATTTTGTAACTCTAGTATAACGTTTTGTATTTTTAAATATTTTTCACTCATCACCATTAATTAATTTATATTTTATTGATTAAATCGATTATTTACACTGTCGGAAATTTACCTCAAGACAAAATACCAATACTAACTAGTTTTCAAAAGAAATAGAGAAGAGGATAATAAACTGTGTGTATCAGTGGATGATTAGATTTAGATATATAGTACTTTTTTTGTCTATTTAGAAATATATTTAATAGTAGTTGTACAAAAACTACAACAATTACCATCATCAGTATTTATGCGAATGTATGAACTTTAACACTTCTAAAAGTTTTGTGATAACCAGCAACGACGTGTATAAATTCCAGCAAAAATATATTTAGCTATTGTGCTACTAAATATAACAAAAATTTTCTGGTCTTTTCATTATACTTTTGTCACCTCATAAAAGTGTCTTTCAAACTTTTACTGAGCCTATATTAGCCTAAATGTGTGAACTTTGACTC
>NW_020537758.1:8854228-8868718 GCF_003426905.1 Ctenocephalides felis | reverse complement strand
ATCGCTAATTTTATTTTTTCTCGACGTTTCAAGCCATTCTGAATCGAATGAGACAAATTTGGAAAAAGTATGTGTGTGTGTGTGTGTGTGTGTGTGTGTGTGTGTGTGTGTGTGTGTGTGTGTGTGTATGTGAACAGATTTTTTGCCGTAAATCGACGTTTTCTCGAAAACGGCTGGACGATTTCAAAAATTTAAAAAGCCATTCGATGTATCTCGACGAGAACTATTGTTTGTCAGTTTGTGCGACGATCGGCCAAGCCGTTTCTTTATAAATGGCAGAAAAGTGAAAAATTTTTCGTCTACGTTTTAGTTAGCCCGCAATTCTGAATCGATTTT
The DNA here is from genome assembly GCF_003426905.1 of Ctenocephalides felis. NCBI lineage: Eukaryota > Metazoa > Arthropoda > Insecta > Siphonaptera > Pulicidae > Ctenocephalides > Ctenocephalides felis. The sequence goes on along the minus strand of NW_020537758.1, from coordinate 8,868,382 downwards.
GAAAATTCAAAAACCGTTCGAAATATATTGGTTGGAATCGTGCTGATTAGTTTTTGGTAGAGATCGGCCGGGCCGTTTTCTTGTAATAAAGTTCTTAAAAAAAAAATTTCGACGATTTTTTATGATTATTTTTGACGATAGATACCATAGTCCTCTAGATCATACTAAAATATTACGGCCCTACGACAACTGGTTCAGCTTTAAAATTTGTCAAAGTTTGCAAAAATCAGTATGGTCTTTTTGGCATTTGTCAAAATTAGACTTTTGATCGACGTTTTCTCAAAAACGCCTGAACCGATTTTAGAAATTTAAAAGCCATTTGATTATTTCGGTGAGGACTATCGTTTGTCAGTTTTGTGCAACGATCTGCCAAGCCGTTTCTTTGTATTTGAAAAAAACTTTTCGTCCACATTTAAGCTCATCCTCACCGACGATTTTAAAAAATCAAAAACTGTTCGAAAGATATTAGTTGGGAATGATACTGATTAATTTAGGTGAAAATCTACCGAGCCGTTTTCTTGTAATTGACTGTTGAAAAAAAGTGTTAAATTTTCGTCGACATTTAAGCTCATCCTACCGAAACGATTTAAAAATCAAAAACTGTTCGAAAGATATTAGTTGGGAATGATACTGATTATTTTAGGTGAAATCTACCGAGCCGTTTTCTTGTAATTAACTGTTGAAAAAAAGTGTTAAATTTTCGGTCGACAATTAAGCTCATCCCACCGAACCGATTTTGAAAAATCAAAACTGTTCGAAAGATATTAGTTGGGAATGATACTGATTAATTTTAGGTGAAAATCTACCGAGCCGTTTTCTTGTAATTAACTGTTGAAAAAAAGTGTTAAAATTTCGTCGACATTTAAGCTCATCCTACCGAACCGTTTTAAAAAATCAAAAACTGTTCGAAAGATATTAGTTGGGAATGATACTGATTAATTTTAGGTGAAAATCTACCGAGCCGTTTTCTTGTATTAACTGTTGAAAAAAAGTGTTAATTTTCGTCGACATTTAAGCTCATCCTACCGAACCGATTTTAAAAAATCAAAACTGTTCGAAAGATATCAGTTGGGAATGATACTGATTAATTTTAGGTGAAAATCTACCGAGCCGTTTTCTTGTAATTAACTGTTGAAAAAAAGTGTTAAATTTTCGTCGACAATTAAGCTCATCCTACCGAACCGATTTTGAAAAATCAAAAACTGTTCGAAAGATATTAGTTGGGAATGATACTGATTAATTTTAGGTGAAAATCTACCGAGCCGTTTTCTTGTAATTAATTGTTGAAAAAAAGTGTTAAATTTTCGTCGACATTTAAGCTTATCCTACCGAACCGATTTTAAAAAATCAAAAACTGTTCGAAAGATATTAGTTAGGAATGATACTGATTAATTTTAGGTGAAAATCTACCGAGCCGTTTTCTTGCAATTAACTGTTGAAAAAAAATTTAAGCCGATTTTCATGGAAATTTTTTGGCGATATACATCATGGTCTTATAGAACTTACTGTAATATTACGGCCTAACGACAAGTAGTTTAATTTTAAAAATTCGTCAAAGTTTGCTAAAATTATTATCGTTTTTTTTAAAGTAGATTAATGAAGTATATTAATTACACTTTTTTTTTTTTGATTAAGTCGATTATTTACACATTTCGGGAAGTTCATGTAACTTGCCTCAAGGCTAATACCACCAACCAACTAGTTAGTTTTGTGAGGAAAATTTTGAAATTTTTGTATTGGAGTATAAACATATTTTACATCTACCGAAAAACTGATATAAATCTGTAGTTGTGTCCCTAGTACTACAAAATATTTACTAAGTTTTGTATGCTCTTAAAAAAGCATCAAATTAGACATATGTTACACTAAATTTTTAGATTTAGGAGCGCCAAGTGTGCTTTTCCTCCTAGTTTGTTATAAAATTATTTTTGTTATAATTTTTGTACTGAAGTGTGACAATGTTTTATATTGTGTTGAAAAGCTGATAAAATTCTATTTGTTTTCTAGTAATTCAAAATATAGAAAATCTTATATGCTTTTAAAAATAGCTTTAAATTAAACATATGCCAGGACTCAATTTACAGATTGGAAAGTTGTGATACTTTTTCTAGTTTTGTTAAAAAACTTGAAAATTTTTATTGGCGCATAAAAATATTTTATACCCTGTTGAAAGCTGATAAAATTCTGTTTGTTTCCTAGTACTACAAATTATTTAAAAAAAATTATTTGTATCTAAAACAGCCTCAAACTACACATACTTATAGATCTGAAGTATGCGTTGTACTTTTTTTTAGTTTTATCAAAATTCCAATTTTTTATTGGACTATAAATATATTTTATATTTGTTGAAAAGCTAATAAAATTCTGTATATTTTTCAGTACCAAAAAATATTCAGCAAATTTCATATATTACTAAAAATTAGCTTCAAATTAGACACAAGATAGAACAAAATTTCTACTACTACTAAATTTTTTCTGTGAGAACTTTTCTCAAATAATTTTAGTACAATCTTTATGACAATCTTTGTACACCCTTGAAATTATAAAAATAGGTCTAATAAGGGACATGTGTTCCAGTTCACATACACCTAATCTCTATGTACAATTAGAATTTTATTATCGAGTCGGGAATAAGTAGGCCCTTAGGAAAAGGGCTCACATTTCAGTCATGTCGAGTGTTTTTTGTACAACTCTTAAGGAAAATTTAATTTGATAAATAATAGTCTCAAAGTAGAATTCACATTTTGATCATTTCGATTTATGAAAGGACTAGAATTTACAAAAGTATTAAATCGGTCAGACAGTTTTTTTAGTTGATATAAGGGCATTCATTATTAGAAAGTAATGGTAAACTCTCTATCTAACTATCGATATAAAGTAAAAGCATCGATACTTATTAATAGACAGAGCTCTGGAAGGAAAATTTAATTGTAATTTAAATTTAAACGATGACTTACATACTTGAGAAATTAAACATGTCTTTTAAAATATTTTATATTGAACGATATAGGTCTAATTTCAAAATTTCAAAAATTACAATATATTGTCACAACTATAGTGTTTGTGTATAAATTTTAAAATTCAATATTTTATATATATTTTTAGTGTTTTTTATGTAAAATTGTAACCGACCGTCTGCCTATAAACACATAATTGCCATTTCACGACTTTGACGTGAAATTCTCTTAGGTCCTTTAGACGACTTTGATAATAATTTATGTCTAAAATAATTAATATAATAATATTAAATTTACGTTACTTAAAATGTGTGTTTTCTAAAGATTATATACATATATAATATCGATAATAAAATATTCAGAGCACCAAAGTAAAATCCAAATTTTCTTAAAAATCCTTCAGAAACGATGACTGATATATTTGAAATTAAACATGCGTTTTAAAATATTTTTTTTTAAACCTTATAGGTCTAATTTGAAAATTTTGAAGAAGAGAATATATTGTCACAACTATAGTGCTTGTGTATAAATTTAAAAAATTAATATTTTATATATATTTTTAGTGTTTTTATGCAAAATTCCAACCGGCCGTCCGCCCATAAGTACATAATTGGTATTTCACGACTTGAACGTGAAATTCTCTTGAGTCCGACTGACTTTAATAATAATTTATATCTAAAATAATTAATATAATAATATTAAATTTACGTTACTTAAAATGTGTGTTTTCTAAAGATTATATACATATATAATATCAATAATAAAATATTCAAGAGCACCAAAGTAAATCTTCTATTTTCACAAAAATCCTTCGAAAACGATTACTGATATTTTATATAGTTTTATTTTATTATTTATTTTAGATAGTTTTAAAATATTTTATATTGAACGTTATAGGTTTAATTTAAGAATTTTGAAAAAGAGAATATATTGTCACAACTATAGTATTTGTGTATAAATTTTAAAATTTAATATTTCATATATTTTATACCGGCCGTCATCCTATAAACACATAATTGCCATTTCACGACTCCGACGTGAAATTTTCTTGTGTCGGACTGACTGACTTTATTTATTGTGGATTAAATACAGATTATTAAAACAAACTGAAGAAATATCATTTTAGAATCTGAGAAAAATAATTCTACAAATATAAAAAACGTATGTATAAAATTGTTCATCAAAACCCAAGGTAGGGGAAGAAAATTTACTCCGACACCTTTTGTTGCATAAAACACAAATATGTTATCCAAACCAAATTTTTCGCACACCACCTATAACTACATACATTTAACAACATTTTCATATATCATTTATAATATTTATAAATTTCTTTTACCCTCAAAATCATCTTTTCTCTCATCTGGCACCCATTTAGTAGCATTATTCACAGCTCGTCGAGTGTAATATATTACCTACAACTAGGGGTAGATTTGTCCGAATTGTTCAGAATCTTGCACAGCCCTCTGCATTTGGCAATGAAAGTATATCATAGTCCTTTTGTAGGGGAAGAAGGGTGCTTGCACGTTTTAGACAGATTTTACCCTAAGGCTGAAGGAGGAGTTGAATTTTACCCGCAGTTTATAGGTTAGAAATCTGGGGACAGGAAAATTTTAAATGAGATAATTTATATGTAAAAGGATTTAGGATTTTATCTAGTTTTAGGATTTTTAAGATTTTTTTTTTTAAATTTGTATCAGGGATGAAGTTATGCTGGAAAAACTGGAGAAGTGTCCCAGATTTATTCAGAGCTTTATGTGGTGCTTGAACATAATGTTAGAAGTTCACAAATTGATTTTATTTTTATAAATTAAAGATTTTATTTTTAACGAATATTTTTAAATTGTATCTCATTGTGAATTTTATGTAGATTTAAAATACCTATACCAATTTTTAAAATATATCAGGATTATCATTATTTTGCAAAAACTAGAAAAATGTCTAAGTTTTTTGGAGCTTTATATAATACTTAAAAAGACGTCTGTGAAATTTGTTTTTTTTTATATTGTGTTAATATTTGCAAAAAGGCCTAATAGTGCATCTTGTAGTAAATTTTATCTAGATTTTTAATTCTAATAAGATTATTAATCTTATTTTTAAGATAACATCTAAAAATACAATTATCTTGCAAAAACTAGAAAAATGTCTAAGCTTTTGAGGGCTTTATGTGATACTTAAAGAGACGTCTGAGATACTTGTTTATTTTTTTATATTGTGTTAATATTTATAAAATGCATCTTGTAGTAAATTTTATTTAAAATTTGTAATTAATAAACATATTTTTATAATAATATCTAAAAACACAATTATCTTGCAAAAACTAGAAAAATGCCTGAGCTTTTTTGAGCTTTATGGCATACTTAACTATGTACCTATAAAATGATACTTTTCATCATTACATTTTTTATTATAATTTTGATAAAAATGCATTTTATAGTAAATTTTATCTAAATTTGGAATACTTGAACAGATTTCGAAAAAAAATTGTGTGACGAACACAACAAAATTTCAAAAAAATTACATAGAAAAAAGTTATACTACAAAAATAAAAAAATAACTGATTTCTCGAATTTCCTTTGTCAGTTTTAAAAATCATTTCACATATTTCTTATTCTGTTTTGATATAAAACAAATCTTGGCTTTTTCTCATTTATATTATTTTTATTACAAATTATTATATATTACAAATTCCTTTTAAGAATATCAAATGTGTAGGCGACATGTAAATCGATCCAGATCTTTTCGAAAAAATATTTATGTTGTTTTTTACTAAATCTGTGTTCGCCTTTGAATTGTAAACAGAAATTCAAGACTTGTTTCAAATGAAAAAACCTCAATAGACAGGGCGCTGGTGGAAAAATTCAAAAGATAGATACTATAAATCGAAAAAAATTATCTAGTTTTAATATATTGATTTTAGGAATAAGAGGACGTCCATTGATTTGAGGATTTTTGTTGGTTATACGTTGTTATATTCAAAATTGTTCCCCGCCGTGCATTTTTCGTTAAGAGAGAAATTTAAAAAAAAATTTGAATATGTTTGGATTTTCTAAAAAAAAAATTCAAGGAAATAATAAATATATTAAAAATCATATGTACGTGTGCATGTCATCAAACTCCTCCTAAACGGCTGCTCCAATTTGGATAAAACTTTTTGTGTCTATTCAAATGTATTTATAGATAGTTTGAAATCAGCAAAAAAAAATTATGCGTCAATAAGTTGTTCCCCAGCTCGCCCTCTATTTCCCGTTTCATATGTCTTATGGGGGGCCATTAAACCGTACGCTATTTCTGGATAAAACAAACACATTTTTAAAAATAGACTCAACAGCCTCAAAGAGTTAGATTTCTGGAATCCTGATGGAATTCCATTTGATTGATTTATAAAAGAAATAAAAATAGATTCAAATTGGAAAACTTATTTTTAAATAGCAATTTTTTCCATACTCCGGTGAGAGAAAAATGAACGAAAAATGTAGTATAAAAAATATTATTTATGTACATATTTATTCAATTTCTAAACAATTACATGCCACTTGAATATTAATCTCTATAATTTTCTACAACATGTAGACATGTTTTGATACACTAATTGGTCTAAAAAAAATTGTTTTTTTGTTTCCACGCGATAATCCATGTGTTGATTCAAAAATAAGACACGAGAAAAGTTTTTTTTTCAGTGTTTTAAAAGATTTCTTTAAATAGAATATCATGTCCGACATAAGTACACAGATTTGTAGAATTAGTAAAAAATCCCTTGGTACTAATTTGAGAAAAAAAGGGATTTTGTGGGTTTTTTAACAGCTGGTAATAAAGAAACATTAGACTTTGTGTTGTATATATTTTTATATTTATATTTCTGTTTTAAAATGTGCATTTAAAAATCTCTCTCAAAGATTTTCTATATTGTATTTTGTATTGTTTTCGTTTGCTTGAAATAAGAAACTATAAAGAACAAACTTATAATGGAGAAACTTCGACATTAAATAAAGTCTCAGTATTGAATTACTATCCGATATGGTGAAAGATAAATATAGAAAGCACAGTAAATATAATACCTTTAAATAATAAGACAATGCACTTTTGAAAAATATCTAAACCTATAAATAATAGAGAAACAAATTTATAAATTAACATAACTGTATAAAGTATTTTTCTAACGATGTGGGATTAAATAGTCCAAAAACCAGAAATGTTATATTTTTATAATTTTGTATGTATATTGAGATATAACATACTGAAAATTTACAACTCTAGTAAAATATTTTATATTTTTAAAACATTTTTAAAAGTACTCTACAAACCATGGATTCATAACAAAAGGTATGCAAGTGTGCTTGATTTACTAAATTATTTATTAATAGCTGTTTTTGTGAGAAGCATATGTAAATTTATATTCTTATAATTTAATACATATATTGAGATATAACATACACAAATTTCATAACTCTAGTATAATATTTTATATTTTTAAAACATTTTTCAAAACCATTACTCAAACCTTCGATTCGTAACTAATAGAAATAGAGTATGCAAATGTGCTTGATTTTAGTAAAATGCTTATTAATAGCTTATTTTGTGAGAAACATATTTGGTTTTATATTTTTATAATTCAAAATATACATTAAGAAATAACATACTAAAATTTCAAAATTATAGTATAACGTTTTATATTTTAAAATACTTTTTGAACCATGGGCTTGTAACTAATGAAAACTGGATAAGCAAGCGTGCATTCGCTTACTAAATTCTAATTTATATTCTTTTTTTGTTAGAAATATATGTGATTTTATATTTTTATAATTTAGTACATATATCAAGAAATAACATACTAAAATTTCCAAATCCTTGTATAAAGTTTGATTGTTTAAAAAATAAATAAATATTTACATGAGGCATTAACAAAAAATACATACAATCCTCGATCAAAATATTGCATAAACTATTTTTCTAATAAATGCAGGATTAAACCTTCCAACAAATCAACAATCCTTTATCCCCTAAGTATACTTCTATTAAAATTGCAAAAAAGTGTCATCTTCTTCCCAAGTTTGATACATCACGATTTTAATCTTTTGTTATTTAATATAAAAGTTTTTCCTCCTCGGAGGAAAGAAAAGTCGTTTTATTCTGTTTCATTATATTTCAGTCGACGACACTGGAAAATCATGATAAACAAAAATAAATATATAAGCTAATGATTTTATACTGGGAAAAGTTGTAAAGAAATTTACTGGAAAAGTTGGGCGAAATAATAAAAAATTGAACGGGTAATGTAAATAGATTTATGCGACGGGGATAACCAAGATTGATGATGTATGTGAAACGTGTATTGCGTATATTAAATTGCTAATTTATGACATTTTTTATTAAAAGTATATATAATTTTATATTTTTATAATTTAGTATGTAGATTGAGATATAACATACTGAAATTTCATAGCTCTGGTATAATATTTTATATTTTTAAAATATTTTTCAAAAGTACACTACTAATAATGGAATTATAACAAAAAGTATGCAAGTGTGCTTGATTTTACTAAATTGTTTATTCGTGACTGTTTTTGTGAGAAACATATGAGATTTTTTATTTTTATAATTTAGTATGTATATTGAGATGTAACATACTGAAATTTTATAACTTTTGTATGATATTTGATATTTTTAAAACATTTTTCAAAAGTACTCCTCAAACCATCGATTTTTAATTAATAGAGTATGCAAGTGTGCTTTATTTTGGTAAATTGCTTATTCATAGTTTTTTGTGAGAAACATATAATATTTTATGTTTTTATAATTTAGTACATATATTGAGATAAAACATACTGAAATTTCATAACTCTGGTATAATATTTTATATTTGGAAATTTGGAATCATGTTAATAAATTGCTTATTTATTGTTGTTTTGGGAGAAACATATGTGATTTTATGTGTTTAATATTTAATATATATGTCAAGAAATAACATACTATAATTTTATAGCTCTAGTAAAACGATTTATATTTTTAAATAATTTTCAAAACACTCTTCAAGCCGAGGACTTTGGAAACTGGATATGCGAGAGTGTAATTGTTTACTAAATTCTAATTTATGGCTTTTTTGTAAGATACGTATATGATTTTATATTTTTATAATTAATTACAGGTATTGAGATATAATATACTGAAAATTCATAACTCTAACATAACATTTTATATTTTTAAAATAATTTTTAAAAATACCATTCGAATTGTCAACTGGATATGGAATAGAGCGTTCCTTTACTAAATTCGAATTTATACCTTTTTCTTGTTAGAAATATATGTGATTTATATATTTACCCTTGAGTACATATATTATAAAATAACATACTAAATTTTGTGACTCTAGTATAACATTTTATATTTTTGAAACATTTTTAAAAATACTCTACAAACCGCGGACTTGTAACTTTTGGAAACTAGATATAAAAGAGTGCATTCGTTCACTAAATTCTAATTTATAGCGATTTTTGTTAGAAACACATGTGATTATATATTTTTAATATTTAATACACATATTAAGAAATAACATACTGAAATTTCATATTCCTAGTATAATATTGTATATTTTTAAAACATTTTTCAAGAGCACTCACTCCTTATGCCATATCAAACCGTCGATTCGCAACTAATAGAAGTAGAGTATGCGAGTGTGCTTGATTTTACTAGTTACTAATATATAGCTGTTTTTGTTGGAAACACTTTCAATTTTATATTTTATAATTAAGTACATATATTAGGAAATAACTAACTAAAATTTTATAACTCTAGTACAAAGTTTTATATTTTTAAAATATATTTCAATTTGTCAAAAGTCAAGGCGCGTTTGTTTACAAAATTCTAATATACAGCTTTTTTTGTTAGAAACATGTGTGATTTTATATTTTTTAATTTTACTACATATATTAAGATATAACATACTAAAATTCTATAACTCTAAAACAACGTTTTATATTTTTAAAATATAATACTTTATTCCATTTCCAATAACTTTGAAGTATTGTATTCAATTTAATCCTCGTATGTCGTAATGTTTCTCTTAAAGTCTCAATGCGATTAATTTTCGCATTCGCTTAATTTAGATATATATATATATATATATATATATATATATATATATAATAGACTACTTATCTAAATATCGAATGACTGACTGACTTAACACATAATCGTAATAATTAATAATATTTAGGCATTCCATGAGCATTACGTTTGCACGTAAATTGATAATATGAATTATTAATAGCAATCGGGAATAGTAGGAGAGCTGGTAATCAAATTGATAACATTATTTAACATTCGATGTTAATAAAAAAATTCAGCTAATAGACAAAACAGATATTCAGTAAAATAGGCAAGCAAATATTAGGCCAATTGAGATTTTTTTTTCTGTATTCAATTGCTTCATTATTTTCGACATTATTTTAAAAATGTTTTTCGGGTTTGAAAGAATATAAAAAAATTAACCACAACTACCGAAAAATGATTAAAACATTATTTGATATTCGATCTTAATCAACAAAACAGATATTGAGTAAAACTGGCTAGCAAGAATTAGGTCACTTGAGAATTTTATTTTTGAATTTAATTGCTTTGTTATTTTGGATAGAAATGTTATTCAGGTTTCCGAAAATATAATAAAAATTAACCACAAATGATTTCAGTTTGACCAAAGGTCCATTCATAATTTAAAATAAATTTTTTATCACCTGAACGATTTTTATGTTTTAATTTTACAAGAGAATTATGTAAAATGTAAAATGTGTATTTACTCAATTTGAATAATTTTCATCCCCCAGCCACTCGACTTTTCTTCTCTAATTATAGATAGAAAATTAGATAAACGTTTTATATCGTGCAAACGTTCAATAAATATTTAGATTAAAATCTAACATGATCAATTTGATCCTGAATTAATTATTTATTTACCCAGGGTGGAAAAATGTGAAAAACTTTCAACACATGCTACATATTTAATATACGATCTCATTATTTTCGCATTTGCATAAAACCTGGTATAATTAGAGCACGAACTTTGCTTTATAAATAAAAAATAACAAAAACTGTAAAAACTGTAGAAATAACAACAAAACGAGCTTTCATTACAACAGCTAACTAGCTATCGTAAACGAGATATTAAATATATTTTTCTAGAGGATTTTTCTAAGGGAGGGAAAAAACATTTGCAACATTTTAATAATGAAGCTGATTAAATTAAATTTAATAAAAATAATTGTACGATCAAATAATATATAGGAGTCTATTATTTTAATGAATTATTTGTTGTAATTTGCTAATGCAGTTTTTTCCAATACAAATTAATATAAATATATAAATATAATTTTTTCCTTAATTCAGCCTTATTTTATTACTTTAAATATATTTGTCATGAAATTTCTCCCAAAAATATATCAATAAATTATTTTAATATATTTATAGCTATATCGATTTATTTTGTATATAAAGTAAAATTATTATTTATTTTATTTTATATTTAAATTCAGTTATTTTTTACGAGGTCTAAGAAAAATTAAATATTCTACATTCATATCAATTAAATTATTTTAATACATTCATAACTACTTCATATATGAAGTATAATTAATATATATTGATATCTAATTTTTTTCACGAATTTAAGAAAAACAAATTAACAAATTTATTTCAACTTTTATACATCTAAATGTTTTATTGTTAATTTATTAATATTTATTTTTTCTAACTTTTCTAAAGAAATTTAAGTAAAAATATTAGAATGACCTCTTACACCAAATTATATTTAGTTCTTTAGATCTTTAAACTCAAAATTATTACATAGATCATTAAAAAAAGAAAATTAGGAAAGATTATTAGAAAAATTATTACATAGATAAAATCAAAAATAGGTTCAAATTTTCATCTAGATTTAAATATATTTAATATTATATACGAGTCTTTAACTTTTTCTATGAGATTTATGGCAAAATGTAACTTTACTATTTTTTTTTACAAATTTAATTTAGTTTTAATATATCGATATAGATTTTTATCAAAATTCTTTGTCAAATTTCACACTATTTAAATAAAATGCACAAATATTGGTTAAATGGATATTTCTGGTTTTTATAATTTTTTTACCATGCTTATTATCTATGCACTATTTAAAATTTTATAATTTTAGTCAAAATTTGGTCTCAAAATGTAAAAAAAAATAATTCAGCATTTTTATTCAAATTATTTCTGATCATTATATATAATTAAAATGATAAGAAATTTAATATTGTTATTCCTAAAATTTATAAATATTTAGAACTTAAGAAATATGTTGAAAATCACTAGAAACTGTCTTATTTTTTATACATTTATAATATACTGTATATAAATATTTTTTAATTCTCGAGTTCTCAAATTAACTAATATTAAAATTCTGTAAAATGTGCTGCTATCTCCTAGCTAAACTTTACTAAAAAATTCTAGAAAATTACTATAATATTAAATCCAATTTATTTTTATGCCATTTTAGTTTTTCTTCATTTTGAAGAAAAAACTGATACTACATAACACAGGTTAAGTTATTGTAATCGTACAAAAATCGAAAATGAAATTTTTTGTATATTTTAACTTCTGTATTTTTTGGCATACCATAGAAAAATAGAAATATGTATGTGCGGATAAAATTTTTCACCGACGTTTTCGAGAGCATATTTCAATTGTGAATGAAGAAAAAACTTTAGAAGAAATTATATATCAAACGGCAATAGTTATATCATCAGTATAAGGTATTTAAATAAAATCAAGTTCTTATTCTTAATGAAATTTTTGTCACGATGCCATACACACCACGAGTTAATATTTATTTTTTCCCACTTGTTTAATGAGATTTACTCCTAAACTACTGAACCGATTTTATACATATTTGATTCCACTACTGTGTACATTTATATCCAACTTAGTTTATAAGCATTTTAAAAATTTTTAGAAGACACAATTTATATTCGAAAAATTGCATTTAAGTGTATCTTTTATCCTTTTGTAAACTGTTATTCTGACAAAAACGGTCTGAAATTACTTCAATAATTAATCAGACTTTTCGTATATCTCATAAGAACGAACGAGGGGGTGTTTTAGCAAGAAAAGCAAGACTACGACGACTCTGAGACTCTGTCGTTTGCATAATTTAACAGTTTTTGCCAAAAGCGTCTTAATGAAGTGTGCAAACTACGACTTTGGGACTTGTTGCTCGAATATAATGTAATAATCTGAAATTTTTTGTATAATTATAATAATACCTGCATACCCAGGCACTAAATTGGTAAAGCAAAAGTTACACGAATAAAATATTTTATTTAATCTTTCTGTTATTACAAACAAATCCCTTCGTCTCACATGTAACATTTCCTTTCCGACGACAAAATCGGTCGCCATAAATATTTGTTTTAGATAATTGAAAAATATGGTTTAAAAAGTTATTTACCCTTACCCTCGTCAGAAGTTTCACTTTCATGTTTGCAAATAATTCGTTTTTCTCATGTTTATTTTAATACGAGAATTTTTGCGGAAAAGTTAGAAAATCATGAAAGAGTTTTCGGGCGGGTAAACAGTAATTTTTACTTTTATCGAATTTCTAACTCGGTACGAATGTTTACTTTTGAAAATAAACAGAAAAAACCGAGAAGAGATTTTTGATTTAATAAAAAATTATATAATTTAAGCAAATCATTATTTTCTTACTGTCAAAATTTATCGAAATTTTTAAATTTTCGGTAAATCAAACATGATCACAGATTTTGAATACTGTCTATAACCTAAGTTGGACTTGAGTGCATACGGTGAACCAAAAAAATTTGAAATCGGTTCAGTAGTTTAGGAGCCTATTGCGGTCAAATGTATTAGGTTGTCAAATATCTCCCTTCCGCTTTTTTGCTCTTGGTTTATAATACAAAAAGGCGGAAGGGAGATATTTGACAACCTTATATTAACACAAACTTTATATATAGGTATTAGGGTAGTCCTTAATATGGACATTTTTGAATTTCTTAGCTCCCAAGGGCTCAAATGCTTCCAAATTATTAATAAAAAATTCTCTAAAAGTTTTAGCTCTTGATATGAATATTTAGATAGTCCGCAATTCAATTAAAAGTTTCGTGTCATTAAGTAAATTCGAATTTTCTAACTCGGCGAGTGTTTAATTTTGAAA
>NW_020537758.1:8826771-8853228 GCF_003426905.1 Ctenocephalides felis | reverse complement strand
CCAAACCAAATTTTTCGCACACCACCTATAACTACATATATTTACCAAAATTTCCATACATCATTTATAATATTTATAAATTTCTTTTACCCTCAAAATCATCTTTTTCCTCATCTGGCACCCATTTAGTAGCATTATTCACAGCTCGTCGAGTGTAATATATTACCTACAACTAGGGGTAGATTTGTCCGAATTGTTCAGAATCTTGCACAGCCCTCTGCATTTGGCAATGAAAGCATATCATAGTCCTTTTGTAGGGGAAGAAGGGTGCTTGCACGTTTTAGACAGATTTTACCCTAAGGCTGAAGGAGGAGTTGAATTTTACCCGCAGTTTATAGGTTAGAAATATGGGGACAGGAAAATTGTAATTGAGGTAATATATAGATGCAAGGATTAAGGATTTTATCTAGTTTTAGGATTTTTAAGAATTTTTTTGAAATTTTTATCAGGGTTGAAGTTATATTGGAAAAACTGGAGAAGTGTCCCAGATTTATTTAGAGCTTTATGTGATACTTAAACATAAGGTTAAGGTTCAAAAATTTATTTTATTTTTATATATTAAAAATTTTATTTTGTACGAATATGTTTAAATTGTATCTCATTGTAAATTGTATGTAGATTTAAAATACCTATACCAATTTTTAAAATATATATATCAGGATTATCATTATTTTGCAAAAACTTGAAAAATGTCTAAGTTTTTTGGAGCTTTATGTGATACTTAAACAGATGTCTGAGATACTTGTTTATTTTTTTATATTGTGTTAATATTTATAAAATGCTTAATAGTGCATCTTGTAGTAAATTTTATTTAGATTTGTAATTAATAAACATATTTTTATAATAATATCTAAAAACACAATTATCTTGCAAAAACTAGCAAAATGCCTGAGCTTTTTTGAGCTTTATGGCATACTTAACTATGTACCTATGAAATGATACATTTTTCTATTACATTTATCATTATAATTTTGATGGCAATGTAACTTACAGTAAATTTTATATAAATTTAAAATATTTAAACAAGATTTTGGAAAAAAATCTTGTCACGAAAACATTTTTTTAAAAAAAATGCACAGAAAAAAGTTATATTAGAAAAACTGAAAACTTACTGAATACTCGAATTTGTTTTGTGAGTTTTATTTTACATATTTCTTATTAATCTTTGCTCTTTTTTATTTATATTATTTTTATTATAAATTATTTAATATTACAAGTTCCTTTTAAGGATATCAAAAGCGTAGGCGACATGTAAATCGATCCAGATCATTTCGAAAAAATATTTATGTTGTTTTTTACTAATCTGTGTTCGCCTTTGAATTGTAAACAGAAATTCAAGACTTGTTTCAAATGAGAAAACCTCAATAGACGGAGCGCTGGTGGAAAAATTCTGAGAAAAAATAAAATAAATCGAAAATAATTGTCTAATTTTAATGTACCAATTTTAGGAATAAGAAAACGTCCATTAGTCACGTGATCGATTCTTCAGAGATTTTTGGACCCCTCTTGGTTTCTATCATATGCTAAAGAATATGAAAGATCGAATTCAAAGTCGTTTTATTCCAAACTTTTATATCGGAGTGTATATAACTGTTGGAATGGAATCGCAGTAAATTTTATCTAGTTTCTTCCTATCTAACTGAAAAGGTGTGTATAAAAGGGTGCTTTTATATGATTTTTGTGAGTTATTTGACAAAAACCAAAAAAATGTCCTCAAACTTCTCCTAAACGGCTGCTCCAATTTGGATAAAACTTTTTTGTGTCTATTCAAATGTATTTATAGATAGTTTGAAATCAGCAAAAAAAAATTATGCGTCAATAAGTTGTTCCCCAGCTCGCCCTCTATTTCCCGTTTCATATGTCTTATGGGGGCCATTAAACCGTACGCTATTTCTGGATAAAACAAACACATTTTTAAAAATAGACTCAACAGCCTCAAAGAGTTAGATTTCTGGAATCCTGATGGAATTCCATTTGATTGATTTATAAAAGAAATAAAAATAGATTCAAATTGGAAAACTTATTTTTAAATAGCAATTTTTTCCATACTCCGGTGAGAGAAAAATGAACGAAAAATGTAGTAATAAAAAAATATTATTTATGTACATATTTATTCAATTTCTAAACAATTACATGCCACTTGAATATTAATCTCTATAATTTTCTACAACATGTAGACATGTTTTGATACACTAATTGGTCTAAAAAAAATTGTTTTTTTGTTTCCACGCGATAATCCATGTGTTGATTCAAAAATAAGACACGAGAAAAGTTTTTTTTTCAGTGTTTTAAAAGATTTCTTTAAATAGAATATCATGTCCGACATAAGTACACAGATTTGTAGAATTAGTAAAAAATCCCTTGGTACTAATTTGAGAAAAAAAGGGATTTTGTGGGTTTTTTAACAGCTGGTAATAAAGAAACATTAGACTTTGTGTTGTATATATTTTTATATTTATATTTCTGTTTTAAAATGTGCATTTAAAAATCTCTCTCAAAGATTTTCTATATTGTATTTTGTATTGTTTTCGTTTGCTTGAAATAAGAAACTATAAAGAACAAACTTATAATGGAGAAACTTCGACATTAAATAAAGTCTCAGTATTGAATTACTATCCGATATGGTGAAAGATAAATATAGAAAGCACAGTAAATATAATACCTTTAAATAATAAGACAATGCACTTTTGAAAAATATCTAAACCTATAAATAATAGAGAAACAAATTTATAAATTAACATAACTGTATAAAGTATTTTTCTAACGATGTGGGATTAAATAGTCCAAAAACCAGAAATGTTATATTTTTATAATTTTGTATGTATATTGAGATATAACATACTGAAAATTTACAACTCTAGTAAAATATTTTATATTTTTAAAACATTTTTTAAAAGTACTCTACAAACCATGGATTCATAACAAAAGGTATGCAAGTGTGCTTGATTTTACTAAATTATTTATTAATAGCTGTTTTTGTGAGAAGCATATGTAAATTTATATTCTTATAATTTAATACATATATTGAGATATAACATACACAAATTTCATAACTCTAGTATAATATTTTATATTTTTAAAACATTTTTCAAAACCATTACTCAAACCTTCGATTCGTAACTAATAGAAATAGAGTATGCAAATGTGCTTGATTTTAGTAAAATGCTTATTAATAGCTTATTTTGTGAGAAACATATTTGGTTTTATATTTTTATAATTCAATACATACATTAAGAAATAACATACTAAAATTTCAAAATTATAGTATAACGTTTTATATTTTTAAAATACTTTTTGAACCATGGGCTTGTAACTAATGAAAACTGGATAAGCAAGCGTGCATTCGCTTACTAAATTCTAATTTATATTCTTTTTTTGTTAGAAATATATGTGATTTTATATTTTTATAATTTAGTACATATATCAAGAAATAACATACTAAAATTTCCAAATCCTTGTATAAAGTTTGATTGTTTAAAAAATAAATAAATATTTACATGAGGCATTAACAAAAA
Organism: Ctenocephalides felis; assembly: GCF_003426905.1. Classification (NCBI taxonomy): domain Eukaryota; kingdom Metazoa; phylum Arthropoda; class Insecta; order Siphonaptera; family Pulicidae; genus Ctenocephalides; species Ctenocephalides felis. The sequence continues at coordinate 8,849,713 of NW_020537758.1, read as the reverse complement.
ATACATACAATCCTCGATCAAAATATTGCATAAACTATTTTTCTAATAAATGCAGGATTAAACCTTCCAACAAATCAACAATCCTTTATCCCCTAAGTATACTTCTATTAAAATTGCAAAAAAGTGTCATCTTCTTCCCAAGTTTGATACATCACGATTTTAATCTTTTGTTATTTAATATAAAAGTTTTTCCTCCTCGGAGGAAAGAAAAGTCGTTTTATTCTGTTTCATTATATTTCAGTCGACGACACTGGAAAATCATGATAAACAAAAATAAATATATAAGCTAATGATTTTATACTGGGAAAAGTTGTAAAGAAATTTACTGGAAAAGTTGGGCGAAATAATAAAAAATTGAACGGGTAATGTAAATAGATTTATGCGACGGGGATAACCAAGATTGATGATGTATGTAAAACGTGTATTGCGTATATTAAATTGCTAATTTATGACATTTTTTATTAAAAGTATATATAATTTTATATTTTTATAATTTAGTATGTAGATTGAGATATAACATACTGAAATTTCATAGCTCTGGTATAATATTTTATATTTTTAAAATATTTTTCAAAAGTACACTACTAATAATGGAATTATAACAAAAAGTATGCAAGTGTGCTTGATTTTACTAAATTGTTTATTCGTGACTGTTTTTGTGAGAAACATATGAGATTTTTTATTTTTATAATTTAGTATGTATATTGAGATGTAACATACTGAAATTTTATAACTTTTGTATGATATTTGATATTTTTAAAACATTTTTCAAAAGTACTCCTCAAACCATCGATTTTTAATTAATAGAGTATGCAAGTGTGCTTTATTTTGGTAAATTGCTTATTCATAGTTTTTTGTGAGAAACATATAATATTTTATGTTTTTATAATTTAGTACATATATTGAGATAAAACATACTGAAATTTCATAACTCTGGTATAATATTTTATATTTGGAAATTTGGAATCATGTTAATAAATTGCTTATTTATTGTTGTTTTGGGAGAAACATATGTGATTTTATGTGTTTAATATTTAATATATATGTCAAGAAATAACATACTATAATTTTATAGCTCTAGTAAAACGATTTATATTTTTAAATAATTTTCAAAACACTCTTCAAGCCGAGGACTTTGGAAACTGGATATGCGAGAGTGTAATTGTTTACTAAATTCTAATTTATGGCTTTTTTGTAAGATACGTATATGATTTTATATTTTTATAATTAATTACAGGTATTGAGATATAATATACTGAAAATTCATAACTCTAACATAACATTTTATATTTTTAAAATAATTTTTAAAAATACCATTCGAATTGTCAACTGGATATGGAATAGAGCGTTCCTTTACTAAATTCGAATTTATACCTTTTTCTTGTTAGAAATATATGTGATTTTATATATTTACCCTTGAGTACATATATTATAAAATAACATACTAAAATTTTGTGACTCTAGTATAACATTTTATATTTTTGAAACATTTTTAAAAATACTCTACAAACCGCGGACTTGTAACTTTTGGAAACTAGATATAAAAGAGTGCATTCGTTCACTAAATTCTAATTTATAGCGATTTTTGTTAGAAACACATGTGATTATATATTTTTAATATTTAATACACATATTAAGAAATAACATACTGAAATTTCATATTCCTAGTATAATATTGTATATTTTTAAAACATTTTTCAAGAGCACTCACTCCTTATGCCATATCAAACCGTCGATTCGCAACTAATAGAAGTAGAGTATGCGAGTGTGCTTGATTTTACTAGTTACTAATATATAGCTGTTTTTGTTGGAAACACTTTCAATTTTATATTTTTATAATTAAGTACATATATTAGGAAATAACTAACTAAAATTTTATAACTCTAGTACAAAGTTTTATATTTTTAAAATATATTTCAATTTGTCAAAAGTCAAGGCGCGTTTGTTTACAAAATTCTAATATACAGCTTTTTTTGTTAGAAACATGTGTGATTTTATATTTTTATAATTTACTACATATATTAAGATATAACATACTAAAATTCTATAACTCTAAAACAACGTTTTATATTTTTAAAATATAATACTTATTCCATTTCCAATAACTTTGAAGTATTGTATTCAATTTAATCCTCGTATGTCGTAATGTTTCTCTTAAAGTCTCAATGCGATTAATTTTCGCATTCGCTTAATTTAGATATATATATATATATATATATATATATATATATATAATAGACTACTTATCTAAATATCGAATGACTGACTGACTTAACACATAATCGTAAATAATTAATAATATTTAGGCATTCCATGAGCATTACGTTTGCACGTAAATTGATAATATGAATTATTAATAGCAATCGGGAATAGTAGGAGAGCTGGTAATCAAATTGATAACATTATTTAACATTCGAAGTTAATAAAAAAATTCAGCTAATAGACAAAACAGATATTCAGTAAAATAGGCAAGCAAATATTAGGCCAATTGAGATTTTTTTTCTGTATTCAATTGCTTCATTATTTTCGACATTATTTTAAAAATGTTTTTCGGGTTTGAAAGAATATAAAAAAATTAACCACAACTACCGAAAATGATTAAAACATTATTTGATATTCGATCTTAATCAACAAAACAGATATTGAGTAAAACTGGCTAGCAAGAATTAGGTCACTTGAGAATTTTATTTTTGAATTTAATTGCTTTGTTATTTTGGATAGAAATGTTATTCAGGTTTCCGAAAATATAATAAAAATTAACCACAAATGATTTCAGTTTGACCAAAGGTCCATTCATAATTTAAAATAAATTTTTTATCACCTGAACGATTTTTATGTTTTAATTTTACAAGAGAATTATGTAAAATGTAAAATGTGTATTTACTCAATTTGAATAATTTTCATCCCCCAGCCACTCGACTTTTCTTCTCTAATTATAGATAGAAAATTAGATAAACGTATTTATATATCGTGCAAACGTTCAATAAATATTTAGATTAAAATCTAACATGATCAATTTGATCCTGAATTAATTATTTATTTACCCAGGGTGGAAAAATGTGAAAAACTTTCAACACATGCTACATATTTAATATACGATCTCATTATTTTCGCATTTGCATAAAACCTGGTATAATTAGAGCACGAACTTTGCTTTATAAATAAAAAATAACAAAAACTGTAAAAACTGTAGAAATAACAACAAAACGAGCTTTCATTACAACAGCTAACTAGCTATCGTAAACGAGATATTAAATATATTTTTCTAGAGGATTTTTCTAAGGGAGGGAAAAAACATTTGCAACATTTTAATAATGAAGCTGATTAAATTAAATTTAATAAAAATAATTGTACGATCAAATAATATATAGGAGTCTATTATTTTTAATGAATTATTTGTTGTAATTTGCTAATGCAGTTTTTTCCAATACAAATTAATATAAATATATAAATATAATATTTTTCCTTAATTCAGCCTTATTTTTATTACTTTAAATATATTTGTCATGAAATTTCTCCCAAAAATATATCAATAAAATTATTTTAATATATTTATAGCTATATCGATTTATTTTGTATATAAAGTAAAATTATTATTTATTTTATTTTATATTTAAATTCAGTTATTTTTTACGAGGTCTAAGAAAAATTAAATATTCTACATTCATATCAATTAAATTATTTTAATACATTCATAACTACTTCATATATGAAGTATAATTAATATATATTGATATCTAATTTTTTTCACGAATTTAAGAAAAACAAATTAACAAATTTATTTCAACTTTTATACATCTAAATGTTTTATTGTTAATTTATTAATATTTATTTTTTCTAACTTTTCTAAAGAAATTTAAGTAAAAATATTAGAATGACCTCTTACACCAAATTATATTTAGTTCTTTTAGATCTTTAAACTCAAAATTATTACATAGATCATTAAAAAAAGAAAATTAGGAAAAGATTATTAGAAAAATTATTACATAGATAAAATCAAAAATAGGTTCAAATTTTCATCTAGATTTAAATATATTTAATATTATATACGAGTCTTTAACTTTTTCTATGAGATTTATGGCAAAATGTAACTTTACTATTTTTTTTTACAAATTTAATTTAGTTTTAATATATCGATATAGATTTTTATCAAAATTCTTTGTCAAATTTCACACTATTTAAATAAAATGCACAAATATTGGTTAAATGGATATTTCTGGTTTTTATAATTTTTTTACCATGCTTATTATCCACTATTTAAAATTTTATAATTTTAGTCAAAATTTGGTCTCAAAATGTAAAAAAAAAATAATTCAGCATTTTTATTCAAATTATTTCTGATCATTATATATAATTAAAATGATAAGAAATTTAATATTGTTATTCCTAAAATTTATAAATATTTAGAACTTAAGAAAATATGTTGAAAATCACTAGAAACTGTCTTATTTTTTTATACATTTATAATATACTGTATTATAAATATTTTTTAATTCTCGAGTTCTCAAATTAACTAATATTAAAATTCTGTAAAATGTGCTGCTATCTCCTAGCTAAACTTTACTAAAAAATTCTAGAAAATTACTATAATATTAAATCCAATTTATTTTTATGCCATTTTAGTTTTTCTTCATTTTGAAGAAAAAACTGATACTACATAACACAGGTTAAGTTATTGTAATCGTACAAAAATCGAAAATGAAATTTTTTGTATATTTTAACTTCTGTATTTTTTGGCATACCATAGAAAAATAGAAATATGTATGTGCGGATAAAATTTTTCACCGACGTTTTCGAGAGCATATTTCAATTGTGAATGAAGAAAAAACTTTAGAAGAAATTATATATCAAACGGCAATAGTTATATCATCAGTATAAGGTATTTAAATAAAATCAAGTTCTTATTCTTAATGAAATTTTTGTCACGATGCCATACACACCACGAGTTAATATTTATTTTTTCCCACTTGTTTAATGAGATTTACTCCTAAACTACTGAACCGATTTTATACATATTTGATTCCACTACTGTGTACATTTATATCCAACTTAGTTTATAAGCATTTTAAAAATTTTTAGAAGACACAATTTATATTCGAAAAATTGCATTTAAAGTGTATCTTTTATCCTTTTGTAAACTGTTATTCTGACAAAAACGGTCTGAAATTACTTCAATAATTAATCAGACTTTTCGTATATCTCATAAGAACGAACGAGGGGGTGTTTTAGCAAGAAAAGCAAGACTACGACGACTCTGAGACTCTGTCGTTTGCATAATTTAACAGTTTTTGCCAAAAGCGTCTTAATGAAGTGTGCAAACTACGACTTTGGGACTTGTTGCTCGAATATAATGTAATAATCTGAAATTTTTTGTATAATTATAATAATACCTGCATACCCAGGCACTAAATTGGTAAAGCAAAAGTTACACGAATAAAAATATTTTATTTAATCTTTCTGTTATTACAAACAAATCCCTTCGTCTCACATGTAAACATTTCCTTTCCGACGACAAAATCGGTCGCCATAAATATTTGTTTTAGATAATTGAAAAATATGGTTTAAAAAGTTATTTACCCTTACCCTCGTCAGAAGTTTCACTTTCATGTTTGCAAATAATTCGTTTTTCTCATGTTTATTTTAATACGAGAATTTTTGCGGAAAAGTTAGAAAATCATGAAAGAGTTTTCGGGCGGGTAAACAGTAATTTTTACTTTTATCGAATTTCTAACTCGGTACGAATGTTTACTTTTGAAAATAAACAGAAAAAACCGAGAAGAGATTTTTGATTTAATAAAAAATTATATAATTTAAGCAAATCATTATTTTCTTACTGTCAAAATTTATCGAAATTTTTAAATTTTCGGTAAATCAAACATGATCACAGATTTTGAATACTGTCTATAACCTAAGTTGGACTTGAGTGCATACGGTGAACCAAAAAAATTTGAAATCGGTTCAGTAGTTTAGGAGCCTATTGCGGTCAAATGTATTAGGTTGTCAAATATCTCCCTTCCGCTTTTTTGCTCTTGGTTTATAATACAAAAAGGCGGAAGGGAGATATTTGACAACCTTATATTAACACAAACTTTATATATAGGTATTAGGGTAGTCCTTAATATGGACATTTTTGAATTTCTTAGCTCCCAAGGGCTCAAATGCTTCCAAATTATTAATAAAAAATTCTCTAAAAGTTTTAGCTCTTGATATGAATATTTAGATAGTCCGCAATTCAATTAAAAGTTTCGTGTCATTAAGTAAATTCGAATTTCTAACTCGGCGAGTGTTTAATTTTGAAAATGAACAGAAAAATAACGGAGAGAGCAGATTTTTGATTTTTGTAAGCGAAACATTTAATAATTTAATACAGATTTACATTTAATTAATCAATCAATTAATACATATAATAATTTTAATACAGAATTATAGAATTTAGGCAAATCATTTTTTCTCACTGTCAGAATTTATCGAAATTAGTAAAATTAGTAAAATTAGTAGCTTATAACCTAAGTTAGACTTAAATGCATAAGATAAACCAAAAAAATTTGAAATCGGTTTAGTAGTTTAGGAGCCTATTGCGTTCGAACATACTCACACAAACTTTATATGTAGCTATTAGGGTGGTCCTTAATATGGACATTTTCGAACTTTTTAGCTCCCAAGGGCTCAAATGCTTCCAAAATATTAAAAAAATCTCTAAAAGTTTTAGCCCTTAATATTAACATTTAGATGGTCTGCGATTCAATTAAAAGTTTCGTATATTCATTATATGTCATTAAGTTATAAAATTCTTATATTATATTTCTTCATTATATTTTATTTCTTCTTATGTTTTCTTATATTATATTTCTTATATTATATTATATTTATTATATGTCATTAAGTAAATTTTTACGCCATCTGTGATAGCAGACTTGCATTTTTGATGGAAATTTATCACTAATATTGTAAGTGTCAAAATCACCAAATAAATAAATATTTTGCTGCAAAATTAATTTTGATGCCATGATAAATCAATATTTTGTTAAGTGTTATATAAATATTTTCAAATGTCGTAATATTTGAGTTTACAAATGTTATCACAGATGGCGCCAGAGTTTACTTAATGACGCATGATAATATTAAATACACGTAACTTTCAATTGAATTACGGACTATCTTAAAGTTAATATTAAGAACTAAAATTTTTAGATAATTTGGAAGCGTTTAAGCCCTTGGGAGCAAAGAAATTCGAAAATGTCCATATTAAGGACCACCCTATTAAACACAGATCGTGTAAAAAATGTCAAGTACAAGCGATTTATACCAAAATCGACTCTATATGAATCCCATACACCTCTAGTTAATATTATAATTATAATGAGCTCATCAGGCCGTACACAGGAGTGTTGAAGTGTAATTCTTCGGTGCAGATGCAATGAGACGACATCAAAGAGTTTGTCTCCGAGACCGAAGTCATTCAACTCGAACCATATGTGTAACACACTTTCTATGTCTCATTCGATAATAGACAGAGGGCTAGTGGAAAATAAGGGAGCATTAATCGAAAAAGAGCGACGAAAATTACCCCCAAATGTGGTGCAGGAGAAATATCTAAAATGGATCGTAAAGGTGCCCAGAAGAAAAGTGTTAGCGAAAATATAATATATTTAAACTAAAAAAAGCATTATTTGATAAAATTGAGTCTCGTAATAGCTTTTGCCTAAGACCCTTAATTTAAGTGTAGAATTTTTATTTCGAGCACCAAAATTTAAACTAGTAGTGTATGGCATCGTGCCCCAAAGCAAATTGCTGGAACCTCCCGTACCGTAATGAAATATTCGAGAAATTTTAAACGTTTTCAAATATATTATTACAAATACTGAAACTTTCATTATTTTTGCTATCTTGTTATATCTGAGCAAATCAAATGTAAATCATAAATCATAAATCAATTTATCTCCAGAACATTAACAATCGTTATTTCATTTCGAGTTCAATTTAAAAAAAATAGTTGCCTAATTTATACAAAATTGAAAAAGTGCTCCTACATGGTCACAGTCTAAACGCATTTGCAAATAATTCTGTGCGACATTTGCACTTATACTGCGCTTAGCTTGGCGGCATTTTCACATTTTTCAATAGTTTTCACATAATTGAAAAAGTGCTCCCGTATAGTCACAGTCTAATGCATTTGCAAATAATTCTGTGCGACATTTTTACTTATACTGTGCTTAGCTGGGCTGCATTTTCACATTTTTCAATAGTTTTCACATAATTGGAAAAGTACATAACCATCAGTACATAAACAGTCTAAACGCACTTGGGTAAACATTTGTACCAGAGTGGCACTTAGACTGTGCTTAGCCTGGGTAATTTTTTGAATTTTCAATCCAAAATTACAAAAATATTTTATGGAAAATAAAAAAAGATGTAATAATTTTTTACCCTCAAAAGCAAATGTTTTGTTAATACAAGCAGAAAGTTTTTTTAGATCATTCAAATCGGACGCTTAGTTCACTCAAAAACTGCCATTTTTTGCACATTTATCTCTGTGTCTTCGAAATGGCTGAGCCTGTCTTTGCGAAAAACTAGTCACCTCTTCTCCCAACCATTACAAATTGAATGTTTTTAGATCATTCAAATCCGATACTCCGTTTCTCTCAAAAACTCTATTTCTATTTTCTGCACTCTTGCTCCATATCTCCGTAACGGCTGGACCAGACTTTGCCAAAAACTAATCAGCACATCTCCCTATCAATAGGAATCGAATGCTTTTTTAACCATTTAAATCGGTTGATCCGTGTGCCTGAAAATGTGGACGAAATAATGCGGACATATAAACACACACACACATCCATTTTGTGTGAGGTATGCCAAAATGTTCAGAAACCTTTAAAACGTCGAGAAATGCAAAAAAATTTATTTTTGATTTTCGGTCTATTACTATAATTACCTACTACGGGAAGTTAAAAATAAGTATGTTTAAATATTTTCAATAACTTTTCATCATTTCTATCACACGTGCTTAGAATCCAATTTAATCCTGTTTCCACCTTTCAAAACTTTGCAAACATTTAAGAATGTTCTGATTCGTTTTTTATTCCCGGGACAGTTTTCACCGCATTTAAGTGAGTTTTTGCCTTATTTTATTCAATTTACAAAAAGTTCTCAGATCGCTTGACAGACGTTTAGCAAAACGAAACGAAAGTCGGAAGCTAAAAGTTGGAAGTTTTCCGATTTGACTTGTAACACGTTGATTTTGGGAAAAGTTTCAATTGACACAAGACGGAAGATAGTGAACTTAATATAGTACAAATATTTTGTATGTGAATTTTAAAGGCAGGTGAATGTGGACGTTTTTATTTCAAGTACCATCTATGTCACTTAATAAAATGTCGTCTGTAATTTAATACTATGGAGTTGTCTCTTTTGCGGAGGCAGAGGCGGAGGCGAAGGCGTCGTTACCCATAATAAACTTGTGCTAGGCTAATATTTCAATTATATTCTACAAACATGATACCTGCCCTGGTTAAACGTCTCAGAACACTCGAGGGTTCCACAAAGATGAGAAAAATTTAAACAACTTTAAAAAAAGTATCATTCATAATTCGACAATCGGATATTTTCAATAACTTTGCAATGAGATGCAAATTCTAAATGTATCCCTTACCCCTTACCCCTTATCTTCGTCCATTTTTTACTACTAATTTCCTTTCAAGCTACGAATTTAAATTTTAATATACTCTAATAGTAATTACGTAAAAAATTATTATTCATTAAAAAACTTTCATATGAAAATGCAGGTACCTTGCACATACGAGGACGATGACGTTTTTTGCACAGTATGCTAATTTTGAAATTAATCCGAGTGCAGACGAATAGTCAAAGGGCTGGCAAGGAAGCAATAATAAATTTTGATAGTGGAATAATTTTGAGTTGATGGTTTTTGGATAGTTTAGTAGGGTGAAATGAAGTCCTTCATTAATTAAGATGTCGCTGTAAAGTAGTACCATTGTGAGTCAAATCTACTAATAATTTCCCAACTAACTTTTACAATCCATGTTTTACAAATCTCCTCCAATCACAAATGCAATATTCCTAAACTTTTTCCTCATTTTTTTACCATGACACGAGTTCATTCGCGACGAATGCCGGAGCTTTAGAAAACTCGTGCATTATCCGAATCGTAAAAACAAACTCGAGCAAAAAAAAACAGTACATATCCGAAGATAAAAATAAAATAAAAGTGAGAGAAATTGAGATGAAGGAAAAAGAAAGGAAAAAATAGTAAATAAAACGACATATGCACGCGCACTCTCCGACTAATCTCTCTCTAAAGTTTTTTTTTATGTTGAAGTCGTCGTGTGACTTCCCTCACTTTATGGAGCTTGAAACGATGAAAATGGACAGAAATTTCATTAAAAATAAGAACTAGATTTTATTTAAGTACTTATAATTTGATGAATAATTTCTTCTTAAGTTTTTTCTTCATTCACAATTGATCTATGCTCTCGAAAAGTCGGCGGATAAATGTATCTAATAATTTTTAGTTGTCTTGCGGACTATCTAAAAGAAAATATTAAGACTAAACTTTCAGACAATTTTTTTCTATCATTTTGAAACGTTCGAGTCCCTCGGAGCAAGGAAATTCAAAAACATCCATATCAAGGACCACTATACTGCATGTCTAATATACGGATGTTTGTCCGGAATGTACTCCCAAACTACTGAACCGATTTTAAATTCGATTTCACCACTGTGTACATTTATATCCAACTTAGGTTATAAGCAATATGAAAAATTTCTGTAAACACAATTTAGAGTCGAAAAATTACTTTTAATGTGTATCTTTTATTCTGGGAGCAAGGAAATTCTAAAATATATATTATGTGTGTGTGTTATTCGTGTGTCCTATAACAAGTTGCCAATTATTTCATGAAGATAATGACAGGATTCGGTTTGACATAATTGGGTTATCCAACTAACCACAAAGGTCCACTCATAATTATATCGTATGTCATCAAGGTACTTTACTAATTCCCAAGATCAAAGACAACCTTAGTCGAACTTCGATTTTTCTAATAGAAAATCTACATATCAAATTTCGAATAAAACTAGTAATACTTTAAGGTAAATTGCTGAAACTTCTCATATACAAAATTAAATTAAAAACTAGTGGGGCGCATGGCATCGTGCCTTAAGGCAAATTGCTGGAACTTCCCGTACCAAAAATTATTTTTTTTTGAAAAGATTAACATTTTTTAAAAAATTTACTCTAAAAAAAATAGATTTTTGAGGAACTATATAAATTTTTGACAAAAACTCTTACTTTGTTGAAAAATTTATTTTGAAATATTTTGGAAATTCTGAACTTTTTTCAAAGCAATCGTACTGCTTTAATGCATAGAGACTAAATATCGAAGCGCGTAAGCGCCGCGTCGCTGTCTAACGCATAAGCATTGGTACGGAACCCATAGGAATGTTAACAAAATGTATACTCATTGTTAAAATCTCTATAAAAATATCTGATAATTTGATGTGCATATGTCTAATGTCTAATGATTATTGTTGACCGCCAAATGTTATTTTTTTTTACTTTTTTTACTAGATCTCTGAAACCGCTAGACCTAATTTCATAAAAATTTCATCAAATCTTCATCTTGATAATGCAAGTAAAATGTTTTTGAATTATTCAAATTGCTTCATCCCGATTCCCGAAATCGTCGACGAAAATTTGTATCTGAACACACACAAATGCACGCACACACACACATACACACACATACATCAATTTTCTCTAAGGTATGCCAATATATTCAGAAACCTTTGAAACGTAAAGTTATATAAAAATTTTCATTTTCGATTTTTGTGCGATTACTATAACTTACCCTACGGAAAGTTAATTATAAATAAATCAATTTATCACCTCCAGAACATTAACAATCGTCATTTCAATCGTCAATCAAATTTCAAAAAAAAAAATAGTTGCCAAATTTCCACAAAATTGAAAAAGTGCTCCAGCATAGTCACAGTCTAAACGCATTTGCAAATAATTCTGTGCGACATTTTCACTTATACTGTGCTCAGCTTGGCGGCATTTTCACATTTTTCAATAATTTTCACAAAATTGGAAAAGTGCTCCAGTACACAAACAGTCTAAACGCACTTGGGTAAACATTTGTACCAGAGTGGCGCTTAGACTGTGCTTAGCTTGGGTGATTTTTTGAATTTTTAGTCCAAAATTACAAAAAAATTTTTTTGAAAAAAAATTAGAATCAAAAAATTTTTTTTTCCAAAATCAATTGTTTTGTTGAAAAAAGCAGAAAGTTCTTTGAATCATTTAAAGCGGACGCTTAGTTCTCTCAAAAACAGCCATTTTTTTTAAATTTAGCTCTGTAACTCCGAAACCTCTGGGCCTACCTTTGCCAAAAACTAATCAGCACATCTCCCTATCAATAGGAATCGAATGTTTTTTAAACCATTCAAATCGGTTGATCCGTTCTCTCAAAAATTCGCTTTCTATTTTTTGCACTCTTTGCTCCATATCTCCGTAACGGCTGGACCTGCCTTTGCCAAAAACTAATCAGCACATCTCCCTATCAATAGGAATCGAATGTTTTTTAAACCATTCAAATCGGTTGATCCGTGCGCCCGAAAACGTGGACGAAAAAAAGCGGACATACAAAACACACCACACACACACACACACACACACACACATCCATTTTTTCTGAAGTATGCCAAAATGTTCAAAAACCTTCAAAACGTCGAGAAATGTAAAAATTTTTGATTTCGATTTTTGGACGATTACTATAACTTACCCTACGGGAAGTTAAAAATATATTCTTAAGAATTTTTTTTTAAATCTCAGATTTTTTCAGGACTGGAATGTTTTTTGAATCGTCGACAAAAAATTATATCCGCACATACATACACACACACAACAATTTTTTATTGTATGCCAAAATATTCAGAAACCTCTACAACGTAAAAATACATAAAAAATTTGAACCAGATATTTCCCAAAATAAAATTTACAAGTGTGTCAACTTATTTTCCCCAGGTGAGCTTTTCCCTCGGCCATCAGTCAAACGTCGCGTCAAATGAATTAGTCAAAATTAGTCACAAGCATCCTGTAGGTCTAGCGATAAGCCCCACCCGAAACCCTCCAAAATCCTCCTTACTCGTTGGGGACTAAATAAATTTACTTGTCAAGCCGCAGGGGGGATCGGACTCAAAACTCGGCGAACAGAGACGTATTATAGGAATTAGGGAATGCAATACCGGTATACCGGTATACCGAATTACCGGTAAACCGCCCGATTTTTCGGCGGTATTTTTACCGGTATTTACCCCAAAAATACCGGTATTTTCGGTATTTTTACATAAGCGCTATTTGGTACATAATACATTAAAGTTTAAATTTCTCGGAACAAATTTATCTTTGAATTCCATAATCGCATAAACAGCTATATCTTCAAGGGATTCTATAAGATAAACAAATGTCAAATATTATCTCAACTCGTCATTAAACTGAATATTTATTGCTTTCCAAAGGGCTTCATATCGTGTTACAATAAATAGAATTGGACTGATAGATAATGATTTTTGTTTCATCTTTTGTAAAAATGTAACGGTTTTTTAAATGATATTTGCGCCAAAATATTTTATATCATACAGATTACCCCTGCGTAATCTTTATTTTTTTCTAACTTTACACAAAATAATTATGATAATTACTAAATATTTTTGCTTCTTATTGCAATTATAAAACATTATTTTTCGAAAACGTTTCGAGGTTTGAAAATACTATAGAAGCATCACATTGATTTAAATAACAATACTCAACAATTATAGTAACTTATTATTTATCTCGACAAAGTATCCGATCTCAAATTAGTGAAGAAAATTATTTTTTTTAAATATTGGAGATTATGCTAATTTAACACATCGGATACAGACAATACAGTTTATTATAATAATGTAATATGATCTTTTATGAGTTTTTGGTCTTTCTTACTCATAAGTTTGTTTTTGGTGAAAAATACTCAATATAGTCGATAGTGAATAATGAATTGATTAAATTGGATATAATTTTGTTAAATTATTAATTAAAAAAATAAACTTATTGTTCTATTTTATTGTTTAGTTGAATATAGTTGTTGTATATACATTTTTTTATATTTGTACTAGTAACTTTCAATTTTGTTTACGTTTGTTTAAGATAATAAAAATACCGGTAATTTACCGGTATTCCGGTTTTAAAATGAAAAATTACCGAAATACCGGTATTGAAATTTTCCATCGCTATTGCATTCCCTAGATCTGACTCAAAACTCGGGGAACAGAGACGTATTATAGGAATGACAACTCGGCCCGTCTGTCTATACCTTTTGATCATATGTCGCCGGTATCCACAAATCAATGGGGAAATAGTTGGAGGTGGAAATAGCCAGCCAGGTGGTGGGCTAATTATTTGGGATATATGTCCCTGTGTCCCTATGTAGGTTCCCTTGTCCTGTTGTTCTGTTGCATTGTAGGTGATGTCCGATGTACGCAATCCGGCGCAATCGCACGCAATTCAACGCAATTCCATGTGTTGTCCGAATTAAATTAATCGCACTAAATCACATACAAACGCGAGCGAAATTGATCTAGGGACTTATATATTGTAGGCGGGCGCAAAATTAAACTTGCGATGGAGGAGCGACTTGAGCGAAATTGGTGGAATTTTTAATGTTGTAAATAAGTTATTAAATAAATTTAATTTATTGTTCTTTTTTAGTTCCGAAAAAACCCAAAAAATTAAGTGTGTTTGAAATTTTGTGTAAGGGTTGAAATATGTAGAATTTTGTGATTTTTTTTAGAAATTTAAGTTTGAAATTTAAAATATTTGAGAAAATGGTAACTTGAAATTAATCAAGTTTTGTAACATAATTTAAATTTTTAGCATATAACGTGATTTTGTGAAATTTTCTTATCTGTTCCTAAATAGAAATATATTTTAAAAAAATATTTATAAATTTACACTCAAATTTTCAATTTTTTTTAAATAGACGCATTTCAGATTAAAAAATAAAGTAAGATTTATTACTTCGAGTAAATATTTAACATAAAAAGACATTTGGTACAGTTTCATTATAAATTAAAATTACAGTATTGATACTCTGAAAAATTTGCAAATTTTCTGCATTATTCAATCATTATATTTTGTAAAAAATATAATGATTAAAATTTTGTCTAAAAATTCAAATTTGGAATTTAAAATCTTTGAATAAACATTAACTTTGAGGGCAAAAATGCTTCTACTCGTAGAAACATTAAAATTAAGTGAAAAAATATTGATTATTCGATGGCATTTTGAAAATGAAAAATTATATTCTAAAATTTGTGAAAAAACTGAAAATTTGTAAATTATTGATATTGTTTGAAAGAGATGAAATATTTAAATTTTGCAAAAAAATTACATCAGAAATAATTATATAATAAATCTAATGAATTAGTTAATAATTTTCCATAAATTAAATGAATAGAGTAATTTAAAGAATTTAATATTTTGAAAAAACACAAAATTATAAAAATTATTGAAATTTTGTTAAATAGTTTTTAGTTAACATATAATGAAATTCTCTATAAATTCAAACTTAAATTCTAAAATGAGTAATTTTTGTTTTATTTTATATCAAAGAGATAAAATATATTAAATAAAATTATATTTTTTAGAGATCTTTATTTACATTTTTAAATATTTTAATTAACTGTAATATTTCCAAATTAGTCAAAAATTTAGATTACATATTTTTGAAAAATTTGGAAATTTATTTGATATTTAAGTATTCAACATTTTTTGAAGAATATTGTAAGTTCAAATTTAAACTTACCTCTAAAAAAGAGTTAAATTTAGCTTCAATAACTAATCTGAATCATTCTGAAAATTTTGCATATTTTCGACGAAATTTGTAATTTTATAAATTATAAATTTTATAATTTTATAAATTCAAAGTTTGATTTTAAAATTTGAAAAAAAAGTTAGATTTACAGAAACAGAAATCAAAATATATTTAAGAAAAAAAATTATATTTGAATAAAACAAAACACAATGATAATTTGAAAAATTTTATAATTTTGATAAAACTATAAAAACATAATAAAATTTTATGAATTGTTTTATTTTTATAAAATTAAACTCAGATTCTATGATATTTTTGAAGAATTGTTAAATTTTGCATTAAAACATACAATGAGTATTAAAAAAATATTTTAAAAACTAACACAGAAACTTAGGCAAAATATTTAAGAAAAATGAATATTGACTTTTATAAAGAATCTTATAAAATTTTAACTCATTTTATAAAAAAATTAAATGTTAAAGTAGTAGAGAAACAAATAGATCAAATATTCTGAAAAAAACTGCACAAATCTGACCAAAATTGATATTTTATCAAAAATTTGATATATTTAAAATATGAAAATAAAATTGTAAAAATTTTTGTAAACAGTTTTGAGTTTTGTTTATTAGTAAGATAGATAAATAAATTAAAGGTTGAAGTGTAGGGAAACAAAAAGATCAAATATTCAAAAAATGCATAAACTTGACCAAATTTGATATCGTGTTAAAAATTTGATATATTTAAAACATAAAAAAATATTAAGATTTTCATAATTTGAAATTTCTTCAAAAAATTAACATTGAAACATTTTTGAAATTATGTACATTAGTATGATAGATAAATATACTACATAAATTAAATAAAAATCCAGGAAACAGTTAGATTTTAATAATTTGTCCTGTATAATTTTATAAGCAAATTCCAGGTGTTGATAAATTTTATTTCTCCCATTTACCAAGTACATGAATGTATCGAATGTATCGAATAGCAGTTCTCTATATATTATTATAATGAGCTGATTTGTTTATCCTTGAGAGTGATTAATTGCGCAAAATCCTGCGTCATTTTGATTGGAAATTGGAAAGAGGCCGATGAAATTGATTGATTGATTATTTTGCGCCATTTAGGTGCAGCAATAGGCACCGGATTATGTTTACATGTCGTAAATCAAATTTAGATATTAAATTACAAGAATAATGGAATTAAATTTATATCAAACCGGGAAATCGGAGTAACTGACGTTTTACTAATAATTTAATATTTTGGCGTTGAATTTAGGTTTTTATTATAGCCTATAACCTAAGCTGGAGGTAAATGCATAAGGTGTGCAAATAAAATTTAAAATCGGTTCAGCAGTTTAGGAGCCTATTCCGGACATCATGACACCTACTTCAAACATATAAAAAGCGCTAGAACTTTTACCAAAGTGCACGACTCCAGCATACAAATAATTCACAAAAATTTATCACATATATATTTTTAAAAAGTAGCACTACACTTTCTTCATTTATATTTATTTCCATTTTTATTTCTCGTTTCTTAAGACAGAGCAAAAGTTGCATTAGCAAGAGCGCGTGGGCGTCTTTATAAGTAGGTGAGATATGTAGGAGTCGGACTTTATTTTTTTCTCGTCGTTTTTTTTTAAATGTATGTAAGAGTCAGTCAAGCAGTCAAGAATATACAATCGACTTTAAGCTTTTAGTATTCCTGACACTTGTATGCTAATTGAATACAGGCACAGGTACAAATTGACAATAAATTACGACTGTAAACGGTTACGAAAGGTGAAAGAAAGGTTCATCTGGGGAACCAGTTTTAAAAAGGTAATGATAATGGACACAAAATAATTTTGGAATTTTTAAGAATTTTTGAATTTTCCTCCAACGATTTTATTTAGTACCTAATTTTTAATTTTCTAGTCTTTGCGTTTATCCAATCCAATTTCATATAGTTCAGTCTAAAATTGATTTAGAATTATTAGTTTTAAAAAACTTATCTTGTAATTTATTTTAATAAAATTAGTCGTTTTCTAAAATGTCAAATAAATAATTTGTGGTTACTTTACATTTACATTTTAATAAGTATTATTTGCTAAATTATGTTAACTCTTTTATTGTCTCTAATGTCACTCTCTACAATATTTATCTCTACATGCCATTATTTGTCTCTCACAATATATAGAAGTATTTTTATCCAAGTTTTTAAAATTTCAAGTAAATTATTTAAATACTTGTGATTATTTGCTGCCAAATGATAAATCTGGAGCAATTTTGCAAAAAAAAAATCAAAAACTTTGAAAAAGTCAGACGTTTCAGAAAATATATTATATTTTATGTAGTTTGGTCCAAAAATTAGTAAAAACTTTTGAAATATATTATTTGTTTTATCAAAAGTATTATTTGTTTGACAAAGTATTATTTGTTAGATTTTGTTAACTTAATTATTGTCTCTAATGATACTCTCTATAATATTTATCTCTATATGTCACTATTTGTCTCTCACAATATTTAGAAGGATTTTTATCCAAGATTCCAAAATTACAAGTAAATTATTCATATACAAAAGAAATTGTAATTATTTGCTGCTAAATTATAAATTTGGAGCAATTTTGTAACAAAATCAAAAACTTTGCAAAAATTTTCAAAAAGTTATATTATATATATAAGAAAAATATATTATATTTTATGTAGTTTAGTCCAAAATTGTTAAGAACCTTTGAAATATGTTATTTGTTTAAAAAAATCACATTTAAATTTATTATAATAAAATTAATCGTTTTTGCATTGCAAGTAATATTTGTTAAATTGTTTTATCTTGTTTATTGTCTCTAATAGCACTCTCTACAATATTCATCTTTATTTGTAACTATTTGTCTCTCAGTATTTTTATCTAAGATTCCCTAATTACGAGTAAATTATGTGAGAAAATATTTATGTAAATATATTATCGATTAACTAAAATTTAAATGAAAGATATTATTACATCAAATCATTTAAAAAAACACTCAATATTCATTTTGAGAAAGTGAAATGTTTACTCTTACCAGAAAAACCGGTTAAAAATCAATTTGAAATTTTAACATATTTATTACTCATGTTTATTGATATTCAATTTGTTAAAAATAATAATTTGTAAACTTCTTTTATTAATCATGTAAAAAAACTACATTTAATACGAACATTATGCATTTTCAA
Organism: Ctenocephalides felis; assembly: GCF_003426905.1. NCBI lineage: Eukaryota > Metazoa > Arthropoda > Insecta > Siphonaptera > Pulicidae > Ctenocephalides > Ctenocephalides felis. The sequence goes on along the minus strand of NW_020537758.1, from coordinate 8,830,647 downwards.
ATTTTTCTATGGACAAATGTAGGTATAAATAATTTTGCTTGTAAAAATAAATAAAAATATTTATTTTTGTAATATATGATTTCAAACATTGTTTTTTATTTACTGTAATATTTATTTAATTTTTGTAATTTTAAAAAATATATAAAAATATTCACCTTAATATATTTTATTTCCAATGTAAGTTGATACTTTAAATTTTTACTATAAAAACATACATTTTTCAATTCACCAAGTTGCAATAAATGTAACTTACAAAAACATAGTTTCATACATACCATATAAAAATATTTTGATATTCGCAATTAAAACGATTCTGAAATAACATTTCTCTCTAAACCAAACATTACGTAATAGAGAAATATGAATTCGTGGAAAATATTCAATTCCAACTTTGAACATGTCAATTCGAATAGAAATTTGATTTTTGTTTTTTAGCTGGAGATGAAAAAAAAATTACACATTTTACATTGATTGATATGCATTTTGCCTATGGGATAAGTAGTTAGATACATTCCTGTATAATAAAATACATTTTTATGGAATAAAATCCATTCCTGTATCATATTACTAGATTTTACTTTTAACATTTAATTTATTTATATTTTAGTATCTAAATGTACATCGATAGTTTTTTTCCTATCTTGTTCAATAACCATTAGTATAATAATTGAATTAAATTCGAAATAAATTTTCAATTGAAGATTTTAAATTGATTTTTAACCGGTTTTTGGGCGAGGGAAAAGATTTAACGTTGTAATAATATATAAATTACTTGTATAATAAATAATTATATATAAAATATACATATATATGTATATATATATATTTATTTATTTATTTATATCATTAAATATATTTTATTTAGATTGGTGTAAATTTAGGTATTTTTTTCCTTTTCCCGGAACCGCCTAATAATTATTTTATTTACTGGAAGTGTTTCTGCTCCTATAAATTCTTGTATATAATAAAAGCTCCTAAATTTTTTCCATTCTATTTTATTACATTAATTAATCGACTAATATAACACATATCCAATTTTATACTCATGTGTCAATAAAATCTTTAACGGATTTTGTATGTAGGTTAATGCATTTTTGCTACTAAGATGATTGGATTTAGGGCTATAAAAGCTATAAAATTCCAATTCGAAGATGGCATTGGAACTATAAATAAATAAATAAATAAATAAAAAAAAATAAATGAAATGAAATTTTGATAAAGTATTTGAAGGTAACATTGGACAAACACGCCAAGGAAAAACGTTTTGCTGACTTATGAATATTGTTATAAAATTGTTTGTAACTTTTATACTGTTTGTGGAAAATGATTTGTTTATTTGGTGAATTTGTTAAAAATTAATTAATACACAATATTGTCTAATATCATGATATAGTAGAACGACTCGGTATATTTTTAAAATCAATAGATCATATTTAATCTGTATGCTATTGTAAAAAATCTAAAATTACTAAAAATTGTGTATGTAGATAGTGGAATATATAAGACTGACTTCATAAGTAGTTTTATTCAAAATTTTAATATCGAGGTGTATATAAAAGTATATATTAGATTATCGTAAATTTTATCTAGTTTTCACTTATATAAATAAAGCTTAGTGTCCTAAACTTTTCTTGTAAAATGAAAAATTGTAAGAAAATGTCATAGATATGAATCTTGATTTGGCTAGCAAACAGAATCTATAAATCCGCGTTTCAAGTAGTTTTATACAAAATATTAATATGAAAGTGTTTGTTGTAATTTGTACTAGAGTATTTCAAATTGTATCTATAATTCAGTAATGTTATTAAAGTTTAGTGTCCTGAACTAAATTTTCCTGTAAAATGACAAAATTGAATTGAATTGAATTTGAATATTGAATTGAATTGTGTTCCCCTAAATCAGTGTTCCAAATGGTTTTATACAAAATTTTATTATGTAAGTATATATTACAATTTATATTAGCTCATAGTAAATTTTATCTAGTTTTTAGTGATATAAATAAATCTTGGTGCCCTGAACGAACTTTTCATGTAAAATGAGAAAAAAAGTAAAGAAATGTCCTTAATCTTATCTTTTACAACTATTTTTACGAATGATTGTAACGTTTTATTACTACCACTAGTTTTCACCGGTCGTTGCAAATAATAAAATTTAACCAATTAATTCATGACTCAATAAATTGATATCTTGACACATGATAAATTCAAGACAATCGTTCCGACACAATAGTCAATTTAATTCCTCGAAACGGAAACAGTTAAGCCTCTTCTTTTCCACGCACAGATAGATCAATTCAATTGATTTTTTTCAGTTCTTTTCAATTTTTTTTCCGATTTTGTATGAAAGATTGATTATACCAATCATGCCTCCGAATCGACGAGTATTACATAGCAGATTATAGCTATAGCTATAGCCCGACGAACTATAAGAGAGATTCCCATTGTTCGATGTGACAGAACGAAATTGAGTTGTCATTCTGGGGACAGATAATTGTTTTATACGAACAGAATGGTAGTTTTTATGAAGAGAACCCGTCAAAAGGATGGATTAAAATATAAATACTACGCTACACTACATACATTTCTGTGTAGTTTTTTAACGCAATTTTTAGTCCTTGAAAACACGGGTAGGGCGGCGGCAAAATGTCTGATTTTACACAAAAAAAAAATACAAAAAAATTTTACTTCAGAACACTAAGTTTTGTTCATTACTGAAATATAGGTAAAATTCACTTAAGGTAGTATAAATTGCAATATATACGTTTATATTAAAATTTGTAAAACTATTTGGAATGTAGTATATGTATATGTATTCTGCTTGTTTGCATATCTAGGATATTTCTTTAATTTTTTTATTTTACACGAAACTTTAGTTCAGGACACTAAGGACACTTATTTTATCACTGAAAACTATGGAAATACACTATATTATTATATAAACTTCAATAAATACTTACATTTTAAAATTTTATATAAAACCATTTGGAAGACGGATTTATAGATACATACTGCTTATTAGCAAAGTAATATTCATATCTAGGGCAATTTCTTACAATTTTTTCTAACAAGTTCATGTTAACTTTTGGTAATTATATTGTAAAAACCAAACCAATTATATCACAGCATATAACATATATCAAACAAACAACTATCTGACTATGTTCAGCAAAATTCTTAGTTAATTGCTTATTATATAAAATATATTTATAGAAATAAATAAGTGGTGATTATCGTGATCAAATTGCCGATGTGTCGATTTTTAAAATAGCAAAAAATATGTCTATTACTATTTCAATATTCATATTCCTCCAGAGATATTTTCCAATCGTCTGTCGACGTCAAAAGCTTTTTTCCTCCTGTAGGAAATATACGATTGCCTGTCGATAGTATTGACAAGATATGAAGAAAATTGCTCTGGAAGAGTACTACATGCCAATAGGCAGTCATTCAATGACTGACGAGCTATTATCTGATGGAAAGAAATTGATAGAAAATATATAAAAAAATAATAATGCCTTATGTAAAAAGTCATGCAGGTTGTTCTGGGCAACTAGAGGCAAAACAAGAATTGAAGAAGTTCTTGAAAATTTTTACCACGATTCATGTTATATTTTTTTTTTTAAATTCTTGTGCACAGTTTTCGAATATTATCATCTTACTAGCTCCTCTATTATATTAAACAAATAAATAAAATATCGAATGACATTATCTTGTCAGGTTTCTTAACGAGAATTGAAATGTCTTGAAAATAAGTCATCTGTATAAATTTACGTTCGCATTTATAATATCATATAAATGATATTCGAATGATTGAATTGTACTTTTTTTGGACAAGTCATGGTCAGGTTGACCCCATAAATTATATATATATATCAGT
>NW_020537758.1:8779663-8825771 GCF_003426905.1 Ctenocephalides felis | reverse complement strand
AAAAAATCTCTAAAAGTTTTAGCCCTTAATATTAACATTTAGATGGTCGCGATTCAATTAAAAGTTTCGTATATTCATTATATGTCATTAAGTTATAAAATTCTTATATTATATTTCTTCATTATATTTTATTTCTTCTTATGTTTTCTTATATTATATTTCTTATATTATATTATATTTATTATATGTCATTAAGTATTTTTACGCCATCTGTGATAGCAGACTTGCTTTTGATGGAAATTTATCACTAATATTGTAAGTGTCAAAATCACCAAATAAATAAATATTTTGCTGCAAAATTAATTTTGATGCCATGATAAATCAATATTTTGTTAAGTGTTATATAAATATTTTCAAATGTCGTATATTTGAGTTTACAAATGTTATCACAGATGGCGCCAGAGTTTACTTAATGACGCATGATAATATTAAATACACGTAACTTTCAATTGAATTACGGACTATCTTAAAGTTAATATTAAGAGCTAAAATTTTTAGATAATTTGAAGCGTTTAAGCCCTTGGGAGCAAAGAAATTCGAAAATGTCCATATTAAGGACCACCCTATTAAAACACAGATCGTGTAAAAAATGTCAAGTACAAGCGATTTATACCAAAATCGACTCTATATGAATCCCATACACCTCTAGTTAATATTATAATTATAATGAGCTCATCAGGCCGTACACAGGAGTGTTGAAGTGTAATTCTTCGGTGCAGATGCAATGAGACGACATCAAAGAGTTTGTCTCCGAGACCGAAGTCATTCAACTCGAACCATATGTGTAACACACTTTCTATGTCTCATTCGATAATAGACAGAGGGCTAGTGGAAATAAGGGAGCATTAATCGAAAAGAGCGACGAAAATTCCCCCCCAATGTGGTGCAGGAGAAATATCTAAAATGGATCGTAAAGGTGCCCAGAAGAAAAGTGTTAGCGAAAATATAATATATTTAAACTAAAAAAAGCATTATTTGATAAAATTGAGTCTCGTAATAGCTTTTGCCTAAGACCCTTATTTAAGTGTAAATTTTTATTTCGAGCACCAAAATTTAAACTAGTAGTGTATGCATCGTGCCCCAAAGCAAATTGCTGGAACCTCCCGTACCGTAATGAATATTCGAGAAATTTTAACGTTTTCAAATATAATTATTACAATACTGAAACTTTCATATTTTTGCTATCTTGTTATATCTGAGGCAAATCAAATGTAAATCATAAATCATAAAATCAATTATCTCCAGAACATTAACAATCGTTATTTCATTTCGAGTTCAATTTTAAAAAATAATTGCCTAATTTATACAAAATTGAAAAAGTGCTCCTACATGTCACAGTCTAAACGCATTTGCAAATAATTCTGTGCGACATTTGCACTTATACTGCGCTTAGCTTGGCGGCATTTTCACATTTTTCAATAGTTTTCACATAATGTGAAAAAAGTGCTCCCGTATAGTCACAGTCTAATGCATTTGCAAATAATTCTGTGGCGACATTTTTACTTATACTGTGCTTAGCTGGCTGCATTTTCACATTTTTCAATAGTTTTCACATAATTGGAAAAGTACATAACCATCATACATAAACAGTCTAAACGCACTTGGGTAAACATTTGTACATGAGTGGCACTTAGACTGTGCTTAGCCTGGGTAATTTTTTGAATTTTCAATCCAAAATTACAAAAATATTTTATGGAAAATAAAAAAAGATGTAAATAATTTTTTACCCTCAAAAGCAAATGTTTTGTTAATACAAGCAGAAAGTTTTTTTTAGATCATTCAAATCGGACGCTTAGTTCACTCAAAAACTGCCATTTTTTGCACATTTATCTCTGTGTCTTCGAAATGGCTGAGCCTTCTTTTTGCGAAAAACTAGTCACCTCTTCTCCCAACCATTACAAATTGAATGTTTTTTAGATCATTCAAATCCGATACTCCGTTCTCTCAAAAACTCTATTTCTATTTCTGCACTCTTTGCGCTCCATATCCCCGTAACGGCTGGACCAGACTTTGCCAAAAACTAATCAGCACATCTCCCTATCAATAGGAATCGAATGCTTTTTTAACCATTTAAATCGGTTGATCCGTGTGCCTGAAATTGTGGACGAAATAATGCGGACATATAAAACACACACACATCCATTTTGTGTGAGGTATGCCAAAATGTTCAAAAACCTTTAAAACGTCGAGAAATGCAAAAATTTTTATTTCCGATTTTCGGCCTATTACTATAATTACCTACTACGGGAAGTTAAAAATAAGTATGTTTAAATATTTTCAATAATTTTTTATCATTTCTATCACACGTGCTTAGAATCCAATTTAATCCTGTTTCCACCTTTCAAACTTTGCAAACATTTAAGAATGTTCTGATTCGTTTTTTATTCCCGGGACAGTTTTCACCGCATTTAAGTGAGTTTTGCCTTATTTTATTCAATTACAAAAAGTTCTCAGATCGCTTGACAGACGTTTAGCAAAACGAAACGAAAGTCGGAAGCTAAAAGTTGGAAGTTTCCGATTTGACTTGTAACACGTTGATTTTGGAAAAGTTTCAATAGACACAAGACGGAAGATAGTGAACTTATATAGTACAAATATTTTGTATGTGAATTTTAAAGGCAGGTGAATGTGGACTTTTTTATTTCAAGTACCATCTATGTCACTAATAAATTTCGTCTGTAATTTAATACTATGGAGTTGTCTCTTTTGCGGAGGCAGAGGCGGAGGCGAAGGCGTCGTTACCCATAATAAACTTGTGCTAGGCTAATATTTCAATTATATTCTACAAACATGATACCTGCCCGGTTAAACGTCTCAGAACACTCGAGGGTTCCACAAAGATGAGAAAAATTTAAACAACTTTAAAAAAAGTATCATTCATAATTCGACAATCGGATATTTTCAATAACTTTGCAATGAGATGCAAATTCTAAATGTATCCCTTACCCCTTACCCCTTATCTTCGTCCATTTTTTACTACTAATTTCCTTTCAAGCTACGAATTTAAATTTTAATATACTCTAATAGTAATTACGTAAAAAATTATTATTCATTAAAAAACTTTCATATGAAAATGCAGGTACCTTGCACATACGAGGACGATGACGTTTTTTGCACAGTATGCTAATTTTGAAATTAATTCCGAGTGCAGACGAATAGTCAAAGGGCTGGCAAGGAAAGCAATAATAAATTTTGATAGTGGAATAATTTTGAGTTGATGGTTTTTGGATAGTTTAGTAGGGTGAAATGAAGTCCTTCATTAATTAAGATGTCGCTGTAAAGTAGTACCATTGTGAGTCAAATCTACTAATAATTTCTCAACTAACTTTTACAATCCATGTTTTACAAATCTCCTCCAATCACAAATGCAATATTCCTAAACTTTTTCCTCATTTTTTTACCATGACACGAGTTCATTCGCGACGAATGCCGGAGCTTTAGAAAACTCGTGCATTATCCGAATCGTAAAAACAAACTCGAGCAAAAAAACAGTACATATCCGAAGATAAAAATAAAATAAAAGTGAGAGAAATTGAGATGAAGGAAAAAGAAAGGAAAAAATAGTAAATAAAACGACATATGCACGCGCACTCTCCGACTAATCTCTCTCTAAAGTTTTTTTTTATGTTGAAGTCGTCGTGTGACTTCCCTCACTTTATGGAGCTTGAAACGATGAAAATGGACAGAAATTTCATTAAAAATAAGAACTAGATTTTATTTAAGTACTTTATAATTTGATGAATAATTTCTTCTTAAGTTTTTTCTTCATTCACAATTGATCTATGCTCTCGAAAACGTCGGCGGATAAATGTATCTAAATAATTTTTAGTTGTCTTGCGGACTCTCTAAAAGTTAATATTAAGAGCTAAAACTTTCAGACAATTTTTTTCTATCATTTTGAAAACGTTCGAGTCCCTCGGAGCAAGGAAATTCAAAAACATCCATATCAAGGACCACTATACTGCATGTCTAATATACGGATGTTTGTCCGGAATGTACTCCCAAACTACTGAACCGATTTTAAATTCGATTTCACCACTGTGTACATTTATATCCAACTTAGGTTATAAGCAATATGAAAAATTTCTGTAAACACAATTTAGAGTCGAAAAATTACTTTTAATGTGTATCTTTTATCCCTGGGAGCAAGGAAATTTTGAAATATATATATTACGTGTGTGTGTTCATTTGTGTGTCCTTTAACAAGTTGCCAATTATTTCCTGAAGATAATGACAGGATTCGGTTTGACATAATTGGGTTATCCAACTAACCACAAAGGTCCACTCATAATTATATCGTATGTCATCAAGGTACTTTACTAATTCCCAAGATCAAAGACAACCTTAGTCGAACTTCGATTTTTCTAATACCAAACCTAAATATCAAATTACAAAATAAGGACCTGGTTTAATTATTAAATATTTTAACGATTTATATCATTTACTATTTGGTTCGTTCATTACCCGTGTAATTTAATATCTAAATTTGATTTACGACATGTAAACATAATCCGGTGCCCATTGCTGCACCTAAATGGCGCAAAATAATCAATCAATCAATTTCATCGGCCTCTTTCCAATTTCCAATCAAAATGACGCAGGATTTTGCGCAATTAATCACTCTCAAGGATAAACAAATCAGCTCATTATAATAATATATAGAGAACTTGTATTCGATACATTCGATACATTCATGTACTCGGTTAATTGGAGAAATTAAAATTATCAACACCTGGAATTTGCTCATAAAATTATACAGAACAAGTTATCAAAACCTAACTGTTTTCGAGACTTTTATTTAATTTATATAGTATATTTATTCACTATTTATCTATCTTATGTTATTAGTGGTGAGAATCACTTTGATTGATTTGATATTGAGTGGACTGTAAATTATGAATATTTCATCACCATAAGAAGATGTGAATAAAACCACTATTTAATTTATGACATATATTGATCTACACTCTACAACCTTCTTCTCTTATTACATTTGCTAGACTCCCCTATTATTATATGTTACAGGTATTTATACTCATATAATTGTAACCCCTACCCCGAAGGGTCCCAGGTTAAAAAAGCCCTGGTCAAATCTTGACCATACTGCCGGCCCTGCATTATAATTAATGCTGAACAATTGATTAAATATTACAAAAATATGAATTCTTATTATCTAATATCTTTTACCCTGTAACTTATTATCTATCATTTTATTATATATTTCTTAATTAGTAATTAGTAAAACATATATCAAAAGTAAAATTAACATTAAAATTGAACTATAAAAATTACAAATAATACATTTTAGTCAAATCATCTAAACATACATGTGTAAGTGTATCAAAGAATACGATTAAAATGAACTCTGAATTATAAAAATATAATCATTTAGTTGAAATTATCTAAACATATATGCATAGGTATATCAGTAAATATATCAGTTTTATAACCATTACATGATACGTTAGTTTACAATATTAATATCATCTGTAAAATCAATCAAGACATATTTTTGATTCCGTAGATGGCGACATTGTAAATGTCGGCTCTTAATTATAATTAAATGCAGACGTAAATCAAAATTGAAAATGTATTATTATTCTTAGTGACATCACTGTTAACAAGTCAGTTAATTATTATGCAATACATCAGTTAACGCGTCTTATAATAAAAAATAGACCACGTGATAGATTGAAGCGACTTGTAACATCTTCATAAACGCGAGTGATCGGTTTGTTGTATAAAAGCTAGTAAAACCGAATTTAATATTCCGACTTCTATCCGTTTGTCTCATGTCGCGAACAATGTTGCAATCGTTAATAAATATTACGTACAATGTAATTACTCTACTGAGACTACTACTTACTTCTTTAAAACTAAATTGGCATAGCCCAATTGCGCAATGCATCTGCCGCCAAACGAAAGTTAAGATCCTTGTCAAAAGTTAAATGTTTATACGTGTATGTCCAAGAAATGGTGCACAAACAGTTCCATAATTACAGGATTCAAAATATTTTAATTTTTTATCGGGGCTTCTGCACCGCCAATTCTTGTTTCGCGAAAGTTTTTTTGAAAAGAATGGTTCACACGTTTCTTTGTGTGTCGATAATTTATGTAACTTTTCAACGCGTGTAACTTTACCATGTTTAGTGAGAGATTCTGTGACGGATATATGATTATTATTTGCCTTGCTATTGATTATATTTGACTCATATCTACCCGTTAGTGTCCAACCGAATACCGTGTTTTGTAAAATAGGCTTAGCGGGACCTAGAATAATTCTTTCGTTACCGAGAATTTCGAAAAACGTATCAACACCTATCAGCATATCTATTTCGCGAGGTATATCGAAGTTTGGATCCGAAAGAATTAATCCAATTGGCAGATTTAGTTTAGAAATTTGAATTTGCTGCGCAGGTAGTGGACTCGATATTTTCTCGAGCACAAATGCATTTATTTTTTTTACAAATGTGTTATCTTCATTCAATATTTCTAAGTTTATAAAATTATTTGATTGCGTTGAAATCCCATCAACACCGTGCAGTTTAAGGCTCGTTGATTGAGATTTCACGCCCAATTTTTTAAATAGCGATTTTGATATTATATTAATTTCCGAACCTGAATCCAATATTGCTCGAATTTTAACACGGCTTCCTTTATTACTTTTCGCAAACAAATTTACTGTAGGTAAAAGCGCACCCCCCGTCGCGAGATTTGTATTCATAACCATATTAGACGTATTGCTAGCATTGTCGGGTTCGTCTATACCTGGCCGATTAATATTTATTTGCTTATCTTTATGAAGCAAACTATGATGTTTCTGAGAACATATCCCACATCTATACCTTTTAAAGCATTTATGTCGTAAATGTCCCCTTTGCAAACAATTAGAACATAATCCGTTGCCGCTAATAAAATTCTCTCGATCAGATAATGCCATAGAAAGAAATTTGGAGCAATTTACTAAATAATGATTATTATTGCATAAAGCGCATGCATTGTCAACATTATTCGATCGGGACAATAAGTATTTCCTCTCTGTAGAGTTGTATTTATTTAAGGTATTTAAATTTATTCCTTGTGATATTTCCAAAGCCGTTCTTTGTTGGTCTAAAAATGTGAAAATTTCCAACACCGTCGGTAACTGTTTTTGGCATCTGCAACTATTAAATTTAACCCTAGTACTTATGTCAAATTTATTCAATAATAAAAAGGCTAACAACTGATCCCAATTATCAACATTAGTGTTAATAGCCTTAAGCGAATTAATAATTTGCTGAGCGTTATTAGAAAAAGATTTTATGTTTGATGAATTTAATTTAGACAGTGAAGGTAAATCTGTTAATGCTTGTAAATAGGAATAAGTAATTAGGCAAACATTCTCAAATTTCGCGCACAATAAATCTAACGCTATCTGGTAATTACTGTCACTCAACTGCAAATTATTAATTGCTTCTGCGGCTTCTCCGATCAAATGTCCTTTTAAATAATAAAATTTCTGTACGTTAGACAAACTATTATTATTGTGAATAGTTGCATAAAATAATTCTTTAAACCCTACCCAATTTTTGTACGATCCGTCAAATTTTGGTATCGAAATGTCGGGCAACTTTATTTCTGGTTTGCTATCTACATTTTTCTTATTAACGGGCTCTGAAATTGTGCTTAACAAACGTTCTAATTTAAAGATTACCTCTATATATAAATCATCGATCACTTGCGCTTCTGAAGTGTGCTCATCAGATAATTCATTTATTAAATCTTGTATATTTTCAAAATTAAAATAATCTTTTTCATGCCGCGTTTTTAAAACGTTTAATAAATTTGTAGGCTCTCCTTGAAGATCCCTACTCAAGGTTTTTTCAAATTTAATTTTAATATTTTGGCGTTTAGATAATAACTTTTTTAATTCTGCCATTTTGATTAAATATCACGAAAACTCGAAAAATATTAAAAAATAATAATTATAATTTAAAAGTTATGAAAATAATTTTACCGAAATGTTATGGGACGCGTTAACTGTTACAATTGATTTTACTAAATTATGTATCATATATGGCAATTGAATGACATCTAATATTCAGACTAGTATCTCAAAATTTTCAATTACAACATTTTCAACAATTATTCTAACAAAGCACTTGACAATCAAGGTAAAGAATAATAAAAATATTCAATAATACTATTGAATTATTAACAATATCCCTATGATAAGACTATTTCGGTCAAGACATTAATGTTGTATGCTCGACAAATGAAGCAAAATCCATAAAATATTATTCTGGTAAAAAAGAAACAATAGAAATCTAGAAAATAAATCGACTTAGCTGATATTTCTCTGGAGGAGTGTCCATTTGCAGCATCCGACAACTAGTGGCCAAGATAAATCTGCTTCCAATGGTTGAATAAAACTTCCTGCAGGAACCAGCTATGCGTACGCAGTATTGTTAATAGTTCTAAACAATACGCAGCAGTCGTCCTTTGAGATCTTGAAGAGTTGTATTGAAATGCTATATTGGCTAGCAATTTGCTCCAGTCGGGTTCTCGAACGGACCGATTGTCTCAAATCCGTGATGACTTACAACAAACCACTACACGACTCAATGTAGCACCAGATCAAAATCACAATACAGTATATTATTTCACTTCGTAGTTTTTATATTCGGATCAGATCGACAATTTATGATCTAAAATTTGGCTTAATGTGACCAATTATGATCTAAAATTCGGCTCGAAATGGATCAATTATGGTGAGGATCACTTTGATTAATTTGATATTGAGTGGACTGTAAATTATAAATATTTCATCACCATAAGAAGATGTGAATAAAACCACTATTTAATTTATGACATATATTGATCTACACTCTACAACCTTCTTCTCTTATTACATTTGCTAGACTCCCTTATTATTATATGTTACAGGTATTTATACTCATATAATTGTAACCCCTACCCCGAAGGGTCCCAGGTTAAAAAAGCCCTGGTCAAATCTTGACCAATTAGTTATGTTAATTTTTTAAGAGATTTTAAATTTTAATTTATAAAAATCTCTACAATTTTTTAATATTTAATATTTTTTAATATATTAGTAAACATTTAAAAATTTTCTGACCTTTTCAAAAATACACAAATTTTTCGTAGTAAATGATTAAAAACAGTAAAAATATATTTATTTCTAATACAATTCCTTTGCAAAAATTAAATATTTTATCTTTTTTATATAATATCAATAAATTACAAAATTTCAGTTTTTCAGAAATTTTAGAATATAATTTTTGAAGAATTGTTCAAAATGTCATCAAATAATTAATATTTTTTCACTAAATTTTATATTTTCTTCGAGTACAAACATGTTTACCCTTAAAGTCAATGTTTATTCGAAGCTCTACAAATTCCAAATTTGAATTTCTAGACAAAATTTTAATCATTATATTTTTTACAAAATATTCAGAAGTTTCAGAATATTTCAAGATTTACAGAATATCAATACAATAATTTTAATTTATAGTGAAACTTTACAAAATGTCTTTGCGTTTTAAATGTTTAAACTTTTCAGATAAGGTTTAACTGTTCTTTACTCAAAGTAATAAATTTTACATTTTAAATTTTTAATTCTGAAATGCATTTATTTAAAAATGCAAAAATTTGAGTGTGAATTTATAAAGATTTTCTTACTATATAATTCTATTCAAGAATAGATTTGAAAACCAATATCGATAATTTACAAATATTCAGTTTTTCACGTTTTCAAATTATTTTCGGTTAAAATAAATATTTTTCACAAATTTTAGAAAAAAAAATATCTCTCTGACTTCCAATTTTTTTAATTTTTATTAAGAAAATTTTAAAATTTGAGTGCGAATTTATAAAAATTTCTTGCGATATAATTCTATTTAAGAACACATTTAAAAACTTTACAAAATACCATTACATATGTTAAAATCTAAGTTTTTCTACAGAATTTCAAAAATCCCATTGTTTTTCTTTTGTTCTTGACTTTGTGTACAAGTGCATTAGTCATATACACCTTATCAATCAACTTTACAATTTTATTTAGAAAAAAAAATCAAGTTGTAAAAATCTTTTTTCAACTTAGAAAAAATTTTAAAATGCATTTGCATAATATTTAGCATATATTTCATTTACACCACCGACACTTCCACCAATTTCGCTCAAGTCACTCCTCCGTCGCAAGTGCACCCTCCTACAATATATAAGTCCCTAACAAATATTAGAATATTCGCTAAAATTTGAATTTTCAATTTCTAAAAATTTTCAAAAAAAAAGCATTTTTTGTTTGTTTTAAGTGTAACAAAAAAATTCACAACCACGCAAATTTTTCAGTGATTTTAATTTCATTCAAAATTTTAAATTAAGAAAAAAAACTCAATAATTTGTGCTTATATGATATTTCACTTAAGCTTAAGTCACTCCTCCGTCGCAAGTTTAATTTCGCACTCGCCTACAATATATAAGTCCCTCGATCAATTTCGCTCGCGTTTGTGTGTGATTTAGTGCGATTAATTTAATTCGGACAACACATGGAATTGCGTTGAATTGCGTGCGATTGCGCCGGATTGCGTCGGATTGCGTACGTCGGACACCACCTACAATGCAACTGAACAACAGGACAAGGGAACCTACATAGGGACACAGGGACATAGGGACATATATCCAGAATAATTAGCCCACTACCTGGCTGGCTATTTCCACCTCTAACTATTTTCCCATTGATTTGTGGATACCGGCGACATATGATCAAAAGGTATAGACAGACGGACCGAGTTGTCATTCCTATAATACGTCTCTGTTCCCCGACTTTTGAGTCAGTAGGAATTTCCTATAATACGTCTCTGTTCCGCAGTTTTGAGTCCAATCCCCCCTGCGGCTTGACAAGTAAATTTATTTAGTCCCCAACGAGTAAGGAGGATTTTGGAGGGTTTCGGGTGGGGCTTATCGCTACTAGACCTACAGGATGCTTGTGACTAATTTTGACTAATTCATTTGACGCGACGTTTGACTGATGGCCGAAGGAAAAGCTCACCTGGGGAAAATAAGTTGACGCACTTTTAAATTTTATTTTGGGAAATATCGAGTTTAAAATTTTCTCCTGTGTTTCTAGTTTCAAAAAATTAGACGATTCCCGTATGGTATGTTGTAGTAATGAACCAAAAATCAAAAATGCAAATTTTTGCAAAAATCACGTTCCAGAGATTTCTGAACTCAGAGAAATTGGATGTGTGTGTGTGTGTTTTGTGTGTCCGCATTTTTTCGTCCACGTTTTCCTGTAGGATTATATAGTTATAGTAATGAACCAAAATCGAAAATGAAATTTTTTCCATTTTTTTACGTTTCAGAGGTTTCTGAACATTTTGGCATACCTCAGAAAAAAATGATGTGTGTGTGTTTTGTGTGTCCGTATTTTGTCCACGTTTTCCCGTAGGGTTATATAGTTATAATAATAAACATATAATCGAAAATGACAATTTTTGCATTTCTTCACGTTTCAGAAGTTTCTGAACATTTTGTTATACCTCAGAAAAAAATTGATGTTTGTGTGTTTTTTTGGTGTGTCCGCATTTTTTCGTCTACGTTTTCGGGCGCATGGATTAGCCGATTTGAATAATTCAAAGAACTTTCGATTCCTATTGATAGGGAGATGTGCTGATTAGTTTTTGGCAAAGGCAGGGTCAGCCGTTACAGAGATACGGAGCAAAGAGTGCAGAAAATACAAATTGAGTTTTTGAGAGAAGGGAGTATCGGATTTGAATGATCTAAAAAACATTCAATTAGTAATGATTGGGAGAAGGGGTGATTAGTTTTTGGCAAAGGCAGGTTTGCAAAGGCGGTTTTGGAGATACAGAGCTAAATGTGCAAAAAATGGTAGTTTTTGAGAGAACTAAGTGTAATAATAATAAATAAAACTTTATGCTTGTTTAAAAAAAAAAGAATTGCTTTTGGAAAAACAATTTTTTTTCAGAAAATAATTCTGATTTTAATTGTAATTTTGACTTAAGTTCTAACATACTTTAAATTAATAAATTTTAACTTTGCAATTCAGTTTATATAATTCTTATAAATATTAGACAACGTTACAATATTTAAAATAATCTATTTGAAAACATTTAATATTTCTCGAACATTTCGTTACGGTACGGGAAGTTCCAGCAATTTGCCTTAAGGCACGATGCCATACACCACTAGTTTTATTTTCATTCATATAAAAAATCAGTGGTACAAATAAAGCAAATTGCTGAAACTGCCCGTACCGAAAACTAAATTTTTAAAAAAATCTTCGCAAAATTTTGAAAAACTTAAATTTTTGAGAAATTTTGAAATTTTACTTTGAAAAATTAGAAATTTTATATTTTGATTTTTTTGTATTTTGGATGTTTTTTAGAAAATTCTATGAAATGTGTTTTATATTTTTTTTACTTGAAATTTATTTCGTTGAATAATTTTATTGTCACTCAAGTTAACTTTATTCAGTTTTATTAAATTTGTTTATTTACACGAACCACGTGACATCTACTGTCTAAACTGTGAAAAAAACGTTAATTTTTGCCAAGTAAGTTTTCCCAAGATTTTGCGTTTGCACGTTAACCTAAAACAAAGGGTCGTTCCAGGTTGCGCGTACTTTTAGGCAAGAACTAGCCCCTAACCGTATTTATTAGGAAAACAATATACAATACAAAGTCAAATAAAAAAATATGACTTATAATACTATTATAAACATTTTTTTATTAAATTGAGTACAACTCTATGTATATATTACGTATATTGCGAATTTGAAACTTGAACATATTGTAGCGAGTTCAAACCTAATTTATTTGAATTTTTTGTATCGAAGTGTTTGTGATAGATTATAGGGATATAAGGTAAATTTTATCTAGTTTCTGCTAAGCTAACTAGATAAAAGTGCCTGGTACAAAATTTTTGAGTTATTCAAAGAAATGTAGAAACATTATAAATATACAAGTTACGGTACGGAAAGTTCCAGAAATTTGCCTTAAGAGACGATGCCATACACCACTAGTTTATTATTCTTACTGTAATATAAATTTTTTTAAAATAATAGTTTCATGATTATTTAACAAATTTCTTATCCATTATCATTGCCTTTTTAAAACTGGTTCCCCAGATGAACCTTTCTTTCACCTTTCGTAACCGTTTACAGTCGTAATTTATTGTCAATTTGTACCTGTGCCTGTATTCAATTAGCATACAAGTGTCAGGAATACTAAAAGCTAAAAGTCGATTGTATATTCTTGACTGCTTGACTGACTCTTACATACATTTAAAAAAAAAACGACGAGAAAAAAAATAAAGTCCGACTCCTACATATCTCACCTACTTATAAAGACGCCCACGCGCTCTTGCTAATGCAACTTTTGCTCTGTCTTAAGAAACGAGAAATAAAAATGGAAATAAATATAAATGAAGAAAGTGTGCTACTTTTAAAAATATAATAAATTTGTAAAAAGTATTTGTATGTGATAATGCACTTTAGTAAAATTTATTATGAGATACTCTTACTGTTGTTACTAGAGCTTTATCTCTAATAAGATCAAATTGTGGATGATCAATTTTTTCTTAATATTTCAATATGAAAGAACGTTGCATATACTTAGTTAGTGTCAAAATAAATTATTGTGATTAAATTATATAATTTAAAATTCGATAATTTCAAGGTATTTAAGTAAATTGCGTGAGAAAATATTTATGTAAATATATTATCGATTAACTAAAATTTAAATGAAAGATATTATTACATCGAATCATTTAGAAATACACTCAATATTCATTATGAGAAAGTGAAATGTTTCTCTTACCAGAAAAACCGGTTAAAAATCAATTTGAAATTTTAACATATTTATTACTCATGTTTATTGATATTCAATTTAATAATAATAATAATTTACACATTTTTTACATTATTTACGTAAAAAAACTATATTTAATACGAACATTATGCATTTTCAATTTCGTTTTCGGACAAATGTACGTATTTATAAATAATTTTGCTTGTAAAAATAAATAAAAATATTAATTTCTTTAATATATGATTTCGGACATTGTATTTTAATTACTGTAATATTAATTTAATTTCTGTAATTTTACAAAATATATAAAAATATTCACCTTAATATATTTTATTTCCATTGTAAGTTGATACTTTAAATTTTTACTATAAAAACAGATTTTTCAATTCACCAAGTTGTAATAAATGTAACTTACAAAAACATAGTTTCATACATACCATATAAAAATATTTTGATATTCGCAATTAAAACGATTCTGAAATAACATTTCTCTCTAAACCAAACATTACGTAATAGAGAAATATGAATTCGTGGAAAATATTCAATTTCAACTTTGAACATGTCAATTCGAATAGAAATTTGATTTTTGTTTTTTAGGTGGAGATGAAAAAAATATTACACATTTTACATTATTGATATGCATTTTGCCTATGGGATAAGTAGTTAGATACATTCCTGTGTAATAAAATACATTTTTATGGTATGAAATCAATTCCTGTATCATATTACTAGATTTTACTTTCAACATTTAATTTATTTATATTTTAGTATCTAAATGTACATCGATAGTTTTTTTCTATCTTGTTCAATAACCATTAGTATAATAATTGAATTAAATTCGAAATAAATTTTCTATTGAAGATTTTAAATTGATTTTTAACCGGTTTTTGGGCGAGGGAAAAGATTTCACTTTGTAATAATGTATAAATTACTTGTATAATAAATAATTATATATAAAATATACATATGTATATATGTATATATATTTATTTATTTATATATATTTTAATAATATATTTATTTAGAAATTTAGGTATTTTTTTCCTTTTCCCGGAACCGCCTAATAATTATTTTATTTACTGGAAGTGTTTCTGCTCCTATAAATTCTTGTATATAATAAAAGCTCCTAAATTTTTTCCATTCTATTTTATTACATTAATTAATCGACTAATATAACACATATCCAATTTTATACTCATGTGTCAATAAAATCTTTAACGGATTTTGTATGTAGGTTAATGCATTTTTGCTACTAAGATGATTGGATTTAGGGCTATAAAAGCTATAAAATTCCAATTCGAAGATGGCATTGGAACTATAAATAAATAAATAAATAAAATAAATGAAATGAATTTTTGATAAAATATTTAAAGGTAGCATTGGACAAACGCAACAAGCAAAAACGTTTTGCTGACTTATTAATTTGAATACTTGTTATAAAATTATTTGTAACTTTTAAACTGTTTGTGGAAAATTATTTAATTATTTTGCGAATTTGTTTAAAATTGATTGATGTATAATGTTGTCTAATATCATAATTTCCTGGAACGACTCGGTATATTTTTAAAATTAATAACAAATTAAGTATGCAATTGTATGAAATCTATATATATATTTAAGTATTTGTTTTGTAGTTAGTGTAATATACAAGACTGAATTCATAAGTAGTTTTATTCACAATTTTAATATCCAGGTGTATATAAAGGTGTATACTGGATCATAGTAAATTTTATCTAGTTTTCAATAATATAAACAAAGCTTAGTGTCTTGAACTAAAATTTTATGTAAAATGAAAAATTGTAAAAGTCCTAGGTATGAATATTGGTTTTGCTAGCAAACAGAATCTCTAAATCCGAGTTTTATACAAAAATTTGATATGAAAGTATATGTTGTAGTTTGTTTTAAAGTACTATAAATTCTATCTAGTTTTGAGTGATATAAAGTGTCCTGAACTAAAATTTTATGTAAAATAAAAAATGGTAAGAAAATGTCCTTGATATGAATCTTGGTTTTGCTAGCAAACAGAATCTATAAATCCACGTTCCAAATAGTTTTATACAAGTTTAATATGTAAGTATATATTATAATTATATCTACTTATAGAGCATTTTATCTAGTTTTCAGTGATATACATAAATAAAGTATAGAGTTCTGAACGAAATTTTCTTGTAAAATGACAAAATTAATAAAATGTCCTCAATATTGCAAACAAGCAGAATCTATAAATCCAAGTTCCAAATAGTTTTGTACAAAATTTTAATATAAAAGTATGTATTAAAATTTATATTAACTTATAGTAAATTTTATCTAGTTTTTAGTAGTATAAATAAAACTTAGTGCCCCGAACGAACTTTTCATATAAAATGAAGAAATGTAAAAAAAAAATCCATAGTCTAATCTCTTGCAACCATTTTTGCGAATGATTTGTAATGATTTATTATTACCACTAGTTTGCACCAGTCGTTGCAAATAATTAAATTCAACCAATTAATTCATGACTCAATTGATATCTTAACACATGATAAATTCAAGACAATCGTTCCGACACAATAGTCAATTTAATTCCTCGAAACAGAAACAGTTAAGCCTCTTCTTTTCCACGCACAGATAGATCAATTCAATTGATTTTTTTCAGTTCTTTCCAAATTTTTTTCCATTTTGTATGAAAGATTGATTATACCAATCATGCCTCCGAATCGACGAGTATTACATAGCAGATTATAGCTATAGCTATAGCCCGACGAACTATAAGAGAGATTCCCATTGTTCGATGTGACAGAACGAAATTGAGTTGTCATTCTGGGGACAGATAATTGTTTTATACGAACAGAATGGTAGTTTTTATGAAGAGAACCCCGTCAAAAGGATGGATAAAATATAAAATACTACACTACACTACATACATTTCTGTGTAGTTTTTTAACGCAATTTTTAGTCCTTGAAACACAGGGTAGGGCGGGGCACAAATGTCTGATTTTACACAAAAAAAAAATACAAAAAAATTTTACTTCAGAACACTAAGTTTTGTTCATTACTGAAATATAGGTAAAATTCACTATAAGGTAGTATAAATTGCAATATATACGTTTATATTAAAATTTTGTATAAAACTATTTGGAATGTAGTATATGTATATGTATTCTGCTTGTTTGCAATATCTAGGATATTTTCTTTAATTTTTTTTATTTTACACGAAACTTTAGTTCAGGACACTAAGGACACTTATTTATATCACTGAAAACTAGATGAAATACACTATATTATTATATAAACTTCAATAAATACTTACATTTTAAAATTTTATATAAAACCATTTGGAAGACGGATTTATAGATACATACTGCTTATTAGCAAAGTAATATTCATATCTAGGGCAATTTCTTACAATTTTTTCTAACAAGTTCATGTTAACTTTTGGTAATTATATTGTAAAAACCAAACCAATTATATCACAGCATATAACATATATCAAACAAACAACTATCTGACTATGTTCAGCAAAATTCTTAGTTAATTGCTTATTATATAAAATATATTTATAGAAATAAATAAGTGGTGATTATCGTGATCAAATTGCCGATGTGTCGATTTTTAAAATAGCAAAAAATATGTCTATTACTATTTCAATATTCATAGTCCTCCAGAGATATTTTCCAATCGTCTGTCGACGTCAAAAGCTTTTTTCCTCCTGTAGGAAATATACGATTGCCTGTCGATTTATTGACAAGATATGAAAAAATTGCTCTGGAAGAGTACTACATCCAATAGGCAGTCATTCAATGACTGGACGAGCTATTATCTGATGAAAGAAATTGATAGAGAATATATAAAAAATAATAATGCCTTATGTAAAAAGTCATGCAGGTTGTTCTGGGCAACTAGAGGCAAAACAAGAATTGAAGAAGTTCTTGAAAATTTTTACCACGATTCATGTTATATTTTTTTTTTTAAATTCTTGTGCACAGTTTTCGAATATTATCATCTTACTAGCTCCTCTATTATATTAAACAAATAAATAAAATATCGAATGACATTATCTTGTCAGGTTTCTTAACGAGAATTGAAATGTCTTGGAAAATAAGTCATCTGTATAAATTTACCGTTCGCATTTATAATATCATATAAATGATATTCGAATTGATTGAATTGTACTTTTTTTGGACAAGTCATGGTCAGGTTGACCCCATAAAATTATATATATATATATCAGTGTATAAATCAGTATATAAATCAGTGACATCTCTTCATGACCATTTTTGCTTAGTAATGCATCAAGTCAAAAAACAGTTATAATTTTTTTCTTATATTTTTACAGATGTAAATGCAATAAGATACTCGTCTATATATTTTCATAATATAAATAGTTGTGAGTTTAACTAGTGTTTTATTGAAAATATTATAATTAGTTTAATGAACAAAATAAAAAAAAAACAAACGTCTAGACATAAAATGACTTGGTTAATATATAAATATTTTCCTAGTTTAATTATATACAATTTTCTATTATTATTAATTTAAATTGTTATTTGTATAAATTGCAATAGAGGACAAAATACAATAACAGTATTTATGAAGAAATAAAGATGCATTTTTTTAAATTTGCATAAGATAAGAATGATATGATTTAAATTAATTAGAAATTTTTATTTAAGAAAATCTAAAAAAAAAATTGTTTTCAAAAATCTTTGAAGTTGCTAAGTAGTAAAGTATAAGAAGTTTTAAGTTCCAAATGATTTTATTTAAAATTTCAATATCGAAGAGTATGTAAGTATGTATACTAGTTCATAGAAAATTTTGCCTAGGTTTTTGTAATGTGAATAAAGTCTCCTGAATTAAATTTTTAATAGAATCTATAAATCTGCGTTTCAACAGAATTTTATTCAAAATATTAATATTCAAGTATATATAACAATTTATATTAGCTTTTAGTAAATTTTATCTTGTTTTGGTGCTAATAAAATAATATGTGCAGAACGAAATTTTCATGTAAAATAAAAAAGTTTGAGAAAATATCCTAAATCCAACAATGTTAACAATCAAAATACATAAATCTGCGTTTCAACTAAATTTTATTAAAAATTTTAATATCTAGGTGCATATAACAATTTATATCAACCTTTAGTAAATTTTATCTAAATTTTACTACTGCTAATAAAATATGTGCAGAACGAAATTTACAAATAAAATAAAAAAGTTTAGAAAAATGTCCTAAATCCAACAATGTTAACAATAGTTAGCAATAGCAATTCCAATATTGCTAACTAGTAGAATCTACAAATCCATTCAATTAATTTTTACTCAAAATTTTTATACCCAAGGATATACAATATTTTTCACTAAACTGTAGTAAATTTTATCTAGTTTTTATTGATGTAAAAAAATCATAGGTCTTAGAACAAAATTTTCACATAGGTCTTAGAACAAGAATTGTGAAAAAATGTCCTGAATCGATATGCATTAATAAGCAAAACATATAAGGCCAACTTAGTACTGTTTATGTAGAAAGTTTTATATTAAATAATAAATATGTGTATAAGAAATTGTAGAAAATATTATCTAGAATTTTTAAAAGTTAACTACATTACTACATCATAGTGTCCAGAACAAAATTTTTAAATAAAATAAAAAAATCTGAAAAAAATCTGTACGTATCCATATAACTATCTTACCTAACATTTTATCCCCACGAATAATTTTGCAAATGTTTTCCTTCGCAATCCATGTTGTAATATATTCAAATTTGATTCTTCGAGTGGAAGAAATTCATCACAGAATCATCATCATCATCGTCATCGTCGTCATCAGAAGGCATTGCACTCTGCAACTTTGCAACCGAGTTGACCTACTACTCTCTTGCAAAGGAAATGAAGGTTTTGCAATTTAACTAAAATGAATGAACGAATGAATGAATGAATAATGAACGAGTGTATGCATTTAATGCTAATATGAGGAAATCATAGGAATTGCAAATTCTGAAACAATATAATAGACATACATACCAAAGGATTAAATTTATGGTTAACTTTGTGCAGAATTTATATGGAATTTAAACATACATGAAATTTGTCTCAAACTTCCTATAATTGATCTATTTTTTATGTCGAGATTTCTCATCTCTAGTCCAATATCGAATTACGTCCTATCCGGACAAAAGTTGTTTAATGCGATTATTGCACTCAATATTTTTCTCAATTGGATTGAAAAAAGATGATTAAGACTCTCGAGGGAAATATTAATGGAAAAAAACTGAACGATTTGAATTTCTTAGAAAACAGGGACAGACTGGGGAAAAACTTATTTTTTTTTAATTAAAAAATTGAAATTAATATTGTAGTAAAAAGAATATTCTTGGTTTTAATATCTTGCATACAAATTATACAAATTTTGCAGAATTTTTGAAGAAATCTTATTTTTGCTTACCAAGTTTTCGGCAGATGATTTTGCTAAAACTTTGTATCGGAGAGCAAAGAATTGTATAGATGTAATCAAAGTAAATTTACCTAGTTTCTGCTAAGCTAATTAGAAAAAAGTGTTCGGAACAAACTTTTTGAGATATTTGACAAAATGTTGAATGGAAAAAAACTGAACGATTTGAATTTCTTAGAAAACAGAGGCAGACTGGGGGAAAACTTAATTTTGTTTAATTAAAAAATTAAAATTAATATTGTACTACGAAGAATATTTTTGGTTTTAATATCTTTCATACAAATTATACAAATTTTGAAGAATTTCTGAAGAAATCTTATTTTTGCTTAGCAAGTTCCCTAGGAAGGAGTATAATTTTTCGAATCTACAAATCCGAGTTTCAATTAACTTTTATACAAAATTTTAATATCAGAAAGTATACTATAATTTTTACAAACATATACAAATTTTATGAAATTACTGATTATGATTTTATGATATTACTTGTTTTTACTGATATAAATAATGTTTAGTGTCCAGAACAAAATTTTCGTTTAATTTGCAGAATTGTAGGAAAATATCTAAAACTCATATATTATAACACAGCCTAATTATAAATTGAGATGATTTTAATTATATTTTTGATGATTTGTATGCAACTTGGCTTAAAGCAAAATACCACTTACACCTCTTACAATTAAAATCTTTATTATCCACCCCCTGCTTCAATCCAGGAATTTTATTTTTAATAAAATTCTTCCCACTTGATTTATTCCAAAGAGCGGGGTAAATTGGAGGGTAAACAAGTGGAGCACCCCCCCTGCTGCTGGAAATGCTGCTGGAATACTTCTGAAATCTCATTATTAAAAAATATTCGCAGGAAATAAAACGGCACTTAATTTAATATTCACCCCTTATCGTCATCGTCGTTGTCGTCGACAAGGAATGGACAGATGGCAAAGGGATGATAGAGGAGATCGGGGTTAAATACATTTAATTTTTTTTTGAATTGGTATTTGTTTCCGAGAGGAGTTGATTGGATTGTCTTGGGAATTTAGTTGTGGTAATGGATTTAAAGAAAAGTCATTTTAAATATTGTATGACTCATGTTGTTCTAGTACAGTATGTAAAAAAAATCTTAAATTAAATTTTGAGTATGTAAAAAAAATTAGGTGTAAGTGTGTATTTTTTCTTCCCAATATTATATATATATATATATATATATATATATATATGATTTAGTAGTTAATTTTGATGTTGAAATATATGAGTGAGTTCTTGAGGGCGATACATCAAACAAAGAAAAGCCAAAGATTTATAAAATAATCTTTATTTCCAAACGTTTCGACATTCAATTTACCGATGCCTCGGTACTAGCAAAGTACAGAAGTCGTGGCAGAAATTACATAATTCTACTTACATTTTTGTTCAATAAAACTATCATTTTTCTGTTTACATCATACAAAAAAATTATATAAAAAAATGCATAGTGCTGACAAGTTAGTTGTATAAATGTTAGTGCCAAATCTCTAGTGCTGTGTACACTTCTCTATATGTAACTAACCAACGTAATATCCACTGATGATGACATTAAATTGAATGTCGAAACGTTTGGAAATAAAAATTATTTTATAAATCTTTGGCTTTTCTTTGTTTGATGTATCGCCCTCAAGAACTCACTCATATATATATATATTATATATATATATATATATATATATTAAAAATAAATGTACATCTGTTTCTTATTATAGAAACTTTATATTAAAAATATAAGAGTTTTATGTGAAGTTTTTCGCCGAGATCATCTCTTTCGACTTGGCGCGAATTATATTAAAGTTGTATATATATATATATATATATATATATATATATATATATGTACTTATATATATTTTATCTATCTTTGTACTTTATATAGATTTTGTACCAAATGTCGAATTTCAATAGTGTGATCTCTAGTAAACCAATCACTTACAAAATGTAGTTTAAACTTTTTAGAAAGTTCATAGAAAATATATATATATATATATATATATATATATATATTATATTTATATATACACACATAAATAATTAATCTAATATATCTACATAAATGAAATTAAACAATATTAGGCTATGGTAAAATTTTCACAAAATTACATTATATATTTCTGTACATTTTATATCAATGCTGTTTAAGTTCATTAATATTTATTTAAACATCATATTTCTTGTGGTTTTTAAAACAATTATATAAAATGAGTAACATATATGGCAAATTGAATTATTAAATAAATAAAAATAGAATAAAATTGATATATTAAAATTTTGCCAAAAACTGTACCTGATGGAAATAATTGAGACAAATTACAATTTTTTATTCTGTTTAAAAACAAAATCAGTTTTTTTTTTTTAAACCAGATGCTTAGTTTATATTAATTTTGATATTTTTCTTGTTATTTGAAATTTTAGAATAGTGTGATCTCTAGTAAACCAATCGCTTAAAATGTAACAAGTTTACACATATAAAAATTGGGATAAATAATTATCGTTACTCTAAAATATTCAAAAAAGATATTTTAAATTTTTTTCAAATTTTATTGGCGATGTGATAAATTTTTCATTATTATTTTTAAACCTATATAAAGAGAAAATTTATCAAATTTGTATAAAACTAAATAACGAATTAACAAATAACAATTTTTATAAAAGCAATACAAAATTAAATTAAATAATATATTGCATTTAATAAACTTCTTGAAAATTGTGTATATGTGTATTTGTATATTTGGAATTGTTCTTCAATCGATATAGAACCGTAAGACGTATCGAAAATATATTGTTTATAATTTTTTTTATTATTGTTTTTAACATTTATGTTAATTCTCTGTTATGAAAGATCTTACAATCAACTTGAATACCATGTTTTATAAATTCGATTATTATTTTTCCTTCGATTTATGATTTTTCCACCAACTTTCCTATTATTTTCACGTACTGCAATTCTATACCACATGCCAAGAACATATGATTTTTTACGCCAAAAAAATAAATTCGAAGTCGTTCGTTCAAGATTGACCTATTTTCTGGAATTCTGGAAGATATTCTGGAGGTGTCAAATAATCGGTGGGAAATAGGCGATTGAACACAGTTTTATAAAATGTAATATATATATATATATATATATATATATATATATTATTTATCTTCAGTAGAGTTCTCTGTTCTTTCACTGTAGATATTTTACAATAATGGGTGTTTTTTTCATAAAATTGTAAATATTTCAATTTTGTTTGAAGAAAGTTTATCAATTTTAATATTTGTTATTATAGTAGACATATCAAAGTATATCATACTAAAATTATAATTTTCTACACCAACGGAATACATTTTTAAAAAATGACAACTTTACTACCTATATTTTTACAAATTATTTTATATATTGTTTCGTTTGTTTCGTGTACCACTTTTCGAAAAAATCAGATATTTTAAAAATTTCTGAAAAACTTGATCGAGTTTAGTATTTGTCATTATAGTAGACATATTAGAGTATATTATACTGAAATTGCAACTTTGTACAACAACCGAAAGTTTTTTTAAGAAATGACAACTTTACTACATTAAAAAAACCAAATGTTTCGTGTACCTTTATTCTGAAAAATTCAGATATTTCAAAAATTTCTGAAAAACTATATCGATTTAAGTATTTGTATTCATAGTATATATATTAAAGTATAACATACTAAAATTGCAACATTCTACAACAACCGAAAGTATTTTTAAAAAATTACAACTTTGCTACATTAAAAAAATCAAATGTTTTGTGTACCGTTATTCTGAAAAATGCAGATATTTCAAAAATATCTGAAAGGCTTGATCGATTTTAGTATTTGCCATTATGGTATACATATTAGAGCATATTATACTAAAATTGCAACTTTCTACTACAAACGACAGTATTTTTAAAAAATTATACAACTAACAGCAGTATTTTTCAGGAATAACAATTTTCCTACGGATTCCTTGTGGTTTTGTTGCAGGATTTTCATGTATTGATATGAAAAAATATAAATATTTTTATATATATATATATATATATATATATATATATATATATGTATGTAATCTTGAAGAATTTTTGTAAAGTTGATCGAAAGTTAAAGAGATAATCTAACTAAACGAAAAACTTCACCTAAAACTTATATTTTCCATATAAACTTTCCCTAATAAAGATCGGACGTGCATCTACTCCAAAACTATGATTAAATTTGGTAAAATATACGAACACTGAGGTTTTTAGTATTATTTAATACCTATACATGAATCTAGAAATCACATTTTTAATGTAAAAATAAATAGAATAAAATAATTCGCATAATTTCAGGTGAAATCTCACTTTTATTTCAAAAAATTTTATATCTCAATTCACGTGGATTTCTGCCCAAGTCACGTTCACAAAAATGCATTTAATGTCACATTTATATTTTATGAACATTTCAAAGAATAGAATAATATAGCAATAACAATATAGAAACAACTTATGAATAATAAACAGTATGAGTTTAAATTTTATTTGCATCTTGAACGCTGCGGGATAAAATTTCATGAAAATCGAGAAAGTTATTAAAATTTATTCATTTTAATATACATTTGAGTTATAACATCTGACTTAATACATTATCTCCTGTCTGGTGTTATAATCGATATAATATAATAATACATTTGAGTTATAACATCTGACTTAATACATTATCTCCTATCTGGTGTTATATAAATCCATTATTTTTTTCAAAATCGATTTCATCCCTTATCCCTTCTGCAAATGGCTCTGTTTTTTTCCTCGACTCGAGTCGGAAAATGTGTTTTTCGAACCAGGAAAATCCATGAAAAGCGTCTGTTTTTCCTCTTTTGAGGAAAGAGGCTGTTGCTGCCTGAAATGCTTCGTGCCAAAAGCCTAATTTTTTTGTTTGTTGAAACTTAACCCAGCTTTCATCAGACCGTGAAGGGAAATTGCAAAAACTGACAAACGATGGAAGTTTTGATGCAATTTAAGCCGAGGGAGGAAAATAAAAATTCTACTTGATAAATGTATATATTTATATATATAAGTACTCTTAAATTTTAAAAATCGGTACAGCCGTTGTTGAGAAAACGTCTACGAAAATCAAAAATTCGTTCGGAAAATATACACATTTTTCCAAAGTATTAAAAAGGTGTTAGCAAATGTACACAATACCCAAAGACGAGTACAAACTAGCATTTTTTCTCAAATTTTTTGTATCGGCAAGTAAAAAATTGTACATATGTAATCAAAGTAATTTTTATCTAGTTTCTGCTAAGCTGATTAGACTGTACCAAAAAAAATTTTGAGGTATTTGACAAAATAGAGAAAAATGTCCAGAAATCGAACACTTTGAAATAGTATAATTATTTATACTATAAGCGTCTATGTTCTGTGATTATTTAAAAACAAATTTTAATATAAAATTTATTATTGTTATATAATATTTATACCAGAAATTGTTGTATCGGACTTTTTCAACATTTTAAATTACTTAAATAAATTTTCATTAACTTTTGCATAAATACATTACATAAACTACTATGTTCTCAAAAAAGTGTATTAAAAAATACATTCAGTATAAATTGTGATAACAAAATAGGTTATTTTATAATACCTAGTTAAAAATCAATTATTGTTTAATAAATATATAATTTTATAATAATTACAATTGACGATTGACTAGTAATAAATACTAAATTAATTTTATAGGTCATTCGAACGCATTTAGAGTTTTATTATAAATCAGCATCATAAAACTTTACTTTAGTGCAAATTGTGATTAAAAACAATAAAGTGGAATAAATAATTTCTTCATATATACATACACACACACACATATATATGTATATATATATATATATATATATATATAATAAATAAACAATATTCGATTTTATTACCTTCATAAATTCCCTTTTTTATGCGAATTTACTGGCCAGTAAATTCCATTGCCTATAGTGAATAAATTCGCCCAAAAAAGCATATTGTGTAATAAACACATTTTATTGATCGTAAAATTCTCTCGATAATAGAAAAATCATATCACATATAAATTTTGTATATTTTAAATGAAATAATAATGTCAATTTTATTGACATGTTTTCGACAATTGACTAATTGTGTTTTATTTTCGTTTCAGGTCAGTACGAGATTATTATTAATTCATTAGAAATGTTTTTTTTGGGTAAGTCAATTAGATTAATAATAAATAGAGGAAAGATTTTTGTGGTATTTGGGATAAGAAAGTATTGATTTTGTGAGAATATTGTAGTACAAGAGTAAAAAAAATTTTTTTTATATATATAAACATTTTCTGTACGTGTGTATGTCACTGAACTGCTCCCAAACCTCTAGTCCAATTTTGAGAAAAATATTTTTTATTAGTCCAAAGGAAATTAATGCATGTTTTGGAACCAAAAATTCGAAAAAAATATCTATTTTTTTATTAATTATATTTATTTTTGCTACGATAATATTTCAATTACCGTCATGAATATTTATTACAAATGCAGTCGAAAAATTGCATTAATCACTTCATCTCTCATGGACTGTAAAAAATCGTTCGAATGCAAAAATAAACGTGAATAAAATATAAATTTTATTTGCATCGCTTTTATAATTTACACTGCATTATCCATTGATACGACTAATCAAATATTCATACAGTTTTTGAATTCAACATTTCCATTGATTACGAACGTTTTTTGTTTAATGCAGAGTTTTATTAATACATAAAATTGTTATATGAATTAGTAAAAAAGATACTTTGAAATGGTAAATTGATATATATATATATATATATATATATATATATATAATTAAATAATTTTTATATTTCTGCATCACCAGTCAAATAAGTACTTACTTGAGCGTAAATAATTTATAATTAATATTTTTCGCATTCTGCACATGATGTAGCTGTTTTTTCCAACACATATAATTTTTTTCAGCCTACTAAGCAGTTTCATATAATTGAATAATCTAGTTATATAAAAAACGCCAACGACTGGCATTAAAATTAATGAAAAATGTCACTTCAAGTCATTATTCATTATGAATAATTAAAATGCGTTTTTATGAGAATTTATTATATAGTAAAACTCGAATAATGGAGCTATGGGATAGTATTTTTTATTTATTACAAGTTATTATTTGGAAATTAGAATTATTCGAAATTTTAATATGCAAGTGTATATAAAAGTTTTCATCAGATTTTAGTAAATTTTATCTAGTTTTTACTAATGAATACAAATTATCTTGTACAATATAAAATTTTTATAGTTGTAAGTTATTTGACAAAATCTAGAAAAATGTAGCAAAATCAAATATTGCTAATAAGAAAAGAACACAAGTCAATAGCAAATTTATCAGAATTTTAATATACAAGTGTATGTAAGAGTTTCCATTACATTTTAGTAAAGTAGTTTTCACAAATGTAAACAAATTATAATGTGCAGAATGAAATTTTTGAGTTATTTGGCAAAATTTAGATAAATGTCCTACAAACAAATATGTATTGCTAAATAGATAAATACACAAGTCCGCAATTCAATGGCGAATTATTCGAAATTTCAATATACAAGTGTATATAAGAGTTTTTACTAGATTTCAGTAAATTTTTTCTAGTTTTCACTAATGCAAACAAGTAATAATGTACGGAATACATTTTTTTATTTGACAAAATTTAGAAAAATGTCCTACAATCAAATATTGCTTATTAGAAAAATACACAAGTCGCATTTCAGTTGCAAATTATTCGAAATTTCAATATACAAGTGTATATACCAGTTATTACTAGATTTTAGTAACTTTTATCTAGTTTTCACGGAATAAACTAGTTAGTAACTTTTATCTAGTTTTTGCGGAATAAAATTTTCAAGTTATTTGACAAAATCTAGAAAAATATCATACAATCCGCAAAATACACAAGTTCGTATTTCAATTGCGAATTGTACGAAATTTTAATATACAAGTGTATATAAAGAATTTCACTAAATTTTTGTAAATTTTATCTGGTTTTCACTAATGCAAACAATTTAGATATATAATTAATAAATACACATTTTTTACTATAATCACACGAAATAAAAATCAAATTTTCTTTTATCTATCAATTTGCGTTTTATGACTCCTCAGTATTATATCGTCCAGATTTTTTATTTCTGTTAATTTTTTATCCTCTGTATAATAAAGTGTACTTTTTTGTGGCCAGCAGAGCACTTGATAATTCGAATGGAGCTAAAAAGCACAATGGAGTTAACTTTTGCTGAAAAAAGTACCTACATAGGAAAAAACGAAGTTGCTGCTAAAAAGCGCTTTTTGTGCGCTTTTTGGCGGCGCCGCGCATATTCATTACAGAATAAAAATCTTCTTTGATATATATATATATATACACACACATATATATATTATATATATACTAGATGACCCGACAGACGTTGTCCTGTACCCATGTCTAAAATTTTTTAATATAATAAACTAATATTTACCATTTACCTAAAAATAATAATTATTGTTTTTTAAATTACTCTTCACGCCAAAATGCATATACATTTATAATATGAGCGATGTTAAATGTAGAAGTGCTTTAAATAAAATGATGAGTCTCAATTCCCACACAATTATAAGTCTTTTAAACGGTATAACATAACCATAACCATAACGTAACACTGATACTTCATGTTGCATTAAATTAATTTTTTATGATTTAAGATATCTAAAATTGCATCTTGAACTTCTCCTAAACGATATCGTGAGGGCCGAATTGCATATATTCATCTTTACTTTACCATTTGTTGTTGCAAAGTGAAATTTTTACGAATTTCAAAAATATTGTGGAAAGATTAGTAAAAGATGCAAAGAAATTATATATTAAAAAAAAACTTTATTGAAAATTTAATATCCGCCCCCTAATGCGTGCGCTCGTATTTTTTGCATGCATCGCATTATTAATACTTAATTTTATATTTTAAGTGAATTAATTTATCATATCCTGTTCATATGTGTATCATTCAATCCACCATACATATACTATATTTTATATTATAATAATTTCTGGCATTTCATTTTTCTTATTCATAATCATAAATTTTTTATACATTTTCTAATATTATCTAGGTTCATATTTTTGGCAGATGATCGTTTTCATTTGTTTTCAATGCAAATAATGACATGTAGTTTTTTATAATTTCTACAATACTGCACATTTATCCCAGTACTTTATACTCACATTCATCCTAGAAAATTTCCTTAACAAACTTCAAAAATATTTATCAAAATCCGAATAATCGTTTAGAAGGAGTATACAATGAGTGCTTGTAATTTAATATGAACTTTATATAATAGCAATAAAGCTCAAATTGATTCTACGTTTAGGTTAGAAAACATTTGAATGAGAAAAAGGAAATGGCTGTTTTTAGGGGTTTTCCGACGATTATTCGATTTTTTCTTGCCGTAAGAACCATCCTTAGACATAAACGAACATTTTAACAAAAGAATTGGCCAAATTGGTCCAGGCGTTGTTGAGTTATGCGCTTACCAACACATTTTGCGATCCATTTTTATATATAAGATATATATATATATATATATATATATATATATATATGTGTGTGTATTCTCTCTCTATATAGAATCAATTGAACACAAAAATGATTCGCTGTTCGTTCGTGCAGTAAAATTCAGCAATTGCGAACACGCCAAAGTTACCCGCAACATGCAACTTGGCTTCTATACCACTTTTCTAAGGATACTTCTTTTTCAACCCCTGCCAACATTTCATCCCACTTCTGCTCCAACTCCTTCACAACAAATCCACTCCTTTTCCGAGGAGAACACAATCGCTCTTGAAACTTTTCGACAACTTTCTAAGACGAATATACTTGAAATGAATTGAATACTAACTGATAATAGATTTATAAAAAAAATTGTAACACGTTTTTTAATATGTACGAGTGCTAATAGTAACATTCCAACCAATATTTTACCTCTTTTTTAATATTTCACCTAAATTTTTTACAAAGTCTTACTCTTTTTTCCTACTTCAACATTCGAGTATATCACAACACAAATTCAATATTCGCTCCTTATTTTTCCTTGGATGATTCCTTCTTCAGTTCGCCGATCAATGTCGTAATAATGCGATATAAAAAACCTGTTATCGTAAAAAAAAATTTAAAAAGCTGTTCTCCGACGAAAATATTGAATATCGAATATAGAAGTACATATAATACTGTAAAGGATTTGTTTTGGATGAAAAGTATATGGATTCGTAAAATACTTTATTAATACAAAGCAAGTTTGAGTTTTATGTTATTTGAACATTTATAAAACAGGGTGATCTGTATTTTTTGTATATATGACATGCCTTTAAAGTTGGTTGTTAATTTTATAAAAATTGCTTGAAGTTAATTTAATTTATTGAAATCTCGCATTTCAATGGGGCAAGTGGTACACTTTTTCCTAATTTGGAAAATTTCTCTTAAAATATCTAATATATCTTAAAACTATCTCAGACTTTATAGATAATAAAATGCTCTATATTTCTCTCATACACTATATAACTCTAAAGTTATTAGTTAATTTTATAAAAATTATTTAAAGTGAATTTGTTGAAAGCTCGAATTTCAATGAGGCAAGTGGTAAATATTTTTACAATTTAGAAAATTTCTTTCAAAATATTTAATTTATCTCAAAACTATCTTAGACAAATTTATAGATAAATTGAATTATGCACATTTTTCTTATACACCATATGCCTTTAAAATTGTTAGTTAATTTTTCAAAAATTGTCTCAAACTATTCCATTTTAATGGGGCAAGTGGTACATTTATTTATAAAATTGAAATGTTGTTTTTAAACTATTTAATTTTTTTAAAATTAATCTAAAATAATATAAATAAAAAAATGCTCTACATTTATCTGATACACCATATACTTCTAAAGTTAATAGTTAATTTTATAAATATTGTTTCTTAAGTAGTAAATTTGCAAAATTACTTTAACAAATTAAAACTTGCATCTCCATGAGGCAAGAGGTATTTTTTTTTACAATTTGGAGCATCTTTTAAAATATTTGATTTATCTTAATACTATCTTAGACAAATCTATAGATAATTAAATGTTCTATATTTTTATCATCATTCACCTCTAAAGTTATTAATTAATTTTATGAAAATTATTTTTTAAGTTAATTTGTTTAACGGGATCGCATTTCAATGGAGTAAGTGGTACATTTTTTATACTCTGGAGCATATTTATTAAATTATCTAATTTATCTCAAAACAACCTTAGACAAATTTATAAATAAATTTTTTTTTTCTATATTTCTCTAATACACCATATCTTCTAACATTATTTGTTAATTTTATGAAAATTGTTTATTAAGTGCATGTTTTATATTTTTGTTTCATTTTATTTGGTATCATTATTTTACTTAAAATAAAATTCTATTTACACAAAAGATGCTCCAAAATATATTCTTATAATTTATATAACTTATACATAAGTTTCGTAATTGTTTTTAGTTGCAGGTGTAAAGTTTTAAATAAAATCAAACATTACAGCTTATTATCTATTTTGCTAAAACTGGTATTGCTTAATTATAATTGCACACACATTAGTTTCTTTAATTTTATTTCAACTTTCTCTATATAATTTTTTGATCTAAGATGCTTCTAAGTCAAATTAAGATATTAAACTGTATCTATATTTTTTGCAGAGACGTCTTAGGCCCAGACACAAGGATTAATCTGATTTACGGGATAATTTTGAGCATTTTATAGGCCATAAAACAAAGTATAGCCTAGAGTTTCGGATATTCAATTTTGGGTTAGAACAGAAGGGGATCGTTGGTCATAAAATTTTAGTAGACGAGTCGGTAATAGAAATATAATAAAATATTTACTTAACACTTAATTCAAGTATTCTATCTTGAGAAATGCATCCCTGATTTCATAGTTGCTTGAAATAAGAAAAATTTCCAATATGCAAAATACTGATCAAATTTTGGCTCACGCTCAGAATGACAAAAAAAACGTCTCGAAAACCTAAAGTTAGCTACTAGAATTTTCAGCAAAAACATAATTTTTTTTTGGAAAAAGTTAATAAAATGGTCTTAAATCATTTTATCTATTTGTGTCTATTAAAATTTTCTCCCAGCCTCCGTTCTATCAATTTATTACCCAGGATGAGATCTAACTAACTATAAAACGACTTGGAATATGGAATACAATATAGAAATTTCCAAAGGGATTGTAATATAGATACATGATAGTTTATAATTAAACCTGAGATAGTGAACCAAAACCGCACCGTTTTAGTCGATTGACATTGTTAACTTTGGGACACGATTTCAAGGAGAAGATAATTTGAAATGTGATTAGATTTAATTAATTGATACTGTAAGGGTGAATTTTAGAGCTTGAAATTTGAATTTGTGACATAGATAAAGATTTCATTATAATTTCGACTTGTTTTTTTGGTAAAATGAAAATTTTGTGGGGTGTCCCATTTGAAACCGGTACGCCTTTTTGACGCTCAACCTAAAACAAGGCGGAGATCCGGGTTGAGAATGAAAAGGCGTACCGGTTTTATGTGGGACATGTCAGAATATCAAAATAAAGTGTTTAGGTGCCTAGTTTAATTTTTTTGGTACTCAGTATGATCAATTGAAGGCAAAAAATTTACTAAAGAATAAACTGGATGTTGTGAAATCGAGAAAAATGGTTTTACACTAGTCAACATTTTTCTTCAAATCCATACATTGTGGAAATACTAAAGTCCGCATTTCAACCACAATTTGTACAAAATTTCAATATGCAAGTGTATATAATAGTTTTTACGAGATTTTAGTAAATTTTATCTAGTTGTCACTAATGTAAACAAATTATAATATCCGGATTCCAATTTTAAGTTATTTGAAGAAAAAATGTAAAAAAATGTTCTTAATTCATATATTATGAAAATAATAAAGTCTGCATTTCAACTACGATTTGTACAAAATTTCAATAAACAAGTGTATACAGCAGATTTTACTAGATTTTAGTAAATTTTATCTAGTTTTCACTAATGTAAACAAATTATAATGTCTGGATTCAAAATTTGAAGTTATTTGAAAAAAATGTAAAAAAATATTCTAAATTTATATATTATAGTTAGAAATACTAAAGTCTGCATTTCAACTACGATTTATTCAAAATTTCAATATGCAAGTGTATATAATAGTTTTTACAGATTTTAGTAAATTTTATCTAGTTTTTACTAATGTAAAAAAAATATTTTGTCCCATAGTAAAATTAAAATATATAACATGATCGGTTTGTCATTGTAATTAGCATTTAGAAATGAATCTTTATTATAAAAATGAAGTAACTGCTGATTAATATATTCTATAATAATCGTTCACACAGTGGATTAAGTTAAATAACGCCTAAACAAAATATTGTTTTTGCACTTCACTCATCATGTAATAATTGTGTTTGAAGAACTTCATGTAATTAAAATTAACATGCATTCATTGACTGTTTATATTTTTTTTTTACTTTTTTGCTGGCATTATAATCTCATTCTTTGAACAGTTATAATATCTGTCTTGCCTAAAAAATATTTTCCATTTTAAAAACTTAAAAGATTTATAGACACTACGAATAATAAAAAAAATATTTTAATCATAAACTTACGTTTTAGTACACGACTCAAATGTTTAATTTGCTTTATTATTTTCAAGGAACAAGGTAAAATATTCTTCTGATTCAGGCATTTTTCATTAAATCAAGATTTGAACTGCGATGAACTTGAAAATGTTTATTTATCTATGACGATTTTTTTGTTGATATCGGTAGGCATACAATCTCTATACACATATACGACGACTAATCGCAATCGACCCGTATAGAAATGATATCATCGAGGGCGAATGACGAATCATTGGCACTCGACTTTTATCATATCGACTCTTATCTGCCGTAACGCACTTCCGTTGCATTTGTACGGATTTACACCCTAGTCGCGCTAAAAGATGTTTTACTTCTACAACTGGATATTGTAAAATCAAGAAAAATGGTTTTACACGACTCAACATTTTTCTTTTTCCTGTCGGTTTTCACAAAACTTTAAGCATTCCGGTGGCGTTGTTAAAACTAAAACGAAAATATTTGAAACCCTGTCTTTTTCTCTCAGTTCCTAGTTTTTCTCTGGTAATTGAAAAAACATTATAAAAGTTGAACACCAGTCAGATGTTGACCTGGATATTGCATTATCCAATCTCGGGGAAAACTTTTCCACAAAGTTCGATTTAATAAATTTCGACATACGAACGATTTTTACCCCGGACCTCACATAATTTAATTACATGCAGTGCAATTAGCAGAAATTATTATGCCAATTAAATATGATTGATAATGATAGTCCGCCGAATGAAACAATTGTTGTTTTCGATAAATTATCAATTATTAATATGGAAATATTTGTATTTTCTGTTTCTGTGAATTTAATGGAATTACTTTTGACGCGTTTGCACGATTTATCGTCATTATGGACTAATTGTGCAATTATATTATATTTTGCGAATGTAAATTATTGCAGAAATAATTAAATATGGATTAACTGGCCAATATTGTTTATAGAAATTAATTGGATAGATAAAAATATATAACAAGCGTGTAATATATACGGGTGATAATTCCGAAAAATACAATCAGCTCTTCTATTACCTTTGTATTATCCCACGTACGGTTTTGTGAAATGTTTATATTATTCATCAAATATATAAAAGGCAAATATTTGCCCATTGTCACGTTTGTTATGACTCTCTCATTGAGTCGATGATTTCACACTTTTGTTAGACTCGCAAAATGAAACTTTTGTTGAGAACAGGATCGAAAATCTCTCCTTTCTCGAACACGTCGAAGAAGTCCCTGGAGAGCTCTAAAATTCGGAGAATATTGAATGAAATCGAAACTGTGGAGGACTTTGAATAATTGAATTGGATAATTCAATTATTGGAAATTAGCTTCATATAACCAGTTGAGTATGGCATCGTGCCTTAAGGCATATTAAATAGAAAATTCGGGACTTTTTTTTTGGTTTTTGTCAAATAACTCACAAATATCATATAAAAGCACCCTTTTTCAGTTAGACTAGAAAAAACTATATAAAATTTACTACGATTTCATGCCAACAGTTTTATACAATCCGATATAAAAGTTTGGAATAAAACGACTTTGAATTCGATCTTTCATATTCTTTAGCATATTAAATAGAAAATTCGGTGCATCCACATACATTCATTATTTCTAAGGTATGCCAAAACGTTCAGAAAAAAAATCATTTCGTTTATTATTTATTCCCAGATGCAAAATCTCACAATCCTCCCATCAATCTACAAATTATTTTCATTAAATGTTACAAATTTAGCCCAAGAAAATTGGCAAGCAAATGATTTTTTTAAGAGTCGTTTCATGTCTTTTCGCAAATTAAATGTGTTGTTTACCATCAGAGTCAATTAGGTGTAAAAAAATTCGAAGTGTTTCATTTATAAACACGAAAAGTACATTAGTGAACATATGGAAAATGTCGGAAGGGCATTGACCTAGAAAAAGTTAATATTTTCCCAAAATAGGAATGAATCTGAAGAAAATAGTTCATTACAATATATAAGTACAATATCGAATTTTCACCTTTTATTATTACCATGTGTCATAAATGTTTACAGAATGGTAACATGATGTCATAAAGAAGTAATTCATATCATAATTTTTCTTATCTCACGTACGAAAATATTTTTTTATGAATATAAGTGCTTATATTATATTATTAAAGGCGATAAGAAGCGCTCTGGCGCCGACTTGAAATCTTATCTAAATGTTTGTAATATGACAATATTGGTTGAAGTTCTTTGGCGATAATTGTTTCTGCGAATTTAAAAAAATAATAAATATACATATGTATATATACACATATATATTTCTGTACGTATTTAATTTATTCCCTTTATATTCGGTTGATTAAATAAATACTTGTTTACCAAGTTGATTAATAAATCTTAACAAGAAATACACTTGAGACTTTGACAAGCCAACAGTCTCAAAGCCAAACCCTTTTAGAATTATTACATAACATTTGCTTATTAAAATAAATTTGCATACACACATGAATCGGTTTCATTCATCCATACGTATAAATAAATACATGTGGTAAATATTTACATACGGTTAAAGGATATTTTCAGGATATTAACTTAATTAGTACGTAATAAAATGTTAGTTACAAAGTGTTTTATTTAAATATCTCAACGTAGATAATTTTGTTTATTAATAGATATTTTTCATTAAATTTCCCGATTTGTATAGTTCCTTTTATTGATGCTGTTTTTATCACTTTTTCTAAGCGTCTTTTTTCGTTTCGTTTCTAAAATCTCTTTATTAATCTGTAATAATTATTAATGATAAAAAAGTACTCTAGAGAAACATGGTTTACTTGTACATTGAAATTAAATATGAAAACATAATTCTGGTGCTTTTAGTAAATTTTTTTTTAAACTCTTTAAATAGTTAAAGAAAAGAAATACAAGTTAAATAAAATGTTCTTTGCTATTTGTAAATTTTTTTGAATGTGATTTTATTCTAAACATTATCAATTGTTATATGCAAATTCATAGATAATTTTATTGACTTTCCAATGATGTAATGAAATCTATTTGTGTTTAAATTTTTTAATAACAAAATACCTAATGCACCTATTAGGCGCACTTAGATCATTTGATTTGCAATTTTATGTTTGCTAAATTTTTCGAATGTGATTTTATTCTAAGCAATATCAATTGTTATATACAGATTTACAGATAATTTTATTCACTTTCTAATGAAATATTAAAATATATATTTGTGTTTGAATGAAATATATATATGTGTTTAAATTAATTGACTTTGAATAATTTGACAAACGCACCTATTAGGGTACTTAGATCATTTGATTTACAATTTTTATGTTTGCAAATTTTTTTAATGTAATTTTGTTCTAAACAATATCAATTGTTATATACAGATTCATAGATAATTTAATTGGCTTTCTAATGGTATAATAAAATATATATGTTTAAAATTAATTATTAATACAATAACGCGAAAGAAACTTTGTATTGCGATTTGCTGTTTTTATCACATTTTCTAAGCGTTTTTTTTCGTTTCGTTTCTTAAATATCTTTTACCTCGCCGAACCAATTTTCCGTTGACGTTTTTAAATTTAAAAGTTCGGAAAATTGTATGTTATCCGTCGATTGACATATCGGCTAAAACGAATCTACGCAATTTTATTCTGTGACGACCGAGCCACATTTTCTGTTCCGAGTTTTTCGTGTTTTCCACGCTTTTTCCCCGTTTTTTCGTTATTGTACCATCAAAATCTTATCAGGACGACACAATATATATATATATATATATATATACCTAAAAGGTACACCAGGATTATATATATCGATCCAAAAAACATGCGACAAACCGCATGCGAATTTTCTGATGAACCATTGCAAAAATAGAACTGAATATTTATAAATTCATTTTAATAAATTGCTGGTACTTCTAGTACTGTAATTTAAATTTTGTGTGTATATATATGTATATTACCCCTGTCTTTTCTCTAGTAATAAACTGAAAAGGATTACTCCTGCAAGGATTATGCCCTCGAATGTTCGCTACTGCTTTTGCAGAACCATTTTCTGTATTTAATTCTATCGTAAAATGTTTGTGGATTTGCTGTTCTGTTCATTCAGAGATAACCCGAGGAGCATTGCAAATATTTGTAAAATAATTACAACTATGTCGTATTAAAATATCTTAATATTAGAAGATACAGTTCCAAGACATTTCTCGTATTAAGGATAACGACTACGACGATGAGAGGATATTAAATGTTATGTATATAAATAACTAAGATTTTTTACCATCAGTGCTTTTTCTAAATTGGTTTAATATTGATATAATGTACAAAAGCGATATGTAATTGAACAAAAAATACGAATAAAAGTAACGATGTCTGTTTGTTCAAACGTTTGTAGTACTTCTGTCTGTTCAAACACAATTATATGCCGGAGACGGATTTTTTCCTCTCAATTATTTTTTATTCGTTTAAGGAAAACTTTCTAAACGACTGGCTCATTCATTCACAAAATTTCCACGGATACAAAAATATTTGACGCATAATTTAACATAATAAAATTTTATATTAATATCATGTTCCTATATGTACCTTATTTTGAGCATTTTTGCTTTATTTTATTCTAATATTTATTGACTGCAAAATTAACATATTTAGAATTAATTAGTCCATGACTATTAAAGATAATAAAGTAATCTAGAGCATCATGGTTTAGTTTTAAATTGAAATTAAATATTAAAACATAATTCTGAT
The DNA here is from genome assembly GCF_003426905.1 of Ctenocephalides felis. NCBI lineage: Eukaryota > Metazoa > Arthropoda > Insecta > Siphonaptera > Pulicidae > Ctenocephalides > Ctenocephalides felis. The sequence continues at coordinate 8,787,086 of NW_020537758.1, read as the reverse complement.
GCACTATGTTCTTAGTTAAATTCATATTTATTTGAAAACTTATTAACTCTTTGCACTTTGTAATTTTTTTTCAATGTGACTTTGTTCTAAACGATAACAATTGTTATATACAGATTCACAGATAATTTTTTTGTCTTTCTAATGATATTATAATATATATATATATATATATATATATATATATATACTCGTATATATATATATATGTTTAAATTAATTAATAAAAAAATAACGTAGAATATGAAAAAGTGCGTCTGACGTACTTATTAGGCAATGATTGATTATATCATTCATTAGTACAATGAATGTCTATAATAAGTTTTAATTTTACCATTTTTTTAATGTAATTTTATTTTAAACCATATCAATTTTTATATACAGATTTGTAGATAATTTTATTGACTTTTTAATTATATAATAAAATATATATGTGCCTTAATTATTAACACAATAACGTAAAATATAAAATAGTGCGACTAACGCACCTATTAGGCGTACTTAGATCATTTGATTTGCAATTTTTATGCTTGCCAATTTTTTTTATGTCATAAAATATATAGGTGTCTGAATTAATTATTAACACTGTAACGTAAAATATAAAATAGTGCCACTAAAGCTCTTATTAGGCGTACCAAGAATGTCCATTGATAATTTGTATGCAATTTTTATGTTTGCCCTTTTTTTTAATGTAATTTTATTCTAAACGACAACAATTATTATATACAGACTCATAGATAATTTCATTAGCTTTTTAACGGTATAATAAAATATATATGTTTTTAATTAGTTATTAACACAAAAATGTAAAATATGAAAAAGTGCGTCGAATGCATCTAGTAACCAAAGGAAAAGGTTTGAAAACTTGATTTAAAGCAAAATGAACTACAACTGCCTAATAAACGTTAACTATTTTTATTAGTGATTTTTAAATCAATAAATAAATTCTCTATCCTCTTCTTTCATAAAATATTTCACCGAGTCGTTTATTATTCTTATGTGTGGGCGTTCTTTCAAGAAATCGTTAGAGAAGAAAATATTCTTTGTTTGGTCAATGCAAATAAATATCATCGAAAGTACTCGAGAATTAATAATGGGCTTACCAAGAAATGTCGTGGTTTATCTATGTTTATAGTTTATATTTGAATAATTATTTATATATCATTGATTTCCAATGAACAAATTAAGTGTCAATGCCTCTAGTAAATTTCAGACACGTATTTTGACTGGATTGAGGGGCATCTATTTCCTTGTCGTTAGAATTTTCCCATTGTAAACTATATCTTTGTGTGTGTATAGTTGTGTAATATTTGTTGTGGCTTCTCTGCTGGGACCAGAGAAGAGGACACCTTTTGAAAATATGAAATTTATTACATTCGCAGATTCCGCCGATGCGATAATAAAAACCACGATTCGTTTCGTGTAGAACTAACTTTGTGTATGGTGATATATGGACTTGGGCTAAATTCTCTATATGGAACATCGGAATAAGGATAAAATATTATGCAAACTATGTAAAATATTATCAACTATTGTAGTGTAATATAGATGTAAACACACTTTTTGAGACTAATTATGTTACGGTCCTTTCTTCATATAAATTGTCAGTAAAACCTACTAAAAAGACATAAAACCTAACTTCGCGTATGTGTTGTCAATCTATCTGAAGATGCACTTATGATAAAAACGTTATTTGAGGTTTATGCGTTTTGTAGGTTAGTTTTTATGTGCGAAACGCCTGATTGCACAGTAAATACAAAATATACTATTGTAATTATTTTTCTTCATTTCCTTGTTAATTTTCCTAAAAAAATATAAAGCGAAATATACACATAATTTCTGTAATACTTAAGTTTCTCCTATTATATCCAATAAAATATTTATTATATTGTCAAAATTTCTCAACTTATGGACTTTACTGACATTTTCTATACCATTTTGTTATCAAATCAATTTTAATTTGATAATTGTATAATAATACAACATTATTAAATAAACTTTCTCTAACTTATGTTTCATTTTAATGCATTTTCTTAAAGAAAGTTTTTCAGTAATAATTCTAGTTAAGTGTTTTGATTTTCCGACATTGTCAATCTTTATAAAAGAAAAAAATTAGATAATGAGTTTAAATTAACTTTCTCTAGAATAGTCTAGAATTTTATTAACACGTTAACAGCCATGTCAGTCATATGTATCTGTCTCTAAAAAAATATATATAGAGTCATATCAGACATAAATATATGTATAAAAAATAGTGTTTGACAAAAATTATTTTTCCTAAATACATTAAGTTTCATTGATACAAATTTAACTAAACTAGCTGTAAGTGGAATTCTGTCTTAAGGCAATTAAGGCATCGTGCCTTAAGGCAAATTGCTGGAACTTCCCGTACCAATAATTATTATTTTTTTAAAAACGATTAACATTTTTGAAAAAAATTTACTTCGAAAAAATAAGATTTTTGACAAACAATTAGACAAAAAATTACTTTTTTTTGAAAAAAATTTTTTTTTTAATTTTTTTTTTTTTAATTTTTTTTTTGAAAAAAATTTGTTCTTTATTTTGACATATTTTGAAAGATCTAAACTTTTTTTCAAAGCAATCGTACTGCTTTAACTGCATAAAGACGAAATATCAAACCGCGTAAGCGCCGCGTCGACGTTTAACGCGTAAACATTGGTACGGAACCCATAGGAATGTAAACCAAAATATACTTATTGTTAAAATCTCTATAAAATATCTGATAATTTGATGTGCATATGTCTAATGATCATTTTTGACCGCCAAATGGCATTTTTTTTTACTTTTTTATTAGATCTCCGAAACCGCTAGACCTGCTTTTATGAAAATTTGATCGGTTCTTCACCTTGTCAATACAAGTAAAATGTTTTTTGAATTATTAAAATCGGACGCGCGGTTCTCTTAAAAACTGAGTTACCGTTTTTGGCACTTTTTGCCCCGTATCTTCGGAACGGCTAGACCTGCCTTCGCCAAAAACTAATCAGCACGTCTCCTTATCAATACGAATCGAATGTTTTTTGAATTATTCAAATCGGTTGATCCATGTTCCCGAAATCGTCGACGAAAATTTGTATCCGCACATACATACACACACGCACACAAAAACACACACACACATACATCTATTTTTTCTAAGGTATGCCAAAATATTCAGAAACCTCTGAAACGTAAAGATATATAAAAATTTTCATTTTTGTTTTTTTTGCGATTACTATAACTTGCCTTACGGGAAGTTAATTATCTAATAAAATTACGATGTGAAAATTTTTACATTTTCCATGTGAATGTAATAAAGTTTACAATTATTATCGAGTGCTCCCCAAACTAATTTTGCTTGCAAAGCACAATTTCGATTGAATTTCGATCCAACTTCGACTACAACTTGACCATAGTTTCAAAACATGTCAATTACCCATAAAACAACTTTGACATCTCTCTCAGCCCAATAAAACGACCCACATGCTATTTCGACACTGATGATGGCTTTATAATTGATCGAAACGTCATTGTCGAATCGGACGCACGGCTGGAGACGGTGTTTTCTACACATTTAAATATAATTATATATATATATATATATATATATATATATATATATATATATATATGATGGTGGAGCTGGGAATAATTAAAGCGGTCGATAACCCTAGCGGCAAGTTGCTGTGTGTGTGTAAGATGTATAGAAGCAATTACAGATGTTGCATGTGTGAAAGTTGAAAGGAAAATTTGCTGGGAAATGAGTAAACCGAGGAGTAATCGATGTTTTTATTTAAATATATATATATATATATATATATATATATACATAGCTGGGCATTAACTCGTTAATCCGTTAATCGTTAATTAACGAAGTTAACATTTTGATTAACGGATTAACTTTTAAGTTAACTTTTGAAAATGTTAACGGACACGTTAACTTCCGTTAAAATGCCAGAAGTCCGTTAATCGTTAATCCAATTCCCAAAGCCGTGCCTGGCCAGCGTGCAGCGCGTGCACCGCACGCAGGCGGCCGAGGGGCGGCCAAATGAAAAAAAGAACAAATTCAAAGACGGCCATAACAAAAAATGGTCGAAATAAATAGCTGTCGCATTAAAAGTCTACTGAATTAAAAGGCGGCCAAATTAAAAGACTGTTGTATTAAGAGGCGGCCAAGCGCAAAGTCCGCTGAACTCATTCGCTGCCGTAAAGTCCGCTGTATATATCTAAAAGACCAAAATTACCGTAGTAAACATCAGCCAAATACGGCCCTATTGAATGCGACTCTGTTTCTAAATAATTTATAAGTTATAAACTTATATAAGTTATAACTTGCCTAAATCAAGTTGCATGAAGTATCCAACATGTGTTAATAATTGTCTTAACAATGAAAATATATTAATTCATGAGTACATTGCAATGTGAAAAACTATCGCAGATTATTCAATTTTGTACAAATTTTCTAAAAATATTAGTTATTTTTTATAAATAGTTTGAAAATTACATATTATAGAACAAGAAACAAACTGTAGTAAATTAAAAACAAGATCCAAATTTCCAAAGCAATTTGTTAATCAATAATTGAGAAACGACTCGTCGATTATTGACAAAATTTTATCAGCAAGATTTTCAAATGGAAAACGTTTGTAATGTTTTTGAATTTTTAAAATCAATTCACTAGTGTACGCTATAACGTGGACGAAAATTTGAGACTTTTTTGAAAATTCTAAAGGCAAAACTAAGCAGCGCGAGCGCTTATCGAATTTACGAATTTTGATGATTTTTCAAATGGGATTGTGCATTTTTGAGAAAAGGTCGACTGAAGATGAAATTGCGACTCACGTAAAAAAGCGCTGCTCATTTTTGCAATCTTTGATAGTACATATTTTAAAAATTAAAATGACTTAAGGGGGTATTCTAGTGTAGAAATTCAAAAAAATCGATTTTTTTTTATTTCATATTTTCAAAGTTTAACTATCTAAGAATATAAGTACAAGAAGGTTTTTGAAAATTTGAATTATTTTTGGAGATATAGGCATTTTACTGACTCGGTCTCCATACTGGTGTGGCTTCACGCAAAACTTTAAATGCGTTTTTCTCAGAACAGACTTTTTCAGTACTCTTGTCACGATTTCTGGAGTTCTACTCGACCAATTTATTTGAAATTTTCAGATAGTCTTGTTTATAGATCTATCTATAGTCTGAACTAGAATCATTCCGAAGTTCATATTTTTACTATTTTTAAAAAAGTCGAAAAACTCAAAAAAAAAAACAGTAAAAAAAAACTTTTTTTCAAACAGTCGCCAATTTGTGAAAAAAAAAAATTTTTACTCATCGCTAGTTCAGCCGATTGCGACATTATTGTAGATTAATGATCTTTTTATTTTTTGCATTTTCGATGGCTAGGAGGGCTGAAATCATGTCAAGACTGAGGTGCCAATTTTTTGAGACCATCCACTTCATCAGTTGCCAGTTTTTACAATTTTTAACTTTTTTATTTTTTAATTTTTGTTTTGTATTTTAATAATATTAATAAACAAATGGTAAAAAAATGGATAGTAAAAAACATTCATTGCTTTCTTTTACGACACTTTAAAATGACCTAAAATTCAGCGCTCTACACTAGAATACCCCCTTAATGTAGGGCCGAAATATTTAGTTATCTTAGAGACCATGATCACTATCGCCAAAAAAGTTTTATATATATCATCGTAATTAAACACGAAGAAACGAACCGACCGATCTCTTAGAACTAATCAGCACGATTCCTAAATGATATCTTTCAAACAGTTTCTGAATTTTTAAAATCGATGCAAAATTTTTGGCTAAAAGGTACAATAAATTTTATATTTTTCTGTTGATTAGAAACAGCTTGGCCGATCGTCGCACAAAACTGACAGACGCTAGTCATTATCTAGTTACATCAAATGACTTTTAAACTTTTGAATTGGATTTAACCGTTTTTGAGAAAACGTTGGCGAAACGTCAAAAATCGGCTTTCAAACGATTCAGAATGACTTAATATGTCGAGAAAACATGAAAATTACAAGACGATTTTTTTCGTGAGAACATATTGGATATTTTCCTATTATGCTATTCTTAAGGGCGGCCATTTATATGCTCGCACGCAGGCGGCCACATACCCAGGCACGGCCCTGCCAATGCCTACTATTTACCGCACGGCACAGCTTTAGCCAATGCCTTATTAAATGACATAGAGAAAAGATTTGGACCACTCGTGAATGATGAACAGTGCCAACATGTTCAAAAGACTTGTTCAACGATGTTGCATTCCTCGGGGAACAGATATTCACAAATCAATTTATTAAATACAATACTGCTATACCCTCAAGCGCTGCAGTTGAACGTTTGTTTTCCACGGGTAAAGACATTTTGACACCAAAACGAGCCTCGCTTTCAGACGAGAACTTCAACATGTTAATGTTCATGAAGAGAAATATGCACCTAATACCCGACGCTTAACCCGTCGCGCGTTTCCTATTTTTCGCAAAAAACTTTCCCTTTATTTAGAAAAAAATTCTTGTAAAAACAATATGCAATCATAAAAACAGAAAGTTGACCAATAGCGTTATTATCACGGTGTGTGCATAAAGCGTGTCGCGCCATTAAGGGGTTTAATTACACATTTGAATTATACAAGTATTTTGTTTTATTCATAACCTGTTAACTTCCAGAACCTAAACCAATAAGTTATTTAAGTTCACTAACGCAACGATATAAAAATGTAATTTTACACATATTAACGGATTAACGATTAACGTTAACTTGCGTTAATTTTTCCGAAATGTAACGTTTTAACGTTTAACGAAGCTAACTTTTTTTGTAACGGATTAACGATTAACGAAGTTAACTTTTTGATTAACGGTGCCCAGCTATGTATATATATATATATATAATTCATTGTGGTGTTTAAAAATACCCCTATATAACATTAAGTGTATTTCTAGTACTTACAAACTTACAAAATTTTTGGTAAACTAGATCAAAAATAAATACATGAAATATCCTATTAGACCCTCCTAGCCCATGTGTTTTTTGTGATTTTTTGACGTGATTTATTCAAAAATATGAACTAAATAAAAATGTTTCAATTGACTTATAATAGTACATTTTTAAATATATAAAAATAAATTTATTTCATGTAATATTACCCCCAGCTACCCCACTATCCTCTATATTTCGTCTCATTTACATGATATTGCAAAATGTACTGACTGCTCCGTGGGTGTAATGTTGTGTTCATAGTTTCCCCAGTTTGCTTTGCTTGTACCGAGTAATATAAAATAAGTAAAATACGTAAGTAAAATAGTAAAATAGTAGTGCATAGTAAATAGTAAATGGCCGTGTTTTATATTCAAAGTTGTAATAAGTTCTCATTTCGAGCTTTATATTGCTGCGCGAACGCGAA
>NW_020537758.1:8737307-8778663 GCF_003426905.1 Ctenocephalides felis | reverse complement strand
TTTTAGAATAGTGTGATCTCTAGTAAAATGTTCTTAAAATGTAACAAGTTTATACAAAGCAAAATTGGGATAAATAATTATCGTTACTCTAAAATATTAAAAAAAATATTTTAGATTTTTGTCAATTTTTAGTCACGATGTGATAATTTTTTTATTATTATTGTCTAGTAAGTTTTAAACCTACATAAAGAGAAAGTTTGGCAAATTTGTATAAAACTAAATAACCAATTAACAAATAACAATTTGTATAAAAGCAATACAAAATTTAAAAAATAATATAGTGCATTTAATAAACTTTTTGAAAATGGTGTTTATGTGTATTTGTATATTTGAAACTGTTCTTGAATCAATATAGAACTGTACTAAAATCTTTCTTAAAATTAAATTTATTTCATTCCAATGCCTATTTTCTTTGTTGTAAAAGATCTTGCAATCACCTTCTCTACCATGTTTTTATAAATTCGATTATTATTTTTCCACTAGCTCTCCTATTATTTTCACGTACTGCAATTCTATACCACATGCCAAGAACATATGATTTTTTACGCCAGAAAAATAAATTCGAAGTCGTTCGTTCAAGATTGACCTATTTTCTGAAATTCTGGAAGATATTCTGGAGGTGTCAAATAATGGGTGGGAAATAGGCGATTGAACACAGTTTTATAAAAGATTAGGTATATATATATATATTATTTATCTTCAGTAGAGTTCTCTGTTCTTTCACTATCGATAGTGCTTTTTTATATTTTACAATAATGGGTGTTTTTTTCATAAAATTGTGAATATTTCAATTTTATTTGAAGAAAGTTCATCAATTTTAATATTTCTTATTATAGTAGACATATCAAAGTATATCATACTAAAATTACAACTTTCTAAAACAACCGAAAGTATTTTTAAAAATTAACAACTTTACTACCTTGATTTTTACAAATTATTTTATACATTTTCGAAAAAATGCTGATATTTTAAAAATTTCTGAAAAACTTGATGTTTAGTATTTGTCATTATAGTAGACATATTAGAGTATATTATACTGAAATTGCAACTTTGTACAACAACCGAAAGTTTTTTTAAGAAATGACAACTTTACTACATTAAAAAACAAAGTTTCGTGTACCTTTATTCTGAAAATTCAGATATTTCAAAAATTTCTGAAAAACTATATCGATTTAAGTATTTGTATTCATAGTATATATATTAAAGTATAACATACTAAAATTGCAACATTCTACAACAACAGGAAGTATTTTCAAGAAATGACAACTTTGCTACATTAAAAAAATCAAATGTTTTGTGTACCGTTATTCTGAAAAATGCAGATATTTCAAAAATATCTGAAAGGCTTGATCGATTTTAGTATTTGCCATTATGGTATACATATTAGAGCATATTATACTAAAATTGCAACTTTCTACTACAAACGACAGTATTTTTAAAAAATTATACAACTAACAGCAGTATTTTTCAGGAATAACAATTTTCCTACGGATTCCTTGTGGTTTTGTTGCAGGATTTTCAGTATTGATATGAAAAAATATAAATATTTTTAATATATATATATATATATATATATATATATATATATATATATATGTATGTAATCTTGAAGAATTTTTGTAAAGTTGATCGAAAGTTAAAGAGATAATCTAACTAAACGAAAAACTTCACCTAAAACTTATATTTTCCATATAAACTTTCCCTAATAAAGATCGGACGTGCATCTACTCCAAAACTATGATTAAATTTGGTAAAATATACGAACACTGAGTTTTTAGTATTATTTAATACCTATACATGAATCTAGAAATCACATTTTTAATGTAAAAATAATAGAATAAAAAAAATAATTCGCAAATTTCAGGTGAAATCTCACTTTATTTTAAAAAATCTTTATATCTCAATTCACTTGGATTTCTGCCCAAGTCACGTCCACAAAAATGCATTTAATGTCACATTTATATTTTATGAACATTTCAAAGAATAGAATAATATAGTAATAACAATATAGAAACAACTTATGAATAATAAACAGCATGAGTTTATATTTTATTTGCATATTGAACGCTGCGGGATAAAATTTGATGAAAAACGTTAAAGTTATTAGAATTTATTTATTTTTACTTAAGTTACAGTTAATACATTAACTTCTATCTGGTACATAAATCCATTATTTTTTTCAAAATCGATTTCATCCCTTATCCTTTCTACAAATGGCTCTGTTTTTTTCCTCGACTCGAGTCGGAAAATGTGTTTTTCGAACCAGGAAAATCCATGAAAAGCGTCTGTTTTTCCTCTTTTGAGGAAAGAGGTTTCTGTTGCCTGAAATGCTTCGTGCCAAAAGCCTAATTTTTTTGTTTGTTGAAACTTAACCCAGCTCTCATCAGACCGTGAAGGGAAATTGCAAAAACTGACAAACGATGGAAGTTTTGATGCAATTTAAGCCGAGGGAGGAAAATAAAATTCTACTTGGATATATGTATATATATTTATATATATAAGTACTCTTAAATTTTAAAAATCGGTACAGCCGTTGTTGAGAAAACGTCTACGAAAATCAAAAATTCGTTCGGAAAATATACACATTTTTCCAAAAGTAATAAAAAATGTGTTAGCAAATGTACACAATACCCAAAAACGAGTACAAACTAGCGTTTTTCTTAAAATTTTTAAAATCGGCGAGTAAAAGATTGTATATAGATAATCAAAGTAATTTTTATCTAGTTTCTGCTAAGCTGATTAGACTGTACCAAACAAAGTTTTTGAGATATTTGACAAACTGTAGAAAAATATCCAGAAATTAAACACTTTGAAATAATATAATTATTTATACTATAAGCTTCGATCTTCTATGAATAATTAAAAAAACAAATTTAATGAAAAATTCATTATTGTTATATAACATTTATACCAGAAATTGTTGTATCGGGCTTTTTCAACATTTTAAATTACTTAAATAATTATTTATTAATTTTTGCATTTTATTTTTGAAATAAACAACTATGTCCTCAAAAAAGTGTATTAAAAAATAAATTTAGTATAAATTGTGATAACAAAATTGGTCATTTTATAATGCTTAGTTAAAAATCAATTACTATTCAATAAATATATAATTATATAATAATTATTAAAACCCTTTAAAATAATAATAAATTCGAAATTAATTTTATAGGTCATTGGTATGCATTTGGAGTTATTATAAATCAGCACCATAAAATTTTACTTTAGTGCAAATTGTGATTAAAAACAATAAAGTGGAATAAATAATTTCTATATACATACATATATATATATATATATATATATGTATATATATATATGTATATATATACATAATAAATAAACAATATTCGATTTTATTACCTTCATAAATTCCCTTTTTTATGCGAATTTACTGGCCAGTAAATTCCATTGCCTATAGTGAATAAATTCGCCCAAAAAAGCATATTGTGTAATAAACACATTTTATTGATCGTAAAATTCTCTCGATAATAGAAAAATCATATCACATATAAATTTTGTATATTTTAAATGAAATAATAATTTTTATTGACATGTTTTCGACAATTGACTAATTATGTTTTATTTTCGTTTCAGGTCAGTACGAGATTATTATTAATTCATTTGGGAATGGTAAGTCGATTAGTTTAATAATAAATAGAGGAAAGATTTTTGTGGTATATGGGACGAGAAAGTATTGATTGTAGTAAAAAAGTTACACAAATTTTTTTTCATAAAAGGAAAAAATATTTTGTATTAGTCCGAGTGAACTTAATGTAAGTTTTGAAACCAAAAAATTGGAAAAAATATCTATTATTTATAAATTATATTTATTTTCGCTGGAATAATATTCCAATTACCATCATGAATATTTATTACAAATGCAGTCGAAAAATTGCATTAATCACTTCATCTCTCATGGACCGTAAAAAATCGTTCGAATGCAAAAATGAACCTGAATAAAATATAAATTTTATTTGCATCGCTTTTATAATTTACACTGCATTATCCATTGATACGACTAATCAAATATTCATACAGTTTTTGAATTTAACATTTCCATTGATTACGAACGTTTTTTGTTTAATAATAAATAAAATCGTTATATGAATTAGTGAAAAGATACTTTGAAATGGTAAATTCATATATATGTATATATTTATATAATTAAATAATTTTTATATTTCTGCATCACCAGTCAAATAAGTACTTACTTGAGCGTAAATAATTTATAATTAATATTTTTCGCATTCTGCACATGATGTAGCTGTTTTTTCCAACACATATAATTTTTTTCAGCCTACTAAGCAGTTTCATATAATTGAATAATCTAGTTATATAAAAAACGCCAACGAATGGCATTAAAATTAATGAAAAATGTCACTTCAAGTCATTATTCATTATGAATAATTAAAATGCGTTTTTATGAGAATTTATTATATAGTAGGTACTCCAATAATGGAACTATGGGATAGTATTTTTATTTATTGCAAGTTACGATTTGAAAATTAGAGTTTTCGAAATTTTTATATACAAGTGGGTAAAAGAGTTTTTACTAGATTTTGGTAAATTTTATCTAGTTTTCGCTAATGCATACAAATTATCTTTTTGAGTTATTTGACAAAATGTAGAAAAATGTCCTACAATCAAATATGGTTAATAAGAAAAATACACAAGTTTGTATTTCTATTGCGAATTATTCAAAAATTTAATATACAAGTGTATATAAGAGTTTATACTAGATTTTAGTAAATTGTATCTAGTTTTCACTAATGCAAACATTTTATAATGTACGGAATACATTTTTTTATTTGACAAAATTTAGAAAAATGTCCTACAATCAAATATTGCTCATTAGAAAAATACACAAGTCCGCATTTCAATTGCGAATTCTTCAAAATTTTTATACAAGTGTATATAAGCGTTTTCACAAGATTTTAGTAAATTTTATCTAGTTTTCACGGAATAAACAAGTTAGTAACTTTTATCTAGTTTTTGCGGAATAAAATTTTCAAGTTATTTGACAAAATCTAGAAAAATGTCTTACAATCCGCAAAATACACAAGTCCGCATTTCACTTGCGAATTGTACGAAATTTTAATATACAAGTGTATATAAAAGTTTTCACTAGATTTTAGTAAATTTTATCTAGTTTTCACTAATGCAAACAATTTAGATTTATAATTAATAAATACACAATTTTTTACCACAATATATTAATGCAAATCAAATTTTCCTTTAACGATCAATTTTCGTATCATGAACTCCCCAGTGTTATATCGTCCAGATTTTTTATTTCTGTTAATTTTTTATCCTCTGTATAATAAAGTGTACTTTTTTGTGGCCAGCAGAGCACTTGATAATTCGAATGGAGCTAAAAAGCACAATGGAGTTAGCTTTTGCTGAAAAAAGTACCTACATAGAAAAAAACGAAGTTGCTGCTAAAAAGCGCTTTTTGTGCGCTTTTCGGCGGCGCCGCGCATATTCATTACAGAATAAAAATCTTCTTTGATATATATATATATATATATATATATATATATATATATATACTAGATGACCCGACAGACGTTGTCCTGTACCCATGTCTAAAATTTTTTAATATAATAAACTAATATTTACCATTTACCTAAAAATAATAATTATTGTTTTTTAAATTACTCTTCACGCCAAAATGCATATACATTTATAATATGAGCGATGTTAAATGTAGAAGTGCTTTAAATAAAATGATGAGTCTCAATTCCCACACAATTATAAGTCTTTTAAACGGTATAACATAACCATAACCATAACGTAACACTGATACTTCATGTTGGATTAAATTAATTTTTTATGATTTAAGATATCTAAAATTGCATCTTGAACTTCTCCTAAACGATATCGTGAGGGCCGAATTGCATATATTCATCTTTACTTTACCATTTGTTGTTGCAAAGTGAAATTTTTACGAATTTCAAAAATATTGTGGAAAGATTAGTAAAAGATGCAAAGAAATTATATATAAAAAAAACTTTATTGAAAATTTAATATCCGCCCCCTAATGCGTGCGCTCGTATTTTTTGCATGCATCGCATTATTAATACTTAATTTTATATTTTAAGTGAATTAATTTATCATATCCTGTTCATATGTGTATCATTCAATCCACCATACATATACTATATTTTATATTATAATAATTTCTGGCATTTCATTTTTCTTATTCATAATCATAATTTTTTATACATTTTCTAATTTATCTAGGTTCATATTTTTGGCAGATGATCGTTTTCATTTGTTTTCAATGCAAATAATGACATGTAGTTTTTTATAATTTCTACAATACTGCACATTTATCCCAGTACTTTATACTCACATTCATCCTAGAAAATTTCCTTAACAAACTTCAAAAATATTTATCAAAATCCGAATAATCGTTTAGAAGGAGTATACAATGAGTGCTTGTAATTTAATATGAACTTTATATAATAGCAATAAAGCTCAAATTGATTCTACGTTTAGGTTAGAAAACATTTGAATGAGAAAAAGGAAATGGCTGTTTTTAGGGGTTTCCCGACGATTATTCGATTTTTTCTTGCCGTAAGAACCATCCTTAGACATAAACGAACATTTTAACAAAAGAATTGGCCAAATTGGTCCAGGCGTTGTTGAGTTATGCGCTTACCAACACATTTTGCGATCCATTTTTATATATAAGATATATATATATATATATATATATGTGTGTGTGTATTCTCTCTATATATAGAATCAATTGAACACAAAAAATGATTCGCTGTTCGTTCGTGCAGTAAAATTCAGCAATTGCGAACACGCCAAAGTTACCCGCAACATGCAACTTGGCTTCTATACCACTTTTCTAAGGATACTTCTTTTCCAACTCTGCCACCGTCTCATTCCACTTCTGCTCCAACTCCTTCACAACAAATCCACTCCTTTTCCGAGGAGAACACAATCGCTCTTGAAACTTTTCGACAACTTTCTAAGACGAATATACTTGAAATGAATTGAATACTAACTGACTGATAACGATAATTGTAATAGATTCTTGTAAATTGTTATCATGCTTGAATAAAATTTTTAAAATAAAATTAATACATTTTGTATTAAACTCCTGAAGATTTTCACTTTCCTCGAAAACAAAACCTCGGCAGTATTATATGTACTACTATATTCGATATTGAATATTTTTCGACGGAGAACAGCTTTTTAAATTTTTTTTTACGATAACAGGTTTTTTATATCGCATTATTACGACATTGATCGGCGAACTGAAGAAGGAATCATCCAAGGAAAAATAAGGAGCGAATATTGAATTTGTGTTGTGATATACTCGAATGTTGAACAATGAATTTTTAGGGAAAAATACGATTTTTGAAGGATGAATTAGAAAATTGTGAATATCACCTAAATTAAATTTTGTTTGAAAAATGCCACTGTCATCTAGTACAGCAGTTAAAAACCAATTAATTTGATTTACAAGTTAAATATTGTTTAATACAATCTCAAATCGCAATCACGTGTTTTATTATTTGAGGAATCTAGTTGAATGAAACAAGATTCTGCAAGTTCTCTACGCACAATATTTTTTCCTTTAAACAGAATTTTCTTGAAAAAGGGATTTTTTTGCAAATATGTGTTTTTAAATTTTTAGACATATCAATATGTTGATTTTTTTGTAAATATCAAAATTTAAAAAAAAGTTAAACAAATAAGAGGGCGTCCATTAATTACGTAAGACTTTTAGGGGAAGGTAGGGATTTGAAAAAAAATTACTAAAAATTACGTGGGGGAGGGAGGTGTCTAGTAAGATATCACGTATATTTATTTTTTACCTGAATTATAAAAAAAAAACAAAAAATTTACGTTTTTTTCTGTAAATTCAAAAAAATTGTTCGGAAAAATTTACGTTACTAAATTTACGTAACTAAAAATAAACGTGATGTTTGGTGGGGGAGGGGGGATAATTATAAATTCAATTCATTCAAGGTCCAAAAATTTCGAACAAATCGATAATATCGATCGATTTTGATAATATTTTAGGAGTTTCTTATATAAAATAATATGGTTATTTTTATGAATGTATTAAAATTATTTTTACAATTAATTATTATTATTAAATTATTTTCAAAATATGTAGAAGTAAAAAATTAAAGAAAAATATCCAGAACATATCAAATAAAAATTTTATCACATTAAATAGTTGCATTTGAAGCACTTATTTTAAAAACTTTATTAAATTAAAACAATTCTTTGATTAATTATGCGAGCTCGCATTTCAATGGAGCAATAGGTACATTTTTTATAATTTGGAACATTTCTTTAAAATTATTTGATTTATCTTGAAACAATATAAGACAAATTCATAAATAATTAAATTATCTACAGTTTTCTTATATATCATATACCTCTAAAGTTGTTAGTTAATTTTATAAATATTTTTTCTTTAGTAATAAATTTGCTGAATTACTTCAACAAATTAACGCTTGCATT
Source organism: Ctenocephalides felis (assembly GCF_003426905.1). Classification (NCBI taxonomy): domain Eukaryota; kingdom Metazoa; phylum Arthropoda; class Insecta; order Siphonaptera; family Pulicidae; genus Ctenocephalides; species Ctenocephalides felis. The sequence continues at coordinate 8,770,167 of NW_020537758.1, read as the reverse complement.
TCTATGAGACAAGTAGTACATTCTTTCATACTTTGAAGCATATCATTGAAATTATCTGATTTATCAAAAAATATTCTTAGACAAATTTATAGATAACTATATAATCTACATTTTCCTTATACATTATATATCTCTAAAGTTATTAGTTAATTTTATAAAAATTGTTCCTTAAGTTCATTTGTTAAACGAGCTCGCATTTCAATGGGTAGTATATTTTTTATATTTTAGAACATTTCTTTTAAATTATATGATTTATCAACCTTAGACAAATTTATAGAAAATTAAATGATCTACATTTCTCTTATATATCATATATTATACCTCTAAAGTTATTAGTTAATTTTATAAAAATTATTTTTTAAGTTAATTTGTTTAACGGAATCGCATTTCAATGGAGTAAGTGGTACATTTTTTTATACTCTGGAGCATATTTATTAAATTATCTAATTTATCTCAAAACAACCTTAGACAAATTTATAGATAAATTTTTTTTCTATATTTCTCTTATATACCATATACTTCTAACATTATTTGTTAATTTTATAAAAATTGTTTATTAAGTGCATGTTTTATATTTTTGTTTCATTTTATTTCGTATTATTATTTTACTTAAAATAAAATTCTATTTACACAAAAAATGCTCCAAAATATATTCTTATGATTTATATAACTTATACATGAGTTTTGTAATTGTTTTTAGTTACAGTTGTAAAGTTTTAATTAAAATCAAACATTACAGCTTATTATCTATTTTGCTAAAACTTATTTCTTAATTAAAATTGCACACACGTTAGTTTCTTTAATTTTATTTCAGCTTTCTCTACCTAATTTTCTGATCTAAGATGCTTCCAAGTCAAATTAAGATATTAAACTGTATCTATATTTTTTGCAAAGACGTCTTAGGCCCAGACACAAGGATTAATCTGATTTACGGGATAATTTTGAGCATTTTATAGGCCATAAAACAAAGTATAGCCTAGAGTTTCGGATATTCAATTTTGGGTTAGGAACAGAAGGGAATCTTTGGTCATAAAATTTTAGTAGACGAGTCGGTAATAGAAATATAATAAAATATTTACTTAACATTTAATTCAAGTATTCTATCTTGAGAAATGCATCCCCGATTTTATAGTTGCTCAAAATAAAAAAAAAATTACAATATGCAAAATACTGATCAAATTTTGGCTCACATTCAGAAAGACAAAAAAAAATGTCTCAAAAACCTAATATTTGCTAATAGAATTTTCAGCAAAAACATAAATTTTTCTTGAAAAAAGTTAATAAAATGGTTTCAAATCATTTATCTATTTGTGTTTCCCCAAATTTTCGCTCAGCTTCTCCTTTATCATTTTATTACCCAGGATGAGATCTAACTAACTATAAAACGACTTAGAATATGGAATACAATATAGAAATTTCCAAAGGGATTGTAATATAGATACATGATAGTTTATAATTAAACGTGAGATAGTGAGCCAAAACCTCACCGTTTTAGTCGATTGACATTGTTAACTTCGGGACACGATTTCAAGGAGAAGATAATTCGAAATGTTATTAGATTTAATTAATTGATACTGTAAGGGTGAATTTTGTATCTTGAAATTTATATATGTGGCTTATATATAAGTTTGATAATGTTTTTGACTTGGTTTTGTTGATAAAACAAAAATTTGTTGGGTGTCCCATTGAAACCGGTACGCCTTTGACGCTCAACCTAAAACAAGGCGGAGATCCGGGTTGAGAATGAAAAGACGTACCGGTTTTATGTGGGACATGCTAGAATATTAAAATAAAGTGTTTATATGTTTAGTTTGATTTTTTTGGTACTTAGTATGATCGAATGAAGGCAAAAAATTTACTAAAGAATAAACTGGATGTTGTGAAATCGAGAAAAATGGTTTTACACTAGTCAACATTTTTCTTCAAATCCATACATTGTGGAAATACTAAAGTCCGCATTTCAACCACAATTTGTACAAAATTTCAATATGCAAGTGTATATATAGTTTTTACGAGATTTTAGTAAATTTTATCTAGTTTTCACTAATGTAAACAAATTATAATATCCGGATTCCAATTTTAGTTTTTGAAGAAAAATGTAAAAAAATGTTCTAAATTCATATATTATGAAAATACTAAAGTCTGCATTTCAACTACGATTTGTACAAAATTTCAATAAACAAGTGTATACAGCAGATTTTACTAGATTTTAGTAAATTTTATCTAGTTTTCACTAATGTAAACAAATTATAATGTCTGGATTCAAAATTTGAAGTTATTTGAAAAAATGTAAAAAAATATTCTAAATTTATATATTATAGTTAGAAATACTAAAGTCTGCATTTCAACTACGATTTATTCAAAATTTCAATATGCAAGTGTATATAATAGTTTTTACAAGATTTTAGTAAATTTTATCTAGTTTTTACTAATGTAAAAAAAAATATTTTGTCCCATAGTAAAATTAAAATATTATAACATGATCGGTTTGTCATTGTAATTAGCATTTAGAAATGAATCTTTATTATAAAAATGAAGTAACTGCTGATTAATATATTCTATAATAATCGTTCACACAGTGGATTAAGTTAAATAACGCCTAAACAAATATTGTTTTTGCAACTTCACTCATCATGTAATAATTGTGTTTGAAGAACTTCATGTAATTAAAATTAACATGCATTCATTGACTGTTTATATTTTTTTTTTACTTTTTTGCTGGCATTATAATCTCATTCTTTGAACAGTTATAATATCTGTCTTGCCTAAAAAATATTTTCCATTTTAATAACTTAAAAGATTTATAGACACTACGAATAATAAAAAAAATATTTTTAATCAATAAACTTACGTTTAGTACACGACTCAAATGTTTAATTTGCTTTATTATTTTCAAGGAACAAGGTAAAATATTCTTCTGATTCAGGCATTTTTTCATTAAATCAAGATTTGTACTAAGATGTAATTTTAAAATTTTTCTTTATCTATGCCGATTAGCTTGTTGATATCGGTACGCATACAACGACAGATCTCTATTCACATACGACGACTAATCGCAATCGACCCGTATAAAAAATGATATCATCGAGAGCGAATGACAAATCATTGACACTCGACTCTTATTTTATCTTATCTGCCGTAACGCACTTCCGTTGCATTTGTCAAAAACTTACTAAAGAATAAACTGGATATTGTAAACTCGAGAAAAATGGTTTTACACGACTCAACATTTTTCTTTTTCTTGTCGGTTTTCACAAAACTTTAAGCATTCCGGTGGCGTTGTTAAAACTAAAACGAAAATATTTGAAACCCTGTCTTTTTCTCTCAGTTCCTAGTTTTTCTCTGGTAATTGAAAGAACATTATAAAAGTTGAACACCAGTCAGATGTTGACCTGGATATTGCATTATCCAATCTCGGGGAAAACTTTTACACAAAGTTCGATTTAATAAATTTCGACATACGAACGATTTTTACCCCGGATCTCGCATAATTTAATTACATGCAGTGCAATTAGCAGAAATTATTATGCCAATTAAATATGATTGATAATGATAGTCCGCCGAATGAAACAATTGTTGTAATCGATAAATTATCAATTATTAATATGGAAATATTTGTATTTTCTGTTTCTATGAATTTAATGGAATTACTTTTGACGCGTTTGCACGATTTATCGTCATTATGGACTAATTGTGCAATTATATTATATTTTGTGAATGTGAATTATTGCAGAAATAATTATATATGGATTAACTGGCCAATATTGTTTATTGAAATTAATTGGATAGATAAAAATATATGACAATACGAGAAATAAATTCAGCTCTTCTATTACCTTTGTATTATCCCAAGTACGGTTTTGTGAAATGTTTATATTATTCATCAAATATATAAAAGGCAAATATTTGCCCATTGTCACGTTTGTTATGACTCTCTCATTGAGTCGATGATTTCACACTTTTGTTAGACTCGCAAAATGAAACTTTTGTTGAGAACAGGATCGAAAATCTCTCCTTTCTCGAAGACGTCGAAGAAGTCCCTGGAGAGCTCTAAAATTCGGAGAATATTGAATGAAATCGAAACTGTGGAGGACTTTGAATAATTGAATTGGATAATTCAATTATTGGAAATTAGACCTTCATATAACGAGTGGAGTATGGCATCGTGCCTTAAGGCATATTGAATAGAAAATTCGGGACTTTTTTTTTGGTTTTTGTCAATGAACTCACAAATGTTATATGAAAGCACCCTTTTTCAGTTAGATTAGAAGAAACTATATAGAATTTACTACGATTCCATGCCAACAGTTATATACACTCCGATATAAAAATTTTGAATGAAATGACTTTGAATTCAATCTTACATTATTCTTTGGAAATAAATAGAAAATTTGGGGCATTTGTCAAATAACTCACAAATATCATATGAAAGACACACACATAATTTTTTTATGAGGTATGCCAAAACGTTCAGAAACCTCTAAAACATAAAGATGTGCGAAATTTTCATTTTTGATCTTTATTTCCAGATGCAAAATCTCAAACCATCCTCCCATCAAATTACAAATCATTTTCATTTAATGTTACAAATTTAGACCGAGAAAATTGGCAAGCAAATGATTTTTTTAAGAGTCGTTTCATGTCTTTTCGCAAATTAAATGTGTTGTTTACCATCGGAGTCAATTAGGTGTAAAAAAATTCGAAGAGTTTCATTTATAAACACGAAAAGTACATTAGTGAACATATGGAAAATTTCAGAGGAGCATTGACCTGGGAAAACTTGATATTTTCCCAAAATAGGGAGATAAAATAATTTAATTAAATAGATAAAAACTCATATGGATGTAATATATTTTATGGCTTTAATTTTTGTATCAATATTCATATAACAAAAAGTTCTTGTACCACTAAGTGTAATACATATGTGAGAGTGCACAAGTATGTTTATTATTATTTTTAAAAATTCGCAGAAACAATTATCGCCAAAGAACTTCTACCAATATTGTCATATTACAAACATTTAGATAAGATTTCGAGTCGGCGCCAGAGCGCTTCTTATCGCTTTTAATAATATAATATAAGCACTTATATTCATAAAAAAATATTTCTCTACGTGAGATAAGAAAAATTATGATATGAATTACTTCTTCATGACATCATGTTACCATTCTGAAAACATATATGACACATCGAAAGTTTAATATTATACTTATACAAATTCTTAAAAAATTTTGGGTTTTACCACTTTTGTCTTAAAATTTCACAAAATTAAAATATTTTAAACCTGAAATGTAATATTGACGTTGCTTGTCTTTCAAACGTATTAATTAGTTTAATCTCATAAAAATATTTTTACTTTTAATCGTTTAGTCGCACTATTTCATATTTTACGAAATTTTGTTAATAACTAATTCAAACACATATATATATTTTATTACATCATTAGAAAGATAATAAAATGATCTATGAATCTGTATATAACAGTCTCAATTGTTTAGAATAAATTCACATTGAAAAAAATTAACAAACATAAAAATTGCTAATCAAATTATCTATTGGCTTTTTGTGTATGCCTAGTGGGTGCGTTAGTCGTATTTTGTTAATAAATAATTTTAACATATATATATATATATATATATATATATATTATGTTACATCTTAAATTTTCACAAAATTAAAATATTTTAATCCCGAAAAGTAATATAGACGTCGCCTGTCTTTCAAACGTACTAATTAATTTAATATCCTGAAAATATCCTTTAACCGTATGTTAATATTTACCACATGTGTTTATTTATACTTATGGATGAATGAAAACGATTCATGTGTGTATGCAAATTTATTTTAATAAGCAAATGTTATGTAATAATTCTAAAAGGGTTTGGCTTTGAGACTGTTGGCTTGTCAAAGTCTCAAGTGTATTTCTTGTTAAGATTTATTAATCAACTTGGTAAACAAGTATTTATTTAATCAACCGAATATAAAGGGAATAAATTAAATACATACACAAACATATATGTATATAATGAACAAGCAAATATTACATTTTTTTTATAGAGAATCACATTTTTGCAAGTTATGGTTGATTGCATTACAAAACTGCTTATAAATTTGCTTATGATAAAGATAGAGATGTGAAAATTTTATATGTTAATAATGAATATTATATAATAAATACCTCAAACATTTATGATCTTAGCTTTATTTTAACAATAGTTATATTAATAATCAGAAAATTCCTATGCGGTTTGACTTTTTGTCGCATGTTTTTGGATCGATATATATAATCCTGGTGTACCTTTTAGGTATATACATATATATATATATTATATATATATATATATATATTGTGTCGTCCTGATAAGATTTTGATGGTACAATAACGAAAAAACGGGGAAAAAGCGTGGAAAACACGAAAAACTCGGAACAGAAAATGTGGCTCGGTCGTCACAGAATAAAATTGCGTAGATTCGTTTTAGCCGATATGTCAATCGACGGATAACATACAATTTTCCGAACTTTTAAATTTAAAAACGTCAACGGAAAATTGGTTCGGCGAGGTAAAAGATATTTTAGAAACGAAACGGAAAAAAACGCTTAGAAAATGTGATAAAAACAGCATCAACAAACGGAACGATACAAATCGGGAAATTTAATGAAAAAGATTTCTTTAGATTAAAATAAATGATCTATTTCAATGAATTATTTTTTATGTCAATGAGTTCATTGGAAATCAATGATATATAAAAAATTATTCAAATTTAAACTATAAACATGGATAAACCACGACATTTCTTAGTAAGCCCATTATTAATTCTCGAGTACTTTCGATGATATTTATTTGCTTTGACCAAACAAAGAATATTTTCTCCTCTAACGATTTCTTGAAAGAACGCCCACGCATAAGAATAATAAACGACTTGGTATAGATAGAAAATTCATTTATTGATTTTATAATCGCTTAAATAATAATTAACTTGTTTTAGGAGATTGTAGTTCATGCTAAGTCAAACTAAATTTTCAAACTTTTTTTTTGATTACTTGATTATATGTTAAATGCAATAGTTCATATTTTACGTTATTTTGTTAATAATTAATTTCAGCACATATACATTCTATTATATCAGTAGAAAGCTAATAAAATTATCTATAAATCTGTATATAACAATTAATATTGTTTAGAAGAAAGTTATATTGAAAAAAATCTATAGTCACTAGTTACTCAAGTGATATTTATTGGGACATAACGCACTACTACTGGACGAGATTTGTGAATGAACTAGTGGTGCATGGCATCGTGCTTTAAGGCAAATTGCTGGAACTTTACAAAAATTTTACCAGTTGTTCATTTACACCGTCAATACAAATAGAATGTTTTTTGAATAATTCAAATCGGACGCTCCGTTATCTCAAAAACAGAAATGCCATTTTTGGCACTTTTTGACCTGCCTATGACAAAAACTAATCAGCACGTCTCCTTTAAATAATTTTTTACCTTTGATACCTTTGAATAACTTAACATTTAATTGTACAAAGCTGTAAAATGCCTTAATAAAAATGGTTAAATGTCTTAATAAAAATTGCTATTTAAATTCACCAAACAATATTCTATAATAATAAGTCTATACTCAATACTAAAGTAGTTTTGTCTAGTCCGGACTTTTGCCTAAATCTGCGCGAATCGTTAACCTGAAACGACGCATCGTTCGAGGTTAAAGCGCATCGCTCGCACCGCCCCTAAAATAAGTATCGCTTAAACCAAAATATTTTAATATATCATTTATAGTCCTATTAATGAATAAGTTTACTCTGTTATCTCATCATAAGTATAGTTAAATATGAGGGAGCGAAAGCTAAAAAATCTGTTCACATACACATACATATTAAAAATAACTGCAGTCTTACGGTAGGAAAATATAAAAAATTAATTAAACTAATTCAAACACATATATATATATATATATATATATTATTACATCATTGGAAAGCCAATAAAATTATCCATTAATCTGTATATAATATTTGGTATTGCTTAGAATAAAATCATATTGAAAAAAGTTGGCAAAGATAAAAATTGCAAATCAAAGTATCTATAATCATTCTTTGCAGGAGCGTTAGTTGCACTATTTTACATTTTACGTTATTTTGTTAATAATTAATTCAAACACAAATATATTTTATTATATCATTAGAAAGCCAATAAAATTATCTGTAAATATGTATATAAAAATCGATATTGTTTAGAACAAAATCACATATAAAAAAAATTACAAAACCGCAAAGCATTTTATTTAAATTGTATTTATATTGTTTAAGTATTTATAAAGTTTCAGAAGAAACATGGATTTTACTAAAAGCAAAGTGCATCAGAATTATGTTTTAATATTTAATTTCAATTTACAACTAAACCATGTTGTTCTAGAAGAGTATTTTATTATCATTTATAGTTATAGGTTAATTAAATCTGAGCAAGTTTGTTTTGTAGTCGATAAATATTATAATAAAATCTTAAATGCAAAATTTCCAAATTTTCCCAAAGATATTATCAAAAATTACCTCAAATAAAATAATGGACTGATAATTTAGTTGCATTGATTTTGCTCAATTTGAGTATAAAAACATGCATAGACTTTATATATTATTATGTTAAATTATGCGTCAAATAATTTTGTATCCGTGGAAATTTTGTGAATGAATAAGTCAATCGTTTAGAAAGTTTTCCTTAAACGAATAAAAAATAATTGAGAGGAAAAAATCCGTCTCCGGCATATAATTGTGTTTGAACAGACAGAAGTACTACAAACGTTTGAACAAACAGACATCGTTACTTTTATTCGTATTTTTTGTTCAATTACATATCGCTTTTGTACATTATATCAATATTAAACCAATTTAGGAAAAGCACTGATGGTAAAAAATCCTATCTATTTATATACTGATAATAATAACATTTAATATCCTCTCATCGTCGTCGTCGTTATCCTTAATACTAGAGATCTCTTGAAACTGTATCTTTTAATATTAAGATATTCCATTTTAATACGACATAGTTGTAATTATTTTACAAATATTTGCAATGCTCCTCGGGTTATCTCCGAATGAACAGAACAGCAAATCCACAAACATTTTACGATAGAATTAAATACAGAAAATGGTTCTGCAAAAGCAGTAGCGAACATTCGAGGGCATAATCCTTGCAGGAGTAATCCTTTTCAGTTTATTACTGGAGGAGGAAAAGACAGGAGTAATATATACACACACTAAATACACATACACACATTCTATATATATATACAAAAGTAGGTGTCACGATTTTGTCCCGAATGGACTCCTAAACTGCTGAACCGATTTTACCCAACTTGGTCCTTAAGATATTATTATATTTCCTTTATCTTTGTACAATATTTTATCCCTATTTCAATGTTCTATAGAGAATTTAGTCCAAGTCCATATATCACCATACACAAAGTTAGTTCTACACGAAACGAATCGTGGTTTATTATCGCATCGGCGGAATCTGCGAATGTAATAAATTTCATATTTTCAAAAGGTGTCCTCTTCTCTGGTCCCAGCAGAGAAGCCATAACAAATATTACACAACTATACACACAGAGATATAGCTTACAATGGGAAAATTCAGAGGAAACACGACGAGGAAATAGATATGCATAAGGTGCAATTTGTGCTTGGAAATCAAAATTCTTAGAAAAAAATGGTGATAATAAATAGTTTAAAATTTGTGGTTGCATTTGTAAAAAAATACTTGAGGAAAGTTGCATGGTTTAAATTTATATATAACAAATTACTGAAGTTTGCATTTTAAATATGATTTATTCAAAATTTTAATATGCGAGTGTATATTAGGTTGTCAAATATCTCCCTTCCGCCTTTTTGTATCATAAACCAAGAGCAAAAAAGCGGAAGGGAGATATTTGACAACCTAATATAACACTTGTTACTATATATTAGTAATTTTTTTCTAGTTTTCACCAATGTAAATGAATTATGATGTCCTGAATGAAAATTAAAAGTTATTTGAAGATACGTGCGAAAATGTTCTAAATCCATGTATGTAGTGGAATGGAAATACTAAAGTTTGCACTTCAACTAAGATTTATTCAAAACTTTTATATCCAAACGTGTATAACAGTTTTTACTACATATAGGTAAATTTCATCTAGTTTTTAACAGAAAATTAAAAGTTATTTGATAAAAAGCAAAAAAATGTTCTAAATCCATATATTGCATATTGTCAATATAATAAGGTCCGCATTTCAACTACGAATTCCTCAAAATATTAATACCCAGGTGTATATAACAGTTTTTACGAGATTTTAGTAAATTTTATCTAGTTTCCACCAATGTAAATAAATTATAATATCCAAGAAGAAATTATAATATCCAAGAATTAAAAGTTATTTGAAGAGAACTAAAACAAAAATGGTCCAAATCCATATATTGCATATAATCAATATACTAAATTCCGCATTTTAACTACGAATTCCTTAAAATTTTAATATATAAGTGTATTTAACAATTTTTACTACATTTTAGTAAATTTTATCTAGTTTCTACTGATATATATAAAACTGATATATATATATATATATATATATATATATATATATATATATATATATATAAAATAAAGTTGCTAGTGCAAAATTTCTAAGGTATTTAAAGAAAAGTAAAAAAAATGTCCAAAAATCACATATTTTTAAATAAATTACCAGAAAAATGTTTTCATAAGTTTAATTAAAATATTTTTTATGTAAACGTATACAACAGTTCGTAATAAATTTTAATAAAAACTAATCTAATGTATAAAAAAATAAATGTACAGAATAAACATATCCCTAATATTTTACTTATTGTTAGTTATCAAAATACTAAAATAAACGGCGTATATAATATTAAAATAATAATTATATATATGAATATAATTATGAATTTTATTATCAGTTCATTAATCAATTTTAATTAAATTATTTTATTCAACACAACATTATTAAACTTTCTCTATATTATGTTTTTGATTTTATTTTGATTACTGTAAAATTAATTTTGCCATTTATTTATAATATAAACTGTCTTATTCAGACAGAAATTATATTAGAAAACTATTTAAGTTACTATCTATTATCTTGAATAAAATTCGAAGCCTATATTATGTTGTCAAAATTATTCAACTTACGGACTTCACTGACATTTTCTACAGTATTTTGTTATCAATCAATTTTAATTTGATAATTGTGTAATAACACAACATTATTAAATAAACTTTCTCTAACTTATGTTTCATTTTAATGCATTTTCTTAAAGAAAGTTTTTTAGTAATATTTTTAGTTAAGTGTTTTGATTATCCGACATTGTCAATCTTTATAGAACAAGAAAATTAGATAATGGGTTTAAATTAACTTTGTCTAGAATTTTATCAACACATTAATAACCATGTCAGTCATATGTATCTGTCTCTAAAAAAATATATATAGAGTCATATCAGACATAAATATTTGTATAAAAAATAGTGTTTGACAAAAAGTATTTTTCCTAAATACATTAGGTTTCATTGATACATGTTTAACTAAATAATCTAATAAAGTTACCATGTGAAGATTTTTACAATATTCATGTGAATGTAATAAAGTTTACATTTTCCATACAATTATTATCGATTGCTCCCCAAACTAATTTTGCTTGCAAAGCACAATTTCGATTGAATTTCGATCCAACTTCGACTACCACTTGACCATAGTTCCAAAACATGTCAGTTACCCATAAAACAACTTTGACATCTCTCTCAGTCCAATAAAACGACCCACATGCTATTTCGACACTGATGATGGCTTTATAATTGATCGAAACGTCATTGTCGAATCGGACGCACGGCTGGAGACGGTGTTTTCTACACATTTAAATATAATTTATATTGATATATATATATATATATATATATATATATATATATATATATATTTGATGGTGGAGCTGGGAATAATTAAAGCGGTCGATAACCCTAGCGGCAAGTTGCTGTGTGTGTGTGTAAGATGTATGGAAGCAATTTCAGATGTTGCATGTGTGAAAGTTGCAAGGAAAATTTGCTGGGAAATGACTGAACCGAGAAATAATTGATGTTTTTATTTAAAGATATATATATATATATATATATATATATATATATATATATTATAATTTAATGTGGTATTTAAAAATACTGCTCACTTCTATAAAACATTACGTGCATTTTTAGTACTTACTAAAATTTTTGAGAAACTAGATAAAAAACTAGTTGGTTTAGCATTTAGCCTTGAGGCAAGTAACATGAACTTCCCGATATGAGTAAATAATCGACTTAATCAAAAAAACTAAATTAATTTATGAGTGATTAAAAGTATTCCGAGTGGATTTTTTACACATAATTGAAAACAAACAAACAGATTAACTCTGAGTATTTTCTAAAAGTAAATTTTCAGAAATCAATAATTTTTATAATTGAACCAGTTTCCAGGACTTTAATGGTTTATTATGTTCAAGACCAAGTACTCTATCATTATACCAAGTAAATAGTCTAATTTTAATTTTAACAAATGTCAAAAGAACTACTCATTTTCTCAAACTTTGATGAATTTTTAAAATCAAACTATTTGTCGTAATGCCGTAATATTTCAGTAAATTCTATAAGACCATGGTATACTATATATCGCTAAAAAAAATTTCATAAAAATCGGCTTAAATTTTTTTTTAAACAGTTAATTACAAGAAAACGGCTCGGCAGATTTTCACCTAAAACTAATCAGTGTCATTCCCAACTAATATCTTTCAAACAGTTTATGATTTTTTAAAATCGGTTCGGTAGGATGAGCTTAAATGTGGACGAAAAGTTTAACACTTTTTTTTCAAATTACAAAGAAACGGCTTGGCAGATCGTCGCCCAAAACTGACAAACGATAGTCCTCGCCGAAATACATCAAATGGCTTTTAAATTTCTGAAATCGGTTCAGGCGTTTTTGAGAAAACGTCGATCAAAGGTCTAATTTTGACAAATGCCAAAAAAACGATACCAATTTTTGCAAACTTTGACGAATTTTTAAAGCTAAACCATTTGTCGTAGGGCCGTAATATTTTAGTATGATCTAGAAGACTATGGTATCTACCGTCAAAAAAATAATCATAAAAATCGTCGAAATTTTTTTTTTTTAAACTTTATTACAAGGAAACGGCCCGGCCGATCTCTACCAAAAACTAATCAGCACGATTCCCAACCAATATCTTTCGAATGGTTTTTGAATTTTTAAAATCGGTTCAGAATTGCGGGCTAAAACGTAGACGAAAAATTTTTCATGTTTGTGCGATTTATAAAGAAACGGCTTGGCCGATCGTCGCACAAAACTGACAAACAATAGTCCTCGTCGAGATACATCGAATGGATTTTAAATTTTTGAAATCGGCCCAGCCGTTTTCGAGTAAACGTCGATTTACGGCAAAAAATCTGTTCACACACACACACACATACTTTTTCCAAATTTGGTCTCATTCGATTCAGAACAGCTTGAAACTTCGAGAAAACATAAAATTAGCGAATCGGATTTTTTGATGAAAACATAAACTTCTCCTTCGGGAAGTTAATAAATACACGAGTGATCACCCCGATGTGATTTTTTGTGATTTTTTGACAACCCACCTTTCCCTTTGAAACCTCACGCGATTAATTAAAAAATATGAACCAAATAAAAATGTTTCAATTGACTTATAATAGTACATTTTTAAATATATAAAAATAAATTTATTTCATATAATATTTCCCCCAGCTACCCCATTATCCTCTATATTTCGTCTCATTTACATGATATTGCAAAATGTACTGACTGCTCCGTGGGTGTAATGTTGTGTTCATAGTTTCCCCAGTTTGCTTGCTTTGCTTGTACCGAGTAATATAAAATAAGTAAAATAGTAAAATAGTAGTGCATAGTAAATAGTAAATGGCCGTGTTTTATATTCAAAGTTGTAATAAGTTCTCATTTCGAGCTTTATATTGCTGCGCGAACGCGAACAAATTCATCCTGGGGAGGAAAAGAAATTTGATGCACCAGCTGAGATTAGTAATAGTTATATGGGTAAATGAATGTATACATATATATATATATATATATATATATAATATCTGTTATTGAATATTTTTAATAATTTTTTAGACATCTCGAATATTTATCTCATGTCCATTGCGACCATTGAAAAACAGTAAAGAAGTAAAAATATAAATCCAAGTACAATTTTGAAGAAGCGCTTAGGCCGATCGTAGCACAAATTTAGCCAAAGTAAGTCCTTATCGAGTTTCATCAAATGGTATTTTAATTTTTCAAATAGGTCGAGAAATTTTGGCTTACACAAAATATTCTGACCTGAATTTTCGAAAAATATCCTAGATGGCCTGAAAATGTTCTGGATGGTTTGTAAATGTTTTAGACAGTCTGAAATTTTTCTAGATAATTTGAAAATATTTTAGACAGTCTAGAAATATTTGAACTAGTTCTGAAAATGTTTCGGATTGTCAGAAAATATTCTAGATAATATGAAAATAATCTTAATGGTTTTTAAATGTTCTAGACTGTTTTTTAGAAAATTTTCTAGATGGTGTGGAAATATTTTTGATAGTTCACAAATGTTTCAAATAGTTCTGAAAATGTTCTGGATTGTCAGAAAATATTCTGGGAGAATTTGCAAAAGTTCTAGATAGTTTGAAATTGATCTAGATGGTCTCTAAGTGTTTTAGACAGTTTTTTAGAAAATTTTCTGGATGGTTTGGAAATATTTTAGATAATCTACAAATGTTCTAAATGGATCTTGAAAATATTCTGGATTGTTACAGAATATCCTAGATAATCTGAAAATGTTCCAGATTGTCTGAAAATGTCTAGGTGTTCTACTTAAGATAGTCTGAAAAATTTCTAGATAGTTTTAAAATATTTTAGATAGCCTATAAATGTTTCAAATAGTTCTGAAAATGTTCTGGATTGTCAGAAAATACTTTAGAAAAATCTGAGAATATTCTAGATAGTCTGAAAATGATGTAGATGGCCTGTAAATGTTCTAGACAGTCTAAAAATTTTCTATATGATTTGTAAATATTTTAGATAGTCTCCAAATTTTCCAAATAGTTCTGAAAATGTTTTGGATTGTCGGAAAATATTTTATAAATATCTGTAAATGATCTAGACAAACCAAAAATTTTCTATATGGTTTGAAAATATTTTAGACAGCCTATAAATGTTCCAAATAGTTCTTAAGATGTTCTGGTTTGTCGAAAAATATTTTAGATAATCTGAAAATGCTCTAGATAAACTGAAATCGAGCCTGATGGTCTGTAAATGTTCTAGATAGTCTAAAAAATTTCTATATGGTTTCAAAATATTTTAAATAGTCTACAAATGTTACAAAAAGTTCTGAAATAATTAGAAAATGTTTTGGATTATCAGAAAATATTCTAGATAATCTGAAAATAATCTAGACAATCTGAAAATTTTTTAGAATGTTTTAAAGTAGCCTACAAATGTTTAAATTAATTGTGTAAACGTTTTGAATTGTCAGATTTTTTTTAGAAAAATCTGAAAATATTCTAGATAGTCTGAAAATGTTCTAGATAGTCTTCAAATCGTTTCAAAATATTCCAAATAGTCCCAAAAATATTTTTGGCAGTATGGAAATAATCTGGATGGTCTTAAAATATTTTACGTAGTTTGAAAATATTTTAGACAGTCTGAAGAAAATTTTCTAGATGAAAAAATGAGCAGCAAGCACATTTTGTACCTAAGAACAATTGTTAATAATGAATAAAAATCGAAACATAATTTTTAACCACATCTTTATTTATTTCGATAATAACTACTTATTACTTCCGCTTTTAGAGACTCCATGCACGATATTTTTTTTAGTAAAACAACGCTCGATTAATATTAGAATCTGTTAATATATATCAATATACATATTTATACAAATACATTTATATGTCTATATCTATTACATGTATATAGATATAATGTTCCTCTGTGAAAATTTATATCCTCGTCCATAAATCAGACGGCGTGTGTGATTTATCCGGCACAAAGGATGGAACAAGCGCCGTCGCCAGTATATTTCATCTGCACTTTTGTTTATAAGTACATACCTACATACATACTACTACCTACTACTACCTACTATCCTGTCTATAGCTGTACTACATATAGAACGATAGATGTAATAATGTAGAACTGTTTTGTAACGACTGCCGTGGAAACGACACCTTATTAATGGTGATGTTGGGACGGGTGAACGATATTTATTTTATATCGTGAGTAAAGATTGAGATTGCGTTTAGAAAAAAGACTCGATATTCGTCTAGGCCTTGGGCAGCCTGGTTTTGAGCAGTAGTGACATCAGTTCTTACTTGGAAATAAAGACTGCAATATTTGTTCAAGTAAAGATGGTCTTTACCTGTATGCATGCACAAATAATAAAAAAAACTCGTAATACAGAAAATATAATAATAAATTTTATTTTGACTAGATATTTTGTTTATTATTATTTATAATGTAACCTCCAAGTCAAATAACAATCTGATAATTTTCAGTTATTTTTTCTATTATCAAATTCGATTTTTTTCCTACCGTAAGACATCAGTTATTTTTAATGTGTGTGTGCATGTGAACAGATTTTTTAGACTTTGCTCTCACATATTTCACTATACTTATGATGAGATAACAGAGCAAACTCAATCATTAATAGACTATAAATAATATATTAAAATATTTTGGTTTAAGCGGTACTTATTTTAGGGGCGGTGCGCGCGATGCGCTTTAACCTCGAACGACGCGTCGTTTTAGGTTAACGTTTTGCGCAGATTTAGGCAAAAGTTCGGACTAGACAAAACTACTTTATTATTGAGTATAGATTTATTATTATAGAATATTGTTTGGTGAATTTAAATACAAATTTTTAATAAGACATTTAACCATTTTTTTACAGCTTTGTACAATTAAATGTTGAGTTATTCAAAGGTATCAAAAAAAATTATTTAAAAGAGAAAATTTGTTAGTAATTCACAAATTATAATAATACATTTCATTTTGACTAGATATTTCACTTCATAATGTAGCTTCCAGAACAAATAAAAGTCTAATAATTTTCAGTTATTTTTTCTATTTTCAAATTCGATTTCTTTCCGACTGCAGTCATTTTTCATTCACAAATCTCGTCCAGTAGTAGTGCGTTATGTCCCAATAAATATCACTTGAGTAACTTTTTCAACCCTTCAGCCTTCGGCACGCAAAAGAGCCCTTTACAAGTTTCCAAGTAACTTTATGCATAGCTCATTCGATAACTTTTATGATACAACGCCTTTTTCGTGTTACGATACGACCATGTCGAAGATGTATATGGACACATGTTATATATAAATATACATACTTTTTCTTGAGATTTTTTTTGTACCACGTCGAAACAAAAAAAAGAATATTTATAAAATTGTAGCATAATTTTAAAACTTAATTAAAATTTAAAACTTCCTGTACCAAAAATTATTTTTTTTAAAAAGATTACATTTTTTATACTTCGATAAAACTAGAATTTTGAGAAATTTAAAATTTTTAACTTTTCTAGGAAAACAACTTGTCTACATCCATTTTTTCTGAGGTATGCCAAAATGTTCAGAAACCTTTGAAACGTAAAAATATGCAAAAAATTTCATTTTAGATTTTTTTTGAGATTACTATAACTTACTCTACAGAAAGTTAAAAATAAACTTACACAAATATTTGAAGTAGATTTTTAAACTTGACGACCATTTTTTGAGCAAAAATCGATAATTTGACGCATCTAGTTTTATCGATGATAACCTTTTCTTCTCCAATATCTAAACATAGTTTTTAAAACTGAAATAACTAATTCAATTTAATTTTTTAAACTTGACAATTATTTGCTTTAGTAAGTTTTTTGATCGTGCGATCCGTTTGTTTAAAATTAATAGAAAAGTGTAAAATTTTCGATCAAAATTAATCCTATAAATCAGATTGTGCAAAAATTATAACTTTTTCTTCGTCAATTGTTTTGAAAATGAAAAATTCAAGCTTTTTCCTGAGCTTGAAAATCTTGTAATAAGACGGTAAAAATTTAGAGTTAAGAATAAAGAAAATTGATCTTAAAATTTAAAACTCTTGTATAAACCTTGATAAAAATAAATTGATTTTTGAAGTAAAATTTAAGCTTTTTCATAAGCTCAAAAAAATCAAAATTAATATTCCACGAAAAAAAATTATTTTGTAACTAAAATGTCTATTACGAAATAGGACTTTATAGTAGGAGGGTGAAAATTTCGGTCTGTGTGTGTTTTTTGATTACGAATTATAAAAAAATAAAATAAAGAAAAAATGACCGAAAACTAAAGAATTTTTTTAAGGGTGCACTGTTTTTACTACTTAGTGATATAAAGACTTTATGGTAGCAGGGTGAAAATTGCGGTCTGTGTGTGCTTTTTGCTTACGATTTATAAAAAAAATAAAATAAACAAAAATTGACAGCAAACGAAAAAAAATTAAGGGTGCACAGCTTTTACTACTTGGGATTATAAAAAGTGAATGTTGGCCGATTCTCAGCATTCTGAACCTGATTTTGGTGGAGAATTGCAGGAAACATCATGACATGAGAATTTTATATACCTATATATATATATATATATATATATATATACATATATATAAAATAAATTATGTGGGCAAGATTTTTCGTTATCCGGCAAATTAAAACCAGCACGCACACGTATCATTCTTGGATTGTATGTTAGATCGAATTAGTCGATCAATTGGTCATACAGTGTTACGTAATTAATGTCATTGACATCTATATACATATATATATATATATATATATATATATATATGTACATATTCATCTAGATATTTCCAAAACTGAATTTTAAAATTTCCCCGAAAAACAAGTGAAAATCATTGTGTGTGTATACCAGATAATATTTAGAAAATTAAAAAATATTTTATTATATATATTAACATTAATATTAAACATTTCCTCGGACTATCAAGTATCTAATTTATATTCAGTGACATATTTGCGCAACTCAAGCCTACTTGATTACGCCTAACAAATTTTTCTGCAGCGCCCACACTATGGCAAGTAATTTCCTTGCGCCCACATGTGTCATTTCAGTTAATTCTTTAATTACTTCCAGAGATGACTTTCACTAAAATCAGATGACATATTGACAATTACGAACACCCACATATACATACACACACATACATATATTTATTTTATATAAAAAAAATCCTGGCGTTCGCGGGAAATGAACAGTGCTCTAGATATTGGAAATTGTAATTGAAGGTGTAAAAATATTCTAGTATGAAATAAACATTTTTATAACAAAATATTACAGTATGATTTACAAACATATTTGGGTTTTATAAAAATATATTTTTATCAACTATTATAGGAACAATAATATTTGGTCAAGGGTAACACCCAAATTTTTGGCCCTCAGTGCAAAAGTGATTTTCCAAAGTTTGTCCTGGTTTAAAATCCTGTACTACTAGCTTGGTGCTTTTTTGGGTTTTTCATACAAGTATAAACTATTCTAGTATAATATTGCTCAAATTTTCCTGTCTGAGGTTGTCATGAACTTGTTATAATACATTTTCTGGAATGTGATTTCGCTAAGCGACTTATGCTAAAATAGAGAGAGAAAAAATTTTGAGAGAAAATTGTAATAAATTCTGAGAAAAGTTTTAAGAATAAATAATTTTATACATATATATAATAATTACTTTCCTAATAATAATAATTACTTTCTTAATATTATATAACAATATAATTACTTTCCTCAGGTTTAATTAACAATTATCATTAATTTAAAAGTTCATAAAGTGCTGACTTTTACCAAATCGGACAAATTGACAATTATTCAATCAACAAATTAATTTTCTAGCAATTAAAATCCAAATTATATTTCATTCATGACTTTAATGAATAATATCACGCAAGAATTAGAACTTTTTATAATTGACTAAATGAAAGTAAAAAAAATGACACAAAATTGATCTCATTTCAAATTTTGATGAATTTAATTTGTTTGAATTGTTATAACTCGAAAATATTTTTTTTTGCATATTTTCATGTTTCAGAAGTTTCTGAACAATTTGGCATAGATCAGAAAAAATGGATGTATGTATGTGTGGATACAATTTTTCGTCGACGATTTCGGGCGCACGGATCAACCGATTTGTATGATTCAAAAAACGTTCGATTCCTATTAGATAGGGTGATGTACTGATTAGTTTTTGGCAAAGGCAGGTTACAATGGAGTATGTTACAATATTTATAATACTCTATTTGAAAATATTTTATATTCCTCGAACATTTCGTTACGCTGCGGGAAGTTCCAGCAATTTGCCTTAAGGCAGGATGCCATACATCACTAGTTATAAATAGACATCATATAATATTAATGAAAAAATGTCAAGCAAGAATATAGTTGACAACCAATTTTCAGTGATTTTTTACAGTAAAATTATTAAATTAAATTTATATATATATATATATATATATATATATATATATATATTACCATTTTCCTCTACAATTTTCGTTCAGGGTGAAAATGTTGTTTTTTTTCCCCGTCCTCCGGTTAAATTATTCTGGTGCTCCGTTTCGCGTAAAACAACACAAGATATATGTAAATAGAGACTGAGGGGTCCTTAACCCCCAAATAAATGTTTTTGGGGGCGAAAGTATAGAATAATATACGAGAAAAAAAGGGTTTTTGGCGGCGGTTTGAAATTTTAAAGGGTTTTCGCAGGGAAAGCAGATTTTTTGCTTATTCTGGGTAAATGAGCGGTAATCGAGAATTAAATTAAAATTTGTGGAAATTGATTAAAAATAACATTTATAAAAAATAATATTAAATGTCTAATAGATGTAAGCATAATAATTTATATTTTTCTAAATTAATAATTTAAGAAAAATGTGAAGTACATATAGAAATTACTAATATAATTTTTTTATGCAATACGAGGTCTGTTCAAAAAGTACCCGGAATTTTCGTTTTTTCAAAAAAATATTTATTTATTCGTCTACATTAATGTGGTCCCCTTCAAAGTAGTCCCCCCCAGATATAATACACTGATGCCAGCGTTTTTTCCAATTTTCGAAGCACCCTTGATATTCACTTTTTGATATGTCCTTGAGCACTCTCGGCGATTCGGCCTTTATTTCTTCAATCGAGGAAAACCGCCGTCCTTTCATGGGTCTCTTCAACTTTGGGAATAGGAAAAAGTCACACGGAGCCATATCTGGTGAATTTTTGCACTTTGCAACACTCTATTTCATTTTTTACGCAAAATTTAATACAAATTCTTTGACTTTTCAATTCTTCCATTGTAAAAATCGCCGAGCTCAGAAAAACACGTCGAACCTTAGCGACTACCACAGACAAAGTAAACAGTGAATATAGCTGAAAATTTCATCATACTTTAGGGGCATGTATACCAACACAATAAAAAAAAAATTTTGACAATCAGACACTCCAGACCCGCGAAATTTAATTATTAGTAATTCCGGGTACTTTTTGAACACACCTCGTATATGTATACTAATAAGTGTTTTTTTTGTTACAGGTAAGATACTTCACAAAAATATCAACAAGATGATGTAACAAATAAAAGAAAATACTTCACAAGAAAGGCTATAAGGTATTTAAATTTTAACAAACTCAATTTGTTTACTTAAAATTTTTTACAATATCCATATGCGATTATTAGAATCATTATTTTTGTTACTTCAAATTATTCGGTCAATATTTATTTGAAAGATCTTAAGAACTTTGACATATAAATGAAATATATATATATATATATATATATATATATATATATATATATGTATTTATATAATTTTTTATAATATTACTCATTATTTCAACAAGGTGTGTAAATAATTCTTATATGATTCATTCTTCATGAAGATCATACTCATATGTTATTAACCTTGATTTTAAAAAACCATATAGAATTGTATTATAAAAAAAAACTTACAGATATTTCTGCCAGATTATGATTTATTTTAGCCAAAATTTACCGATATTATTTATATAAAAAATACAAACTCATACAAACATTTTTACAAATATTTTACTAGTAATTACATAACTCGAATGCAAGATTTGATTTTAAAAGACATTTTTACGAAATTACTAAATTTAAATATTGTTTTTTGTTATCTTTTTATACAGTTTGGTAATAAAAATCTAAATATTGTTTTTATTCCAAAATATTATAAAAATAATTTTGTAAATATTTATCGAGGATATTTTTTGTAACACAATTTCTTTTTGATTTTTTTGATGTAATGTACTCCAAAATTTATTTAATTTATCTTATTTATTATGTTGATGTCATTTACTGTAAAAACTTTTCAATATTCAGTATTTTGCTGAAAAAAATCATATTTTGATAAAAAAGACTTGCACTTATTTTATTACTCGGATTTTATTTTTTTTATATCAAAATTTTACCAATACAAAATTCATAATACACAATAACAAAATTATTTGATATTAAATTGGGGAAAATTAGGTTAATGTTATTAAAAACAAGGAAAATAAAGAAAAATTATAAAGAAATTGAAGCCGAAAAAGATTGAAGAGATATTTAAAAATATTTTGAATATAAGCTTTAAATATGCATAAATGATATGTATATATAATATATAAAAATTGTTACATAATCTCTTATATCAGGCACCCCTGTCTGACTGAGATATGAAAAAAATATATGAATTAAAAAAAATTCACCAAGAATATGCATTACAATTTTAAATTTTTATTTTTTAATTTTTATTATACATGACAATTTAAATTTATTTAAAAAAACACACGATTTTTATACAAGGAACGAATCAAAATCATCTGACATTTTTTTGATGAATTTTGATTAAAAATATTAAATTTGTTCACTTTATAGTGCAAATTATATTACAAGTTTGAACTAAAAAAAAACAAATAAATATTTAAAATAAATCAAGCAAAAATAACAACCCTTGAAATGTCTAACATCCCAGAAAAAAATGTCTTACATATATTATTTCCCGAAAAATTTTTACTAATTATTAACCCATATAAATTATAATTTATTTCCACAATCAATTCCACAACGTGTTATTATAGCTTTCATTTCCAACTAATTATCATTAACACGAATACAAATCGTTGTGTAATTTCTGAAAAACTAAGGAAGTTAAAACCAGATTTATCTAAATGAGTATTTTCTACCCTCGTTTCAGATCTCAATCTCTCTGAATATGTTTTCATTCCCTCTTTTTTGTAAAGTAAAACATTAACAACCCCCGGAGGAAAAGGAAACATTAAGGTATAGTTTGTTTAGAAAACACATTTATAAAACAATTTTTTATATTTTTTTACCGCATTTTTGTAGATTTTTCTCTGTTGTGTGATTTCCATAATTAATTTTAATCAAAAGCTTCGGATTTATTTTCCAATAATTAAATCGTGTGCTGAAAAATTTATCATACAAACGCCAGAGTTAATTGAATCTAGCATATTTATGGAGGAAAAAATGTGGGAAATATTCGGAATTAATTAGCTCTGAAAAATAAATTATACATAAAAATATATGTTATGAAATACCTATTTTGTGCATTTTGCGAAATTAATTTTTAACACTTTGCAAAGATGTGAATAAATAGCTGAATTTATTACTATATAAATCAACCTAACAAAATCTTAAAATATTACTTCGATATTTATTTTATTTATTCCTAAAATATTTCTGAAATTTTTAAGATACAAAAATGGAAATAAATAGCTAAATTTATTACTAGAAAGTCTTACATTAAAAAAAATCTTGCAAAATTGTAACCTCGGTATTCAGGAATAAATATTTTTATGAAGCGAATTTTTAACCTGAAACAACAGGGTGCTTTCAGGTCAAATTAAGGGGGTATTCTAGTGTAGAAATTCAAAAAAATCGATTTTTTTATTTATACTTTCAAAGTTTAACTATCTAAGAATATGGGTACGAGAAGGTTTTTGAAAATTTGCATTATTTTTGGAGATATAGGAATTTTACGGACTCGGTCTCCATACTGTTTTGGCTTCACGCAAAACTTTAAATGCGTTTTGTTTGCGTTTTTTTGCACTTTTTTTGACTTTTTGTGCAATTATACTGTAAAAACCAAGCCAAATATATTACAACAACAAACACATATCAAACAAACAACCATCTGACTATGTTCAGTAAAACTCCCAGCTAAATCATTATTGTAGAAATGTGTTTTTTGCTGCTTTTTCAAAAATTTGTCACATGAGACCTAGAGGGGTAAACTTATGCAATATATTATTTTTGATTTTGAAGCAATTTTTCAAAATAATACAGCTACATTATTCAATCAATGCAACATGTAAATTTCATGGGTACATTTTTTACGAAAATAACCCTGTATATAACCTTGATCTGGTATTTTGCCAGAAATAATTATCAGCAGAGTATGAATAACTATTTATTTAATTTAGCTCTTGCAAAATTTATTTTTTAATTTAATTTACAATGTAAGATATTTTAAGGGTTATATAAAAAAACTGTAGAAAATAACTTAAACTTAACAATACGTCTAATAGAATAATTGTTAAACGAATATTTAAACATTATATTGAGGTCTCTATTGCAACTAATTGCAACGAAAAAAATACTTTTGTTACGGATTTTCAAACTTTGCTGTTTATTTCCTGATAGCAACGTCGCAAAAATCAAGGTAAAGGCTTGTGATGCATCCTTTGCCCTCTACTTGCAAATATTGTTGTTAATTTTTTTTAACTTTACTTGTTTTTTACACGTCAATCCGGAAATGCAAATAGTACAAACAGCCGAAAAATTAAAACGCCTGAAAAGAAAAAAAACTTGTTTTTTGATATATAGGTAGCGGACCTTTAAGATTTATAACAAATAATTCATTTCCATTTTCTCATCAATACCTTAAATTCTTAAATATGTATTGGCTTTTCGGTAAGTTTGGTATGTATTTATATAAAAATATCTATTCAATATTGGTAAATGGTAAATGCATGGTGAATGTGAAGCCTTCTGGATACATAGAACATAAAATATACGTGTACACAGATAATTAAACTATCCAAAGTTCGTATCTAATTGTTCAATAGTTCCGAGAGCTTACAATGTATGACTTTACTATCTGGAACTACATACAATCTTGTTTTATCGATGGATGGAATCCTTCCATTAATTTATATATATATATATATATATATATATATATATATATAGTATATATATATATATATATATATTATATATATATATATATATATATTATATATATATATTATTTATGATTTATGATCCAGGAAGATAATTAATATCGTACGCTACAAGAGGAAATATTATTTATTAGCAGCTTCAGATCGAAAACACGAAAATATATATTTTGGGCATTTAAGAAAGATATTTTGATGGAATTCTATGAATTATTTAGTAGAAATATTTGATTGGGTTGTTCTCAAGCAAATATTCAAGGAATCGGCAAGAAAATGGAAATACATTAGCCTTGGATAATAACAAGAAACAAGATAATTTTTTGTTATATAATCAGACTTATAATATATTCTGATTTTTTATCATTTTTAATATATTTTCTTTAACAATACTAAAATCGGATATTGAATTCTAATTTTTAACCAATTTCATATGTATTTATCATATATTAAATAAAATTTGCATCTATATTTGGAATTAAATCTGATTTATTTTAGGGGCACTTCGTGCCTTGTGCTTTAACCTGGATCGACGCGTCGTTTCAGGTTAAAGATTTCCGCATTTTTACGCCAAAGCCCGGACTTTATAAAACTATTATAATTTTGATTATAGACTTATTATTTTAAATTTTTGTTAGGCGTGTAAAAATATCATCTTTTAGTAATTGATGTGATGATTTTCATACAACTTTGTACTGTGTTAATGATTGATTCAGAGGATTTAAAAATTTATGGTTGGAATTGTAGTTCTATGTATTATGATTTTGATTATAGTGTATTTCAACTACGCGTTACGCAAAATTTTAATATCAAGTGTATATAACAAGTTTTACTAGATTTTAGTAAATTTATGTAGTTTTCACTGATATAAACAAGTTTTAATGTCCCGATACAAAATTTAAAGTAATTTAAAAAAATGTAAAAATGTCTAAATTTATATAAATATTATGGAAATACTAAAGTCCGCATTTTAACTACGATTTATTCAAAAAAATTATATACAAGTGTGTATATTTTTTTTTACTGGATTTAATATATTTTATCTAGTTTTTACTAATATAAACAATGAATAATGTCCGAGAAGAAAATTAAAGTTATTTAAACAAAAGTAAAAAAAAAAATTCCAAATCCATATTGTAAATTATGGAAAATAATTTAAAAGAAAAATTTCACTAAATTTTATCTTGTTTTCACTGATGTAACAAAATTATAAAGTTTACAATAAAAATTAAAACTGATTTGTAATTTGTAACTGAGTAAAAAAATGTTCTAAATCCATCGCAACTTTTGAAGGCAAGCGTGTCGTCAACCGTCTCAATTTTCTTCAAGAAAAATACCGAAAACTTTAAATCACAAATCTCAATGTCTATCAACTATTATCCATGGCTCTGTGTCTATTCTACAACAATTGTTGTGGCTCTTCCAAACAATTTGCAATCAATTTTCAGTGCTAGGAAATTCAGCAAAGCAAATCGCGTTTATCGCTTGGCAATTTATCAAACGGCGGATTCGGTACTCCGGCAACAAAACATTAAATCGTTATTATTTATATCGATATCAACTCCTGACACTTTGCGAAACGATTTATTGTTTTAGCACACTATTTACGATCCGACGAGAATATTAACACTTGCTCCAAACCGAACAGAACCGATCGGAGCTGCAAAATTCACCTGATACAGGAGTCGAAATTGATGGTGTAATAGTCGGTGATATATGCGGAAATTGAAGTTGAAGCTTTATATATATATACTTGTAAATTATGTGTTTTTATTTATGCAATTTATTAAAATAATTCATAAGATTTAGATGCTACTATGATCAGAAGAAACAACATAAAACCTATTAAGACAAATTTTTACAAATAACTTTTAATTTTCATTCTAGATATCATAATTCGTTTATATTGATAAAAACTAAATAAAATTTACTAAAATCTAGTTAAAATTATTATATATACTAGCATATTGAAATATTGTACCAATTGCAATTGAAATGCAGACTTTGGTATTTCTATAATTTGTAATGTATGTATTTAGCACATTTTTCTACATTTTTTTAATAACTTTTGATTTTTTTCTGGAGCTTTGTAGTTCACATTGCTGAAAAGTAGATAAAATTTACTAAAATCTTGTAAAAACTGTTACATAAATCTGGATATCAAAATTTTGAATAAATCGTAGTTGAAATGTGGACTTTAGTATATTAATAATGCAATATATGGATTTAGCACATTTTTCTACATTTTTTGTATATTTTCTGGTATATTATAATTTGTTGACATAAATAAAAACTAGATGAAATTTATTAAAATCTAATGAAATTTGTTATATACCCTTGGATATTGAAATTTGGAATAATCGGTCGTTGAAATATAGACTTTAGTATTTTTATAATGCAAAATATGGATTTAGAACATTTTTCTAAATTTCTACAAAAATTTTTCAATTTTTATTCCAGATATAGTAATTGGTGAAAAGTAGATAAAATTTACTACAATATAGTAAATACATTCACATAAACTTTCATATTGAAATTTTGAACAATTCGTCGTTGAAATGCGGATTTGAGTATTTCTATAATTTGCAATATATGAATTTAAATTTGTTATACATTTTTGGATTAGAAAAAAAAATTTGCATCAGTATATATATATATATATTAGTTAAAAAATATCAATAAACTTTAAATGTCTTGACATTGATGGTAGATACTTTTGACAAAATTCGAAGCTTTTTTCATGTCTTGTAAAAATAGTCATCAAAACATGTATTTTGATGGATCCTTGTTGATTTTAGAATTCATTTTTTCATTTTTTGTATACTTTAAACATTACTGGAACCAGTGTACATAAAAACTCTAACAAAGCACATTAAAACTAAAATATATTCATGTAAAATCAATTATCGACAAATTTTCTTTTGGTTTATATTTTAACAGAGATAATTTAGTATATCCAAGCAGGGATATTTTTAATTTGTTTTACACAATTCTTTAATTTATAGTAAGCAAGTAGTAATTAATTTGCGAAAAATACTTGAATAAACCTAAAGATCACTTCATCATTATATAATAAAATTCAACATTAAAAAAAAAAACCCACCAATTCGTGAAGTTGAAGGAGTTTCACACATTATATACTTTCCTCCAAGGAGGAAACAATATTAATAAATAATATAACAATTTTGTTGAATATAGATTATGTATACTTGACTTATTGAATGCAATTAAATATATAAATCGATGTTAAATATGTGCCAATAAATTTGCTAATACCTGAGGCTATCAACCCCGAAAATAATAATACCCTTATGTGGATTAGAGTGTATATCTATCTATACGTATATATATTTATACATATATATGTATGTACCTATGTATATGTGTATCGGGGTGTGTTTTTGTGTAGATATATGTACTTATACAAATTCCTTCGAACGGAGGGGCCACTTAAATAGCACGCTCGCCGTCGTAATATTTCTAAAGTTCGTTTCGCTCACAAAATAATCGTCCGCAGTCACGAGATAGCCGACCGCACCGAACCGCATTCTACTAAATTTTACCCACTTTTACCCATTTTACCTGGTCGATTTACCAGCCAAGGTAAAACCTGACGCCCACGATAGACAGAGCTAGGGTTGTTAAAAAATGTTATCTAAAAAATTGTATTTTATTAAACTTAAATAATAAACTTGTATGAGGTACTGAAGAGAATGTCTAGTTTTTCCTTTAAATACGAACTTTCAGTTCGCCACGAGCAGCCGACCCAGTCGGATCTAAATACAGATAAAATATCTACCTGCGATTTATACCTGTGCTATTGCAGTGTAAACAGTGTTCAGTAGTAATATATAGTACTTAAATTAAATAATTATTGTGATAGTTTTGTGTTAATAAATAGTGTTTATTAGTGATTAGTGAAATCATTGCTTAACTCATGAGTCTCCCCTCGGGAACTCAATGAGCACCTCTTTAAACATACCATTATCAGAAGTAAACAATGTCCTAAATGATGATTCACAAACTTGCTCAGATTTTGTTACTGAACAATTGCGTTTAAAATTAATTCAAACCTCTCAAAAAATGTTAAATTCCTCAGCCGCCATGGAAACTGATACTGCGCAAAATAGTTTGACAAATTCTTGGCAAACTGTGACGAGTGCAAAAAGAAGACGGATTAATAGGCCGACTGAAACTATAAAGTTGACTAACAGATTCAATGTTCTTGCCAATAATGAAAAATCAATAATTAATGATCAACCATCGTCATCATCAGCAAATACTGAAGCAATTTCTCAGCCAAAAAAGGAATTACCACCGCCGGTGTACATTCACATGGAGTAACAAATTTTCCCGATATGATTAACGTTCTAAAACCGTTTTGCCCGATAACAGTTACACAACAAAAAACCTTGGCTGACAATGTTATCAAATTTAACGTTTCAACAATAGCAGACTATAGAAACTTTGTTAAACTTCTGAAACAACGCAATGTTGCTTATCATACTTATCAGGTAAAAAGTGAAAGAGCGTACAGAGTTGTTCTGAAATATATTCACTCAACCACTAATGTTGAAGAAATAAAGCAAGAGATTGAAAAAAATGGACATAAAGTGCGTAATATAGTTAACGTCATACACTATAGATCAAGAGAACCATTAATATGTTTTATGTAGACTTAGAACCAAATAAGAATAACCATGAAATTTTTACAGTGAATAAAATTTTAAATAAAATAGTACACTTTGAACCACCGATACGATCTTCACAAATCATCCAGTGTAAAAGATGCCAAGACTATGGTCACAGCAAATCATTTTGTAATAAGCCACACATGTGCGTTAAATGTGGAGATGAGCACCCCTCTAAGTCATGTACTAAGACTAAAGAAACTCCAGCTACTTGTGCTAACTGTTTGAATGAACATACTGCTAACTTTAAAGGGTGTCCAGTATATCAGAAAATTATTGCAAGAAGAGAAGAACACACGAACAGACCATACGGTAACCGCATTGAAAATCAATATGGGCCAACAACTTCTAAGAACATGGACCAAGTAAGGCATGCAAATTCTCATCATATGACATATGCACAAGTTATGAGATCACAAACAATTTCATCAACAGGCTAATGCAACCAGTGAAAACTCTGCTGGAAATTTAACAATTTTCTTAAATGAATTCAAAAATATGTTCCAACAATTGATGAATCAAAACAACATGATCATAAACATGTTATCAGCTTTCATAAATAAAACAAAGTAAACACCATGGCGAGGTTTATAAGGATTGCGTTATGGAATGCAAATGGGCTCTTGAAGCATAAACATGAGATTCAGTTTTTTCTTTTCGAGAATAAAATAGATATACTCCTTGTTAGTGAAACACATTTTACGCATTACTCAAATATGTACGTCCCGAACTATAATTGTACCACACACCTCATCCGGATGGAACAGCCCACGGGGGCACGGCAATTCTAATAAAATCTGATATTGTTCACTATGAGCTGCAAAATTTTTGTAAAGAACAAATTCAAGCAACTTCTGTCAAAACAAAACTGATGAATTACGAATTAGTAATTTCAGCCGTATACTGTCCACCTCGACATATTATTAACAGTTCCCAATTTTACGAATATTTCTCAATGCTTGGATCAAAGTTCATAGCTGGCGGTGACTTTAACAGTAAGCATTCTCTCTGGGGCTCAAGGATATCAAATCCAAAAGGTAAACAACTGTATGAGATGATCCTTCGACATGGTTTCTCCACCTTTTCAACGGGCACACCCACCTACTGGCCAGCCGATCCTAAGAAGAAACCGATCTGTTAGACTTCTTTGTCGCTAATGGTCTAAGTTTCAAATGTGTTGAAATACAACCTATTACGACCTCTCATCAGACCATTCCCCCGTGATAGCAACCATATTCTCTACGGCTGTGAACCTGCAAAGAACTCCAAAACCTCATTCTGCTAAAACTAATTGGGAACTATATCGCCAAATTACTGAGAAAAAATACTAATTTAAAAATGAAACTCAAAACATGTCGGGAAATAGAAGATGGTATTGCAACATTCAACAAAACTCTGCTGGAAGCTGTTAAGGCTGCTACACCTATAGATCAACAAAATCAAAAACATTCTATTCCACTTGAAATAAAAAAACTTTTAAGTGAAAAACGTAAAGCTAGGCGCAAATGGCAACATACACATTTACCGTCTGACAAAAACATTCTTAACAACTTGACTAATAAGCTTAAATCTCGGCTTAAAGAACTAAATGAGGAAAATTTTAATAATTATGTACAAAGCTTAAATCGATATGATAACTCTATCTGGAAACCGATTAGGAACAGGCTAAAACCGGCTCTCAGGAATCCGCCTTTACGCCGTAACGATATAACAGGAGCAGTAGGTGATGATCTATCATGGGCAAGGAGCGATGAGAGAAAAAGCTGAATTATTCGCCCAACATCTATCCTCAGTTTTTAAACCAAATCCTGTTCGTATCTCTTCAAATGATCTGGATTTAAACCCGTTTGCACCAGTGAATAAGGGCAGCAACTGTCTTAAATTCTTTTCATTGAATATGGTATTCAAAGAAATAGCTAACTAAAAACTAATAAATCCGCTGGTTTTGACTCAATTACACCGAAACTGTTGAAGGAAATGCCCAAAAAGGGATTTATCCTACTAACATACCTATTCAACGCTATAATTAGGCTAAATTATTGGCCAGTACATTATAAAACTTCAATAGTTAAAATGATCCACAAAAACGGTAAAGACCCATATAATGTGTCATCCTACCGACCTATTAGTCTCCTACCAGTGGCATCAAAAGTATTTGAAAAAACTTTTGCTAAAACATATACAAAACAATACTAATGTAATTCCAGACCATCAGTTTGGTTTTCGAAGACAACACTCGACGATTCAACAATGCCATAGAATTGTGAACATCATCCACAACACCCTAGAAACAAAACAATTCTGCTCATCAGTTTTCCTTGATGTAAATCAAGCTTTTGATAAAGTATGGCACAAAGGATTAGTGTATAAGATAAAATCATCTCTCCCAATTGAGTATCATAAATTGCTGGAATCGTATCTTCAAAATAGACGGTTTAAAGTTAAAGTGAATATGGAAACTTCATCAGCCTGCTTGTTGAAGCAGGAGTCCCTCAAGGAAGTGTACTGGGTCCATATCTATACCTGCTCTATACTAGCGATTTTCCTACAGATGAAAATTTAACAACTGCAACATTTGCCGATGATATTGCTATTCTATCTTCCGATCCTGATCCAGTTGTTGCATCGAGAAGGCCAGAGTCATCTAAGAGTCATTGAAAAATGGACTAGCAAATGGCGTATAAAAATTAATGATAATAAAACTCATGTAATATTCACACTCAACAAATCTTCTTGCCCAGCAGTTCAATTTCATGATAAGACAATTCCAGTTAAACACTCAACAAAATATCTCGGGATGATATTAGATAGCAAACTAACCTGGAAGCAACATATACTATCAAAT
>NW_020537758.1:8579784-8736307 GCF_003426905.1 Ctenocephalides felis | reverse complement strand
TAGTATAAATAATAAACGTATTCGTATAAACAATCACAGTAAAAACATTGCTAAATGTTCGAAGTATGGCACTCTGGGCGCATTGCGGGGTGCCCACTATCGGCCAGCCGTCACTACAGAACGCCAGTACTGGCCCGTAGTACGGCCGATAAAGAAACCCGCATAGGGGAGGAGAAGTTACTTATTTTTTTTTAATTACAATACTTATTGCAACTGTTAAATAATTTAACATCTAGCAATAATAATAAATAATAACATAAATTTAAGTAAATAAGAGTACAAAGGATAGAATTCACATTAAAATGATATCCGTAGTGTGATGATTTAATATAAAATAAAAGCAAATAATAATAAAAATAAAATTAATAAATAATATAAATAAAATTTCTGTATAATAAAATAATACTAGAAAAACAATAAAGTGGAATTAAAGCATTACGTGACAGATAATAATAAATATTAGAAAAAATAAGATAATAATAAGAAGTTAAAAATAAACTTACAAATATTTAAAGTATTTTTTTAAATTTGGCGAGCATTTTTTGAGCAAGAATCGCTGGATAATTTGACGTATCTAGTTTTATCAATAACCTATTCTTTTCCAAGATATAAAATTGTTTTAAAAATGAAAAATCTAATTTAATTTAATTTTTTAAACTTGACAAGTATTTGCTTTGGTTATTTTTTGATCTACACATCCGTTTGTTTAAAATTAATAGAAAAGTGTAAAATTTTCGATCACAATTAATTCTGCAAATAATTTTTTGCAAAAATTGCTGGATAATTTGACGTATCTAGTTTTATCGATGATAACCTCATCTTCTCCAATATCTAAAAATTGTTTTTAAGGTAAAAAATCAAATTTAATTTAATTTTGTTAACTTGACAAGTATTTGTTTTATATATTTTTTTGATTGTCCGATCCGTTTGTTTAAAATTAACAAAAAAGTGTAAAATTTTTGATCACAATTAATTCTATAAATCAGATTCCGCCAAAATTATAACTTTTTCTTCGCCAATATCTGAAAATTGTTTTGAAAATGAAAAATTTGAGCTTTTTCATTAGCATAGCAAAATCTTGGAAATCTTGTAATAAGACTGAGACTAAGAAAAATTTGGAGTTAAAAATCAAGAAAATTGATCCTGAAATTTAACAGGCTTGAATAACCGTTGATAAAAAATAAATAATTAAATATAAATATAAAATAAAATAAATTGTTTTCTGAAGTAAATTTTAAGCTTTCTCATAAGCTTAAAGAAATCACAATTAATATTCCGCGAAAAAAATTATTCTGTAACTAAAATTACGTAATGGGACTTTATAGTAAGAGGGTAAAAATTTAGATCTTTATGTGCTTTTTGATTTCGAATTCTAAAGAGTAAAATAAAAAATTGACCAAAGACTAGAGAAATTTTTTAAAGGTCCACAGGATGTATTACTTAGAGATGTAAAAAGTAGATTCTCTTAATGCCGATTCTCAGTCATACTGAACTTGATTTCGGAAGAGAATTATATATATATATATATATATATATATATATATATACATACAAAATAAATTATGTGGGCAAGATTTTTTGTTAACCGGCAAATTAAAACCAGCACGCACACGTATCATTCTTGGATTGTATGTCAGATCGAATTAGTCGATCAATTGGTCATACAGTATACAGTGTTATGTAATTAATGTCATTGACATCTATATACATACATATATAATATATATTATATATATAATATATATATATATATATAAAATGTACATATTCATCTAGATACTTCCAAAACTGAATTTTAAAATGTCCCCGAAAAACAAGTGAAAATCATTATATATGTATACCAGATAATATTTAAAAAATTAGATAATATTATATTATATATATAAATAATAATTTTAAATATTTCATCGGACTATCCACTATCTAATTCATATTCAGTGACATATTTGCGCAACTCGAGCCTACTTGATTACGCCTAACAAATTTTTCTGCAGCGCCCACACTATGGCAAGTAATTTCCTTGCGCCCACATGTGTCATTTCAGTTAATTCTTTAATTACTTCCAGAGATGACTTTCACTAAAATCAGATGACATATTGACAATTACGAACACCCACATATACATACACACACATACATATATTTATTTTATATAAAAAAAATCCTGGCGTTCGCGGGAAATGAACAGTGCTCTAGATATTGGAAATTGTAATTGAAGGTTGTAAAAATATTCTAGTATGAAATAAACATTTTTATAACAAAATATTACAGTATGATTTACAAACATATTTGGGTTTTATAAAATATATTTTTATCAACTATTATAGGAACAATAATATTTGGTCAAGGGTAACACCCAAATTTTTGGCCCTCAGTGCAAAAGTGATTTTCCAAAGTTTGTCCTGGTTTTAAAATCCTGTACTACTAGCTTGGTGCTTTTTTGGGTTTTTCATACAAGTATAAACTATTCTAGTATAATATTGCTCAAATTTTCCTGTCTGAGGTTGTCATGAACTTGTTATAATACATTTTCTGGAATGTGATTTCGCTAAGCGACTTATGCTAAAATAGAGAGAGAAAAAATTTTGAGAGAAAATTGTAATAAATTCTGAGAAAAGTTTTAAGAATAAATAATTTTATACATATATATAATAATTACTTTCCTAATAATAATAATTACTTTCTTAATATTATATAACAATATAATTACTTTCCTCAGGTTTAATTAACAATTATCATTAATTTAAAAGTTCATAAAGTGCTGACTTTTACCAAATCGGACAAATTGACAATTATTCAATCAACAAATTAATTTTCTAGCAATTAAAATCCAAATTATATTTCATTCATGACTTTAATGAATAATATCACGCAAGAATTAGAACTTTTTATAATTGACTAAATGAAAGTAAAAAAAATGACACAAAATTGATCTCATTTCAAATTTTGATGAATTTAATTTGTTTGAATTGTTATAACTCGAAAATATTTTTTTTGCATATTTTCATGTTTCAGAAGTTTCTGACACAATTTGGCATAGATCAGAAAAAATGGATGTATGTATGTGTGGATACAATTTTTCGTCGACGATTTCGGGCGCACGGATCAACCGATTTGTTGATTCAAAAAACGTTCGATTCCTATTAGATAGGGTGATGTACTGATTAGTTTTTGGCAAAGGCAGATTACAATGGAGTATGTTACAATATTTATAATACTCTATTTGAAAATATTTTATATTCCTCGAACATTTCGTTACGCTGCGGGAAGTTCCAGCAATTTGCCTTAAGGCAGGATGCCATACATCACTAGTTATAAATAGACATCATATAATATTAATGAAAAATGTCAAGCAAGAATATAGTTGACAACCAATTTTCAGTGATTTTTTACAGTAAAATTATTAAATTAAATTTATATATATATATATAATATATATATATATATATATATATATTACCATTTTCTCTACAATTTTCGTTCAGGGTGAAAATGTTGTTTTTTTCCCCTGGTTAAATTATTCTGGTGCTCCGTTTCGCGTAAAACAACACAAGATATATGTAAATAGAGACTGAGGGGTCCTTAACCCCCAAATAAATGTTTTTGGGGGCGAAAGTATAGAATAATATACGAGAAAAAAGGGTTTTGGCGGCGGTTTGAAAATTTAAAGGGTTTTTGCAGGGCAAGCAGATTTTTTGCTTATTCTGGGTAAATGAGCGGTAATCGAGAATTAAATTAAAATTTCTGAAAATTGATTAAAAATAACATTTATAAAAAATAATATAAAATGTCTAATAGATGTAAGCATAATAATTTATATTTTTCTAAATTAATAATTTAAGAAAAATGTTAAGTATATATAGAAATTACTAATATAATTTTTTTATGCAATATATGTATACTAATAAGTGTTTTTTTTGTTACAGGTAAGATACTTCACAAAAATTTCAACAAGATGATGTAACAAATAAAAGAAAATACTTCACAAGAAAGGCTATAAGGTACTTGTATTTAAATTTTAACAAACTCAATTTGTTTATTTAATTTTTTTTACAATATCCATATGCGATTATTAGAATCATTATTTTTGTTACTTTGAATTGTTCGGTCAATATTTATTTGAAAGATCTCAAGAACTTCGACATACAAAATAATATGTGTATATATATATATATATATATATATATATATATATTATAATATTAATAATTTTTCAACAAGGTGTGTAAATAATTCTTATATGATTCATTCTTCATGAAGATCATACTCATATGTGATTAACCTTGATTTTAAAAAACCATATAGAATTGTATTATAAAAAAAACTTACAGATATTTCTGTCGAATTATGATTTATACTTAAACAGAATTTACCGGTATTAATTATAAAAAAAATTACAAACCCATACAAACATTATTACAAATATTTTACAAGAAATAACATATCTCGAATGCAAGATTGTATTTGATTTTAAAAGAAATTTTTACGAAATTACTGAATTGTATTATAAAAAAACTTAAAGATATTTATATTAAATTATGATTTATACTCAAACAGAATTTACCGGCATTTATTATAAAAAGAATTACAAACTCATATAAACATTATT
The DNA here is from genome assembly GCF_003426905.1 of Ctenocephalides felis. NCBI lineage: Eukaryota > Metazoa > Arthropoda > Insecta > Siphonaptera > Pulicidae > Ctenocephalides > Ctenocephalides felis. The sequence goes on along the minus strand of NW_020537758.1, from coordinate 8,731,698 downwards.
ATAAATATTTTACTAGTAATAACATAATTCGAATGCAAGAGTTTTTAAAGACATTTTCACGAAATTACTGAATTTAAATATTGTTTATTGTTTATAATTTTTTTAAAAATATTTCTGTCTAATTTTGATTTATACTTAATCAGAATCACCAATATTAATATAATAAATAATTCTTTATAGGAATAATTTTAAAAATATTTTTCTTGTAATAGCTCGAATGCTACAAATTGATTTTAAAGGACATTTTTCGAAATTACTGAATTTAAATATTGTTTTTTGTTATCTTTTTATACAGTTTGGTATTAAAATTTTAAATATTGTTTTAATCCCAAAATATCAACAAAAATAATTTCGTAGACATTAATTGATGATATTTTTCCTAACACAATTTCTTTTTGATTATTTTGATGTAATTCACTCGAAAATTTAATGTAATTGCTTTTTTATTATGATTAACTCTAAATAATTTATTCTAAACAACTTTTTAATATTCAGTATTTTGATTGAAAAATTACATTTTGATAAAAAAGCTTGCACTTATTTTTTTACAAGGATTTTATTACAAGGATTTTATTTTTCCATATCATAATTGTCCAATACAAAATATTATTTGATATTGAATTGTGGAAAAAAAGTTAATGATAATTAAAAAAAAGGAAAATAAAGAAATTGAAAAAGTTTGAAGTGATATTTACAGTTATTTTAAATATAAGGGTTATTAATGTATAATGAAATAGACTTAAATGATATGCATATATAAAATATAAAAATTATTAATATATTATTATATTAGAATTATATTTTTTATTAATATTATACGTATATATTTCCAAATTATTTTATATCAATAATTATTTTGATTTATTTTGTATTTATTTTTAGGGGCACTTTGTGCCTTTGCTTTAACCTAGATCGACGCGTCGTTTCAGGTTAAAGATTTTCTCATTTTAACGCGAAAGCCCGGACTTAGCAGAACTGTTGTATTTATGAATATAGTCATGTTATTTCAACATTTTGTTAGGTTTATGAACATATCATCTTTTAGTAACTGATGTAATGATTTACTTACAGGTTTGTACTGTGTTAATGATATATTCACCAGATTTAAAAATTTATGGTTGTATATATAAAATATAAAAATTGTTACATAATCTGTTACACCAGGCTCCCCTGTCTGATTCAGATATGAAAATAATATCATATTAAAAAAAAATCACCAAGAATATGCAATATAATTATGAATTTTTATTTTTTCATTTTTATTATACATGACAATTCAAATTCAATTCAAAAGACTAGATTTAAAAAATTTATTCAAAAGACAAACGAATCAAAATGAGCTCTCAATATTTTTTGATGAATTTTAATTAAAAATATTAAATTTGTTCACTTTGTGTTGCAAATTATATAATAAGCTTTAAGTTCAAAAAATAAATATGTATTTAAAATAAATGAAACAAAAAAATCAATATAAAAAAGTCTAATGTGTAACATCCTAAAAAAAAATTTCTTGCATATATTATTTACTGTAATAATTTTACTAATTATGAACTCATATATATTATAATTTTATTTCCACAATCAATTCCACAACGTGTTATTATAACGTTCATTTCCAACTTTACAACTAATTATCATTAACACGAATACAAATCGTTGTGTAATTTCTGAAAAACTAAGGAAGTTAAAACCAGATTTATCTAAATGAGTATTTTCTACCCTCGTTTCAGATCTCAATCTCTCTGAATATGTTCTCATTCCCTCTTTTTTGTAAAGTAAAACATTAACAACCCCCGAGGAAAAGGAAACATTAAGGTATAGTTTGTTTAGAAAACACATTTATAAAATAATTTTTTACCGCAGATTTTGTAGATTTTTCTCTGTTGTGTGATTTCCATAATTAATTTTAATCAAAAGCTTCGGATTTATTTTCCAATAATTAAATCGTGTGCTGAAAAATTTATCATACAAACGCCAGAGTTAATTGAATTTAGCATATTTATGGAGGAAAAAATGTGGGAAATATTCGGAATTAATTAGCACTGAAAAATAAATTATACATAAAAAATATATGTTATGAAATACATGTTTTGTGCATTTTGCAAAATTAATTTTTAACACTTTGCAAAGATGTGAATAAATAGCTGAATTTATTACTATATAAATCAACCTAACAAAATTTTAAAATATTACTTTGATATTCATTTTATTTATTCCTAAAATATTTCTGAAATTTTTAAGATACAAAAATGGAAATAAATAGCTAAATTTATTACTAGAAAGTCTTACATTAAAAAAATCTTGCAAAATTGTAACCTCGGTATTCAGGAATAAAAATATTTTTATGAAGCGAATTTTTAACCTGAAACAACAGGGTCTTTCAGGTCAAATTAAGGGGGTATTCTAGTGTAGAAATTCAAAAAAATCGTTTTTTTTATTTCATATTTTCAAAGTTTATCTATCTAAGAATATGGGTACGAGAAGGTTTTTGAAAATTTGCATTATTTTTGGAGATATAGGAATTTTACGGACTCGGTCTCCATACTGTTTTGGCTTCACGCAAAAACTTTAAATGCGTTTTGTTTGCGTTTTTTTGCACTTTTTTGACTTTTTGTGCAATTATACTGTAAAAACCAAGCCAAATATATTACAACAACAAACACATATCAAATAAACAACCATCTGACTATGTTCAGTAAAACTCCCAGCTAAATCATTATTGTAGAAATGTGTTTTTTGCTGCTTTTTCAAAAATTTGTCACATGAGACCTAGAGGGGTAAACTTATGCAATATATTATTTTTGATTTTGAAGCAATTTTTCAAAATAATACAGCTACATTATTCAATCAATGCAACATGTAAATTTCATGGGTACATTTTTTACGAAAATAACCCTGTATATAACCTTGATCTGGTATTTTGCCAGAAATAATTATCAGCAGAGTATGAATAACTATTTATTTAATTTAGCTCTTGCAAAATTTATTTTTTAATTTAATTTACAATGTAAGATATTTTAAGGGTTATATAAAAAAAACTGTAGAAAATAACTTAAACTTAACAATACGTCTAATAGAATAATTGTTAAACGAATATTTAAACATTATATTGAGGTCTCTATTGCAACTAATTGCAACGAAAAAAAATACTTTTGTTACGGATTTTCAAACTTTGCTGTTTATTTCCTGATAGCAACGTCGCAAAAATCAAGGTAAAGGCTTGTGATGCATCCTTTGCCCTCTACTTGCAAATATTGTTGTTAATTTTTTTTTAACTTTACTTGTTTTTTACACGTCAATCCGGAAATGCAAATAGTACAAACAGCCGAAAAATTAAAACGCCTGAAAAGAAAAAAAACTTGTTTTTTGATATATAGGTAGCGGACCTTTAAGATTTATAACAAATAATTCATTTCCATTTTCTCATCAATACCTTAAATTCTTAAATATGTATTGGCTTTTCGGTAAGTTTGGTATGTATTTATATAAAAATATCTATTCAATATTGGTAAATGGTAAATGCATGGTGAATGTGAAGCCTTCTGGATACATAGAACATAAAATATACGTGTACACAGATAATTAAACTATCCAAAGTTCGTATCTAATTGTTCAATAGTTCCGAGAGCTTACAATGTATGACTTTACTATCTGGAACTACATACAATCTTGTTTTATCGATGGATGGAATCCTTCCATTAATTTATATATATATATATATATATATATATATATATATATATATATTATATATATATATATATATATATATATATATATATATATATATATATATATATTATTTATGATTTATGATCCAGGAAGATAATTAATATCGTACGCTACAAGAGGAAATATTATTTATTAGCAGCTTCAGATCGAAAACACGAAAATATATATTTTGGGCATTTAAGAAAGATATTTTGATGGAATTCTATGAATTATTTAGTAGAAATATTTGATTGGGTTGTTCTCAAGCAAATATTCAAGGAATCGGCAAGAATGGAAATACATAGCCTTGGATAATAACAAGTAACAAGATAATTTTTTGTATACAATATAAATCTGACCTGTAATATATAATTCATTTTGATTTTTCATCATTTTTTATCTATAATTTTGAAATTGAATGTTGAATTCTAATTTTTAACTAATTTCATACGTATATATCATATATCAAATAAAATTTGCATCTATATTTGGAATTAAATCTGATTTATTTTAGGGGCACTTCGTGCCTTGTGCTTTAACCTGGATCGACGCGTCGTTTCAGGTTAAAGATTTCCGCATTTTTAGGCCAAAGCCCGGACTTTATAAAACTATTATAATTTTGATTATAGACTTATTATTTTAAATTTTTGTTAGGCGTGTAAAAATATCATCTTTTAGTAATTGATGTGATGATTTTCTTACAACTTTGTACAGTGTTATTGATTAATTCAGAGGATTTAGAAAAAAAATGTTAGAATTGATTATCTACATATTATGATCTATTTTGACTACGTATTATCGAAAATCTTTATATGCAAGTGTATATAATAAGTTTTACTAGATGATAGTAAGTTTCATCTAGTTTTCAAGTGAACAAATTTTAATGTCTTGATACAAAATTTAAAGTTATTTGAAAAAATGTAAAAAAATGTTCTAATAGATATGTTATGGGAATACTAAAGTTTGCATTTCAAGTACGATTGGTTCAAAATTTCAATATGCAGGTGTATATAATAATTTTAAGTAGATTTCAGAATATTTTATCTAGTTTTTACTTATGTAACAAATTATAATTGTATAATAAAATTAAAAGTATTTGAGGGAAAGGAAAAAATGACCTTAATTCTTGCGCAACTTTTGAAGACAAGTGTGTCGTCAACCGTCTCATTCTCTTCAAGAAAAATTCCGGAAACTTTAGATCACAAATCTCAATGTATATTATCTATGGCCCTGTGTCTATTCTCCTACAATTGTTGTGGCTCTTCCAAACAATTTGCAATCAATTTTCAGTGCTAGGAAATTCAGCAAAGCAAATCGCGTTTATCGCTTGGCAATTTATCAAACGGCGGATTCGGTACTCCGGCAACACATTAAATCGTTATTATTTATATCGATATCAACTCCTGACACTTTGCGAAACGATTTATTGTTTTAGCACACTATTTACGATCCGACGAGAATATTAACACTTGCTCCAAACGAACAGAACCGATCGGAGCTGCAAATTCACCTGATACAGGAGTCGAAATTGATGGTGTAATAGTCGGTGATATATGCGGAAATTGAAGTTGAAGCTTTATATATATATACTTGTAAATTATGTGTTTTATTTATGCAATTTATTAAAATAATTCATAAGATTAGATGCTACTATGATCAGAAGAAACAACATAAAACCTATTAAGACAATTTTTACAAATAACTTTTAATTTTCATTCTAGATATCATAATTCGTTTATATTGATAAAAACTAAATAAAATTTACTAAAATCTAGTTAAAATTATTATATATACTAGCATATTGAAATATTGTACCAATTGCAATTGAAATGCAGACTTTGGTATTTCTATAATTTGTAATGTATGTATTTAGCACATTTTTCTACATTTTTTTAATAACTTTTGATTTTTTTCTGGAGCTTTGCTGAAAAGTGGATAAATATTGGTAAAAACTGTTATTTATACTTGCATATTAAAATTTTGGAAAAATCGTTGTTGAAATGCAGATTTTAGCATTTTGATAATTTGCAAGATATGGATTTAGAACATTTTTCTACATTTGTTCAAATAACTCTGAATTTTCTTGGGACATCATAATTTGTTTATATTGGTGAAAAGTAGATAAATTTATTAATTTAGTAGGAATTGCTGTATATACTTGGGTATTGAAATTTTGAATAAATCGTAGTTGTAATTTCGCAATATTTAATTAGAACATTTTCCTGCATTTATTCAAATAACATTTAATTTTAGTAAAAAAAAATATATACACTTGGATATGAAAATTTTAACAAATCGTAGTTGAAATGCTGACTTAGTATTTCCATAATTTAAGATTTAGCACATTTTGTCAAATAACTTTTAATTTTACTCTTAAATATAATATTTTTTTCACATCAGTAAAATGTAGATAAGATTTACTAACATCTGGTAAATCTTGTTATATACACTTACATATTGAAATTTTGAATAATTCGTAGTTGAAATACAGACTTTAGTATTTCCATGTAATGTATAGTTTTAGAACATTTGTTACATTTTGGAAATATTTTCATTAAAATGACATTTAAAAAAACGTCATAATGTGAAGACCATCAATTAAAAACATTCATCAATAAATCTTAAATATCGTTTTTGATAGATTCAATAATTTTATATATCTTGATCTTCTGACAAATTTTAAAGCCACTGCATTTTTAATGCTTTGTAAAAATTTTGATCATCAACACATGTAGTTTGAAGAATTCTGTTGATTTTACACTTTATTTTATATTTTTATATAAAAAAACAATCATCGACAAAAATTCTTTTGGTAACTATTTTAACAAAAATAATTTAGTATATCTAAGCGGGACATTTTAATTTATTTTGCATATCTTAATTCATAATAAGCAAGTAATAAATAATTTGCAAAAAATCTTAAAGAATTTTAAAATCATCTTATATTATATAATAAAATTCATCATTAAGAAAAAATTTAACCCACCAATTCGAGAAGTTGATGAGTTTTCTTACAGTACAAGACTTTGTTTCAAAGATAAAGCAAATGATAATAAATATTTTTAAAACAATATAATTTGGATATAGATTATATACTTGACTTATTGAATGCAATTATATATATCTAAATCGATGTTAAATATGTGCCAATAAATTTGCTAATACCGAGGCTATCAACCCCGAAAATAAATACCCTTATGTGGATTAGAGTAAATATCTATCTATACGTATATATATACATATATACGAGATTATATATATTATATATATATATATACGAGATTATATATATATATATATATATAGTATATATATATATGTAGGTGTATCGGGTGTGTTTTTGTGTAGATATATGTACTTATACAAATTCCTTCGAACGGAGGGGCCACTTAAATAGCACGCTCGCCGTCGTAATATTTTTAAAGTTCGTTTCGCTCACAAAATAATCGTCCGCAGTCACGAGATAGCCGACCGCACCAAACCACATTCTACTAAATTTTACCCACTTTTACCCATTTTACCTGGTCGATTTACCGGCCAGGGTAAACCTGACCCCCACGATAGACAGAGCTAGGGTTGTCAAAAAATATTATCTAAAAATAGTATTTTATTAAACCTAAATAATAAACTTGTATGAGGTGAAGAGAATGTCTAGTTTTTCCTTTAAATACGAACTTTTAATGAAACAAAGCTGTAAGAAATATGCTAAATCTATGAATAAAATGTGCCAGTTAAATTCCTTAAACAATATCCTACAATAATAAGTCTATACACAATAATAAAGTAGTTTTCTTAAGTCCGGACTTTTGCCTAAAGCTGCGCGATTCGTTAACCTGAAACGTCGCGTCGATCGAGGTTAAAGCGCAACGCGCGCACCGCCCCTAAAATAAGTATCGCTTAAACCAAAATATATAAATATATCATTTATAGGCCTATTAATTAACAAGTTTGCTGTGTTATATTATTATAAGTATAGTGAATTATGAGAGAATAAAATTTAAATACATTAGGGTTATGCAAAACTTTATATGTTTTGTGAAGATTTTTTACCTTTGGCAGATTTTTACATAAAAATAGCTCCCTGACTACACAATATATGTATATAACAATATAGTACGACTATCGTTGATGTGTTTCCTCATAGCCGTATATAACGCGGCCGCCGTACACAAACGTTCCGGGAATAATTAGGTTTCATATTATACCGTCAGGAGGTGCCGCAAATGCACTTGCAACTTATATACTATACACACATATATATGTACACATAATATATATATATATATATATATATATATATATATATAACGAGGTCTGTTCAAAAAGTACCCGGAATTTTCGTTTTTTCAAAAAATATTTATTTATTCGTCTACATTAATGTGGTCCCCTTCAAAGTAGTCCCCCCCAGATATAATACACTTATGCCAGCGTTTTTTCCAATTTTCGAAGCACCCTTGATATTCACTTTTTGATATGTCCTTGAGCACTCTCAGCGATTTTCTTCAAATCGAGGAAAACCGCCGTCCTTTCATGGGTCTCTTCAACTTTGGGAATAGGAAAAAGTCACACGGAGCCATATCTGGTGAATTTTTGCACTTTGCAACACTTTATTTCATTTTTTACGCAAAATTTCAAATTTACACAATTCTTTGACTTTTCAATTCTTCCATTGTAAAAATCGCCGAGCTCAGAAAAACACGTCGAACTTAGCGACTACCACAGACAAAGTAAACAGTGAATATAGCTGAAAATTTCATCATACTTTAGGGGCATGTATACCAACACAATAAAAAAAAATTTTGACAATCAGACACCAGACCCGCGAAATTTAATTATTAGTAATTCCGGGTACTTTTTGAACACACCTCGTATATATATATATATATATATATATATATATATATATATATATACGAGTATTATACAGGATGTTTGTTTCGAATGGGCTCCTAAACTACTGAACCGATTTTTTAAAATTGATTTGTTCACCGTGCGCATTTATCTTCAACTTAAGTTGTGGCTATATTAGAAATTTCAATTCATAATGTTATTATTGATAATTTCATATAATTTTGACACATAAATTTAAAAAAAAATATGTGTGTCAATAACGAGATATTTCTGGACAATTCGAAATAAAATTGATATGTAATTTATTTAAATTTGATTTATTTATGTGCGTTTCGATCATACTTTGTAGTCTAAAAAATGTATTAACAGTAATGAATTTGAAAATCTGACTGTTTTATAAAGCAAATATATTTGGTCAATTGAAAAAGAAATTGATATATACTAATATTTAATACAAAAAATCTAATTCGTATAGCATATTCTTAAAAATAAAAATCTAAGTAAAGTTTGTATTTTTCTTATGTTTTTTGCGATTTTATTGATCTAAAAAAATATCGCACTGTGAAACAAAACAATCTGAGCATTATTTATTCTCTTCCAAAACGTCTGTTTGCAATGCAAAATCTGCATTTATTCGGGGGATTGATATTCAAATTTAGCATCGATCGATCTCAAATTTTATTTTAGCAATATATATTATAATTTTGCCAGGACATCCTCGTGTACGAACTTATCATACGGCTATCAGAAAATGTAATTCAGAAATATGATTTTCTCGGACCGCGGAGATAAAATCTCATGGAAATATAATATATACTCGTATATATATATATATATATATATATTATATCTCGGTGTTCGTTATTAACGTGAAAATTCTGCAAGTGACAACTCTGACAGATATAAGCAAATGGAATTTCGTTATTCGAGCACCACCATCGCCTTCGTATGCATGAAAGATTTTTTTCCTTGCCAGGATATTTTTTCCCAGATATTTTTTCCCTGTTTTTGTTTCATGCCATCGTAGATTTTCTATGTTTTTTCTCCGTTAATGTGGCTCTTGTCAGATATTTTATTGATTTTTCTTGTAGAGTTGATCGAGATTTTGTTTAATGGTATTTATTGTCGTGTTCTTGTCAGGAAATGATTTTCTTACTTTTATTCATTGTTGGTAATTGCAAAATAGAGTTTTATTAAATAGTTACGATTGTACGAGATTTATACTGATTTTATAAATTATTTTTATGTATTATTACAGTTAATAAAAAATGCTCAAACTTTGGTAGAACGTAAGTGCTCTTTTGAAAGTAACTCTTCATCAAAAGTAGTTGATTTAGATTTAAATTTTTTACAAATAAAATAAAATTAATTAAGAGTTGTTAGTATTTTGTGAAATAGTGAAGACTTCAACAGATTTCTGCTAATTTTATAAATAATTTCTGATTAATATTTTAATTTGCAAAAAAATCACAAACTTTTCAAGAACGTGAATGCCAATTTTAATGTGACATTCTACCACAAGTAGTTGGTTTAGTTTCGTTTTTACAATGAAAGTAAAGTTAGTTAAGATTTGGTAAGTTTATTTTTGTAAAATAGTGAAGACTTCAACAGATTTTTATTAATTTTATTAATAATTTCTAAATATTACTCCAATTAGTAAAAAATGCTCAAACTTTTGCAGAACGCGAATGCCAATTTTAATGTGGCATTTTACCATAGGTAGTTGGTTTAGTTTTAGATTTTTTACAATTAAATTAAATTTTGTTAAGATTTATAAGTATTGTTGTTTAATAGTGAAGACTTTAAAAAATTATACTAATTTTATAATTAATTTCTGAAAATGATTTCAATTTGCAAAAATTACACGAACTTTATGAAGAACGTAACAGCACTCTTTAAAGTATTTTTTACCTAATGTAGTTGGTTCAGTTTTGGATTTTTTACAACTGAATTGAAATTAGTTAAGACTTCTAAGTATTTTTATAAAATAGCGAAGATTGATAGCAATTTATACTAATTTATTATTAATTTCTAAATATTATTTCAATCAGCAAAAATCCACAAACTTTTAAAGAATTTTGTCAATTTGATGTGACATTTTACAAATAGTTGGTTTAGTTTTAGATTCTTTACAATTAAATTAAAATTAGTTAAGACTTGTAATTATTTTTGGTGAACAGTGAAGACTTTAAAAAAGATATACTAATTGTATCAATAATTTCAAAATCATATTTCAACTATTAAAAATTAATCCTATTCTTTTGTAAATTGCCATAGTGACTATTTAGTTTACATGTAGCATATTTGTTATATAATATATATGTTATATAGTATATATATATATATATATATGAGTAAGTTCTATATATATTGAAAAATATAAGGACAATCCTCTGATATCCATTTAATAAAAATGTACATTTAAAAATAATAATTACAATCATTCATCGTATTTCAAAAGAGATTGAACTCCATTAAATATATATTCATTATTAAAAGCTTATGTTTGTTTTTGATTAAAAATAACATGTAAATACGTTTTCAATAATGTCCATTATTTTTGTAATAAAACATAAAGTATAAATGCACGGATTTTATTTAAATAAAATGTAAAACTCACAATTGTGATTATTAAATATCCACTGTATTTTAGTAAATAAAAGCTTAACATTGTATTAAATATTTTTTATTATTGCAATTGGCAGGTACAATTTTTATAATAATGTACATGTTTTCTATAAATTTTTCACGTTCGTCCCAAATATTTAATCAATTTTCCTCTATCCATTCAAAATGCATCCCCGTTTCCGTAAGTACATATTCATGTGCAAAATCTTCCAGAATGAAGCGAGAACATATTACAAAAGAATAGAAAAGAAGGGAAAAAAGGGTGGAATAGTAAAAAAGTAAAAAAAAATAAAAAAAAAAACAGATCTAGCATCCTTTATATTCTCATACGACGACAGAAATGTTCGATGTTCGTTTTCTGCTTATGCGATCTTTTTTCATTCGTTTTTCAATCTGTTCCTAAGACATTTTATAGAGAAACGTGCCGAATAGAGCATTGAAGGCCAAGGTAAATGATAGAAAAAAATTATTTGAAATTAGGCACGATAAGGTCTCAAAAAACAGGTCCTGACACCAATAATTCTGAAATCGTAATTCGAGTTTAAAGTATTAAAATCTGAAAAAAAAATTATTCAAAACCTCATAAAAATGTTTATGGCATATCATGAAGAATTTTATAAGGTATTTTATACCACATACATTTATCAATTTATTATTTTATTTTTTTTTTTAAATATTTAACAAAAACTGAAAAAAATGTCCTAGTGTCATATGCAAAATGAATTTTATTCTTGTGTACATGTAGAATAAAATATTTAATTCTAATTAATTTTGTTCAAAGACTTATAAAACCATTTATGGCATATAATAGATGTAAAGAAATAGACGTAAAAAAATATATGAATATTATTGCCATAATTTTTTTATAATTTTTTATAATCAAATTTAAATACTTTATTATACTGATATAGCATTTTGCATAAGTGAAATTGGAACTTTTTACCAGTTTTTCTTAAATATCAGCAAAATTTGAAATGATAAGTAAATAAATGTATACCATAAAAAGCTTATAAAATTCTTTACATAATAACATTAAAAGTTTTATCATTTTTGTAAAAAAATATTATAAATTAAGGCAACTTTCAAATGTGATCATGCAAAAAGAAAACAAGTTCTTGGACATGAATAATTTTTGTAGTTTTTTGCAAATATCTTCAAATTTTATGCACATTTATGAATGATTTTATATATAATTAAAACAATTTTAAATTCTATAGGTTTTGGCATAACTATTTTCATAAGTCGTTTTATGAAATTTTTGAAAAATTGCAATAATTTGAAAAAAGGTTTTAATCACGTCGTGGGCATTTTCTTAAAGCAAACATCTTTATTTGATTAAATGTTTATATTAAAATTATATATATATTTTTGAAAGGGTATTAAATTTTCTACTATATAGCATACCTAGTTTTATAAGTTCCAAAATAAAATTAGTTAAAACAAATTACTTTATAACTCAAGCATCAAACCAAATTCTGTCGTTTTTTTTAGTTTTTGCTAAATATCTTTAGATTTTATTATTGAATATAAATAATATTATACACTGTTAAAAACCTTATAAAATTCTTCGTAATATTGTATATTAGGTTTTATAAGTCCTGGTGAAAAATTAATTAATATTGAAAAATTACTTTATAGCTGTAGCCCACATTTGAAGTAGACATTGTATTCTAAAAGTGTCTTGTATAAAAAAAATTTTGTGCACCCAATAAATAGGAATTCTGTAATTTTATGAATCTTTGTCCAGCACTGATATATTACTCCATATATATGTAAAGTATCTTTGCTTTTCAATATAAAGACATCGTTGCAGCTATGAATCTATACACTAGAAAATGAGTTACATAATGTACGGACGTGATTTTCGTACAAAAGTCCAATAATAATATGAAAACATGGTATTCGAGAATAAATATTAATAAAATATTTATATTTAATATTTAGACGCTCTAGAAGTTATTTAACAATAAAACAAAATCATTGACTAACTAAAAAAAATAAATGTATAAATTAGTTGTAAATTTGCGTTCTCTCATAATTAGTATATACTATCCATTATATTTATTAATATTTATTTTGGTTATAATATAGAATATGTATGACTTATTTTGAAGAAAAGTAATTAAAAAACTTCTGTTTCTGCCAATCTAAAATGCCAATATGTTTTGTTATGCAAACGTAGGTAACTTCCACGGAAGCCATGGGATTTGTATGCATATGGGAAAATGTTCCCATCGTCCTATATTTGCAAACTTTGGCAAAAGGGCTGGCAATTGATAAAATAAATATGTCAAAGATTTTTTGAATTAGTCTAAAAAAATTAGGAAAAATTACGAGTGTATCGGGGTTTTTGAAAATTGGATTTTGTTCAGGATATATAATAAAGTGTATTGTAAATGTGTGTAATTTACATGAAAAAATTACTTATATCGTGTGAAACCTATTATATCTTATTTTTTCAAAGTACAAGTAATGATTTTGCATTTAAATTTTCAACTAAAAAAAATGCTAAGTATGAAAAAAAAGCATTTTAAATAGTCCGGCGTTTCAAATCGGTTACGTCTTTAACCTGGTTTGACGCGTCGGTCCAGGTCAAATGCATTCTAGGGAAAATTCAGAAAAACGAGCAAATTTTAATAAAATTTAAATATTAAATAATACAATTATGAGTTCAAACCATAAATATATGAAGTAACACCTAATTATTAAGATAGCAATTAAGTAGCTGTCTAATTTAATATTTAAGAAAACATTTAATATATTGAAGTGTATTTTTAATTTTAATTAATTTTGTTCAAAAACCTGAAAAAGCTATTTATGGCATATCATACATAATTTATAAGGTATTTTATAACATATACAATTTTTAATTTATATTCTTTTTTTTTAATATTTAAGAAAAACTGAAAAATGTCCTAATACACAAAATCATTTGAAGTGCAAATTAATTTTAAATAAACCGTCAAAAAAATTTTGTTTACGGAAATTTACTGTAAGTTTCACTAAAGATTCAATTTAGTGATTTAAGCTTAATTTGCTGATTCAACCCCAAAATTTGATAACCAACCCTGTATTTCTACACATGTGCGGCCCGTGGGTTTTGCATATATAATTTAATATGAATACTGATTGAGACCAGTGGCATAAACTACAGAATATATCTGTATATCTGTATATATATATATATATATATATATATAAACTTCGATAAACTCTCGATAGTATTTGCCCGTTTAAATTATTTGCCGTTCAAGTTTGCTTTACTAATAATTAGAACGAACGAGGTGTATATTTGGTTAAAAATAATTTGGTATCGAACACCTGGACCTAAAACTAGGTCATCTGGACAACAAGATAAAGATAAAATATAAGAGAAATTATTTGAATGTATCAAAATCATGAGCCAATTTTTATTTTACAAATATGTACAAAATTTCCATATATTTTTCTTAGAAAAATCTTAATCCTCATCATGAATGAAAGACATAAATTCAGCAAAGTCTGTTTGCTGGAGACATTTAAACACTTGAGAGAATTTTATACAAACGAGGGCAAAGAAATCTTTTTCTAAATTGGAAAGGACGAACACTTTACCTAATCATAAAAATACAGGAAAATCCAACATGAATTTAATAAAGGTAACATAGACTTTGTATGACAACTCTAAGAATCTAGACTAGATTTATTTTTTAGAAAAACAATACTTTCCATTACAAATACGAGTACATCAATATTTTTGTATCTAATATTATTTTTCCCTGTTTCTTTTCCTCGGCCAAAATAAAAAAGGAGTTGTTAAGAAGTAACTTAATTCATTTTCAAGTCATGAAGCGACAAGACCAATTAACTTATTTTTAATAGCTTCAAAGTCTAACTTGTTATTTTTGTTCAATGGAAAGTTTTCCTTGTAACACGACTCGACTCGACTCAAAGAAAATTGCGAGAGGAAAAAAGATTCGGGTTTCGGGAAATAAAATGGGTTATAACATGTAGAGAACTTAATCTGTGAAATAACGAAATTAACAGAATTAAATTCAGTAATAAGTAATAAGAGTAATTTAATCTATCGATTTTGTAAAAATTCTTTTACATTATATGAAACGTTCGGTTCATGTGCAAATAGTGTTTGTCATTGCAAACACCTAAACACTTTTCAAATAGGATATTGAAGTCTGAAGAAAGACTTGGAAGACTTGCAAACTTGCGAACTGAGATGTTTGCCTAACAGAGGAATTGGAAAAAACGATTTTATTTGGATATGGATAAGTGAAATACTCTGAAAAATGTTATTGACAGGCTCTTACAAGATTTAAAATATGCCACAAATATAATTATATATAAATAACATTTAAAACGTGGATATAATGATTCGAAAATTCCTGAACATGTTATTGTAAATGTGTGTAATTTACATTAAAAATTACAATAAATTATGCAAAAACTATTATATATTGTATTTCAAAATACAAATAATAATTTTGCATTTAAATTTTTAACTCAAAAAATTGCTACATATGAAAAAAATGCATTTTAAATAGTCCGGCGTTTTCAAATCGGTTTGCGACTTTAACCTGGTTTGACGCGTCGGTCCAGGTCAAATGCATTTTAGGGAAAACCGACGGACAAACAAGCAAATTTAAAAAAAAAATTACATATTAAATAATACAATTATGACTTCAGGCCATAATGTAGTGTAATAATATCTAATTTGTTAAAATGACAATCAAGTAGCTGTCTACCTTAATATTTAAGCAAACATTTAATATGTCGATGACTTCCGAATTTATTTTATTAAAATTAGAAAAATTTATGATATATAAGTTATGATGTTCTCATTATAACTATGATATATTAAGAGTATTTTAGCAAAATATAGACTTGTCGCTTTATTAAATATAAAAAATAATTATATTAAAAAGTATTTTCCATAATAGAAGATTTCCTTAAATATGTTACAGTAAAGTTGTGATATCTATATGAACTGTTAAAAAATAACAATAACGCTATTATATCTCATATTTCAAAACACAAATAATAATTTTGCATCTGAACTTTTAGCTAAAAATATTGCTAATTATGAAAAAATTGCATTTTAAATAGTCCTGATTTGACGCGTCGGTCCAGGTCAAATTCACTTTAGGGAAAACCGTCGAAGAAACGAGCAAATTTTAATAAAATTAAATATTAAATGATGCAATTATGAATTCAGACTATAAAGTAATACAGTAACACCTAATTAGTTCAATATAGAAATTAAACAGCTGTCTAATTTAATATTTAGGAAAATATTTAATCTGTCGATAGAATCCGAATTTATATTATAAAATTAGAAACAATTATAATATATAAGTTGTGATGTTTTTTATCAAGAACTATAGAGTATAGAGTGTATATTGTAAAAATATCAAACTTATCGCTGTATTTTTTTTGTTTTTATTTTCTTAAAATAGCAATCAAGATTCAATGTATATTTTTAAGGCTATTTTTACATGAAAAGACAGAAAATTAAAAATATTAATAAAAAATAATTTAGATTTTTTTCCATGCAGAAAAATCTAGTGTTTGTATTAAATATAAAAAAAACAATTAAATTAAACACATATTTCTATAATTCAAAATGTCCTGTAAACAAACATGTTACTGTAAATATGTGAAACACTACACTATACCATACAACAATATATGGAAAAACTATAATATCTTATACTTTGAAGTACAAATATTAATTTTGCATTAAATTTTTAACTAAAAAAATTGCTAATTATGCATTTTAAATAGTCCGGCGTTTTCAAATCCGTTTGCGACTTCAACCTGTTTTAACGCGTCGTATCAGGTCAAATGCATTTTAGGGAAAACCGCTGGCGGCTCGGGCACATTTTACTAATATTTAATTGTGAAAAATAAAGTTATTGATAAAATCATAGTATAGCCTAAGAATGGACAAAAAATCTCATTAACTATTAATTATTAATATTAACTTCCTGAAGAAAAAGTTTATGATTTCATAAAAAAATCCGATTTGCAAATTTTATGTTTTCTCGACGTTTCAAGCCATTCTGAATCGAATGAGATCATATTTGGAAAAAGTATGTGTGTGTGTAAACGTATAATAGTAAGATACGTATAAAAAATGGAGTTAATTATAAAATTTTCACTACATTTTTTTTTGGCAATTTTTTATATTATTTTTTCCGGTTTACACGTAAAATATACCCGGTATCTATTTTTTTGGTATAAAACCGCTGACCGTATCGTCGCAATAATTCATGATGTACGATATTGCTATTCTAAATACCTCGGAGCTTATAAAAATTTAAATAACGAATCGATAAATCACCCTTGTGAAACTTTGATAGAACAACTTGCCTTCGCTAAAACACCCGGGAATTATTTACATGCAAATAAATAAGGCAAGAATAAAATAGCTGGGGAAACGGAAATTGGAAATGAATAGTAGTAATATATATAATACTTAGGTTAAAGTATAGATCTTGTTGAGTCCTTTACTCAAGGGTTGTTATTATTAATTTGATATTATCTAATATTTTGACCTTACCTTTACCTTTGCCTTGTGTTTCGACACAATTTGATACGAGACAAGCAATTACATAGGAAGAGGCATTGAAATGGGTCAATGGACCGCGCACAGATGCTCTCTGTATTATATGGATTTGCCAATCTTGGGGATAAGATCTTTAGTGTTTTTCATAGGGGCAGTATACCAATATATACGTATATATTGTATATATACATGTATACATATTGGACAGTACCGCATTTGATAAAACACTGCCGAGAATTTATACAATTTTGTCTAAAATTTTATGTAATTAACTTCCCGAAGGAAAAGTTTGTTTTCATCAAAAAATTCGATTCACTAATTTTCTCGACGTTTCAAGACATTCTGAATCGAAAGAGACCAAATTTGGAAAAAAGTATGTTATGTCTACAATTGAAAGCGATAACTTTATTTTTGAATTATACAGTTGAGAAATTTCTGTTTCGATTTATTAAGTCAATTCTTACACAATTCGGGAAGTTCATGCAACTTGCCTTAAGGCTAAATGCCACTTTCAACTAGGTCAGATATATTTTGCATACTTACGATAATATATTTTTAAACCAGAGCTTTATATTTCTACAAAATTTTGTTTCCAAAAATCCCGGCTTTCGTGTAAATGCGGGGGTGTATTCTCAACCTCAAACGACGTGCCGATCGAGGTCAAAGACATTTCTTGGGAAAACGTTGACGCATGGGAAACAAATTTGTATTAGCGACGAAAAAATTAATTTTGTTGTCTTATAGAATTATAAAACGCTCTGATTGACTATTATGATATTATTGTTTAAGAAAAAATATATCTTAATTAACTTGGTGTAGGGAAAATTATAGCAATGGACCAGAAATCGAAAATGAATATTTTTGCATCATGAAATTTAAGCATCCTTATTAATTTAATTTTGTTCCAAAAGTCACAAATTGTCATATACCGATTTATTTATACTTTTAATAATTTTTTGACGATGTATAATAGTATATGTGTGCTGGAACAAATTTAAACGTAAGTTTGAAAAAATGTAACCAGGTACAAAATCAACTATAAACACCTTTTTAACTTTAGAAGTTTGAACAATTTTTCAAATATAATATTTGTTCCAAAAGTCATGAATTGTTATGTACTAGATTATAGATGATTTTATTAGCTTTTAAACGATGTATAATAATACATTTATGTCGGAACAAATTTAAAAAGTATAAACATAAATTTAAAAGAATCTATCCAAGTGCAATAACTACAAGTTTACTTTTAAAGTTTGCACATTTTTTTCCACATAATTTTGTTCCAAAAGTCATAAATTGTTATATACAGATTAATAGATAATTTCATTGCTAATTCAACAATAATAGTATATATGTGTTGAAACAAATTTAAACAATATAAACATCAATTTGAAAAAATGAAGCCTGGTGCAAAATCTGCTATAAGCAACAGAATATTCACTTTTAAAGTTTGATCATTTTTTTCAATATAATTTTGTTCCAAAAGTCATAAATTACTTTATATAGATTTGCAGATAATTTTATTAGCTTTTTAACGAAGTATAATTAGAAATTATAAATATGTTCCGAAACAAATTTTAGCAACATCAACGTAACTCTGAAAAAATGTAGCCATACGCCAAATCAACTACAAACACCTTAATGTTAACTTTAGAAGTTTGAACTTTTTTTTTCAACATAATTTTGTTCCAAAAGCCATAAATTGTTATATACAAATTTGTAGATAATTGTCTTAACTTTTTAACGATGTATAATAATTTATATGTACTGGAACAAATTTAAAAATATCAACATAAATTTGAAAAAATGTAACCGCATAAAACTATTCACTCACAATTCACTTACAATTAGTAAGAAAATTCACTCACAATTCGTAATTTTGTCCAAAATTCAAATTAGCATTTAATTTAAAATTATAATTTGCAACGATAATTCAAATAACATTTATTGCCAAAAAAATAAATGGTTTGTACAAAAACAAGTTCAAAAGTGTTTAAAATAAATTTTTCTTAATGTTTTTTACCATATGACAATTATTCTATTACAATTCGTTCCTGTAACCTGATCGTGGGATTTTCGCGTATATCCCGTTGACCGTCATTAGTTTCACGTGAATATCTGTGGGCCACACCAAAGGACCAAAGGACCAAAAGACCATGAGGAAATCTAGGAATATTCGACGTTTCCCTTCGGAAAAGCATTTTGGGAAAACCCGCCTTCCGAATTGATGTGTTTAGTGTTGTGTGTACATTGATTTATTCCACTGACCGTGAAAAGATTGATTTTGGGAGAACAAATTTAAATGAGAGGAAAGGATATATGTATATATATATATATATATATATATATATATATATCAAGAAAAAATATTTTTGGTAACTACCGAAGTGACCGTCAAAAAACGACTTTATCTATGCGTGTTAACTTAAAATTTTGATATTTCCATTATAGAAATTTATACCAGCTGTAGTGTATATAGTTAAGAGCTGTAATTTTAGTATTGTATTCTTAAAAGTATGTACTATAAGTATAAATTTATAAAATGTTATGTTGTTGAACTAATTATTGAAGTTTTAGACGACTTATAAATATTTGTTACTCTCAACTTTGTCTATACATGTTAACTACAAATATAGATATTCGAGTTTTAAAAATTTATTTATAAATTTATACAAGCTATACTATAAATAGTTAAGAGCTATAATTTTAGTACAGTAATCCAGAAAGTATGTACTATAAGTGTACATATTTAAATGTTTGTGTTTTTGAAGAAATTAGTAAACTTTTCAATGACAATCTTAAATTTTGTTCGGCTGTGAAACCACTTCTCCAGCAAATTATTCTATATGTAAAAATATTCATGTTTGAAAAATTCATTTCGCAAATTATTCTATTTGTAAAAACATTCATGTTTGAAAAATTTATTTCGTCTTTACTATGTATAGTTAAGAGCTGTAATTTTAGTATAGTATTTTTAAAAGTATATACTATAGGTGTACATACTTAAATTTGGTGTTTCTGAAGAAATTAGTGAAGTTTTTAGTGACAATCTTAAATTTTATTTGACTGTTCAACCACTCCTTTAGCAAATTATGCTATATGTAAAAATATTCATGTTTTGAAAAATTCATTTCATCTGTACTATATATAGTTAAGAGCTGTAATTTTAGTACTGTGTTCCTAAAAGTATGCACTATAAGTGTACATACTTAATTTTTGTGTTTTTGAAGAAATTAGTAAAGTTTTCAATGAGAATCTTAAATTTTGTTCTGCTGCGAAACCACTTCCTCAGCAAATTATTCTATATGTAAAAACATTCATGTTTTGAAAAATTTATTTCGTCTTACTATGTATAGTTAAGAGCTGTAATTTTAGTATAGTATTTTTAAAAGTATATACTATAGGTGTACATACTTAAATTTTGGTGTTTCTGAAGAAATTAGTGAAGTTTTTAGTGACAATCTTAAATTTTATTTGACTGTTCAACCACTCCTTTAGCAAATTATGCTATATGTAAAAATATTCATGTTTTGAAAAATTCATTTCATCTGTACTATATATAGTTAAGAGCTGTAATTTTAGTACTGTGTTCCTAAAAGTATGCACTATAAGTGTACATACTTAATTTTTGTGTTTTTGAAGAAATTAGTAAAGTTTTCAATGAGAATCTTAAATTTTGTTCTGCTGCGAAACCACTTCTTCAGCAAATTATTCTATATGTAAAAAATTCATGTTTTGAAAAATTTATTCGTCTGTACTATATATAAATAAGAGCTGTAATTTTAGTATAGTATTTTTAAAAGTATATACTATAGGTGTACATACTTAAATTTTGGTGTTTCTGAAGAAATTAGTGAAGTTTTTAGTGACAATCTTAAATTTTATTTGACTGTGGAACCACTCCTTTAGCAAATTATGCTATATGTAAAAATATTCATGTTTTGAAAAATTCATTTCATCTGTACTATATATAGTTAAGAGCTGTAATTTTAGTACTGTGTTCCTAAAAGTATGCACTATAAGTGTACATACTTAATTTTTGTGTTTTTGAAGAAATTAGTAAAGTTTTCAATGAGAATCTTAAATTTTGTTCTGCTGCGAAACCACTTCTTCAGCAAATTATTCTATATGTAAAAACATTCATGTTTTGAAAAATTTATTTCGTCTGTACTATATATAAATAAGAGCTGTAATTTTAGTATAGTATTTTTAAAAGTATATACTATAGGTGTACATACTTAAATTTTGGTGTTTCTGAAGAAATTAGTGAAGTTTTTAGTGACAATCTTAAATTTTATTTGACTGTGGAACCACTCTTTAGCAAATTATGCTATATGTAAAAATATTCATGTTTTGAAAAATTCCTTTCGTCTGTACTATATATAGTTAAGAGCTGCAATTTTAGTACAGTATTCCTAAAAGTATGCACTATAAGTGTACATACTTAAAATTTGTGTTTTTAAAGAAATTAGTAAAGTTTTCAATGGCAATCTTAAATTTTGTTTGGCTATGAAACCACTTCTTCAGCAAATTATTCTATATATGAAATATTCATGTTTTGAAAAGTTCATTTTGTCTGTACTATTTATAGTTAAGAGCTGTAAGTTTAGTATAGTATTCTTGAAGGTATATACTATCAGTTGACATATACAATATTTTATGTTTTTTAACAAATTCTTAAAGTTTTTAGACAATTAACCAAATTTTTTCACTTACAACTGTTAATTTAAAATATTGAAATTCTAAATTTAAAATTTTATACCAGCTGTGCTTTAGATAGTTAAGAGCTGAGATTTTAGTATAGTATGCCCAAAAGTATGCACTATAAGTGTACATACTTAAATATTATTGTTTTTGAGAAAGTTAGTAATGTTTTTCACAACATTCTAAATTTTGTCCACTTGTAATTATATATTCTCGTTTTTAAGGATTTATACCGGCTGTGCTATATATAGTTAAGTGCTGAAACTTCAGTATGTTTTTGGCTGAAGCATACATTTTAATATACACAATATTTTTTTCAATAAGACTATAAGTGTAAATTTATAAAATGTTATCTTCTTGAACAATTTATTGAAGTTTTAGACGATTTATAAATATTTGTTACTCACAACTTTGTCTATACATGTTTAACTGCAAATATAGATATTCGGGTTTTTAAAAAGTATACAAGCTGTACTATATATAGTTAAGTGCTGAAACTTTAGTATGTTATTTGCTAAAGCATACATCTTAATATTAATGAATTTTATAATAATTTTTAATAAGTTTGATAAGTTTTTTTATACGTTCTAATAAATTTTACAATAATTTTTGGAAAATATGTTTGCTTCTTGTATGAGAACTTGCAAATTATTCTTGATGTAGAAACAATCTCGTTTTGAAAAAATAAACTGGCTGTACTATGTATAGTTAAGAGCTGTTATTTTAGTATTTCATTCTTACAAGTATATATTATAATCGTGCATTTTTAAAATTTTATGTTTTGAACAAATTATTAAAATTATTAGCAACTAGACCTTTATTTTGGAATTACAGGAAACCTGACAAAAGTTATTTAACTTCACAAATGATCTATCACTTAGCCGACATGTCCTCGGACAAATTTTACTAACAATCATCATTTTTAAAGCTTTTTCGATTTTTTTCAAAATTTTCAATATTTCTCTCTACACCACGAGTTGTCCTATAACACGTTCGTTATACGCACGTCTGGTCATAAAACGTTATTACTAATCGTTCGACTGAAGAAGTCCTACATCTACACCATGTGTGTATCTTCCGATCCCAATCCGTTTATTGATATTACCAGAAACAGTTAGAAAGGTAGCTGTAACATAATTTCACCAGACCGAGATATCTACTAATATCTTCCATTTTGACCGACATAAAATCGGGGTAAAGGACTTATGGTAATTCGATAGAATATTTACATCTAAAGTTCTGACCATCGTCTCACCTTGTTTATGAAATCTGTTCCTGTATCATCATATGATCCTCGTAGTCTTCTCGTCTTCTGAGATATAATCCATTATGAATCTATTTGCTCGTCTAACCATAATTCATCCTCATCTTCTCATATATGTATGTTAGTATCAGCTGTAAAGGCAAAGATGTTCATCACACAGTATTAACTACATGGCATAATATCCTAATGTTGCACTTTGACTATCGCTAATACTGCGGGCATTAGAGTTAAGGGGAAGCCAGAGGAATTTGGGCATTTTGTGTTAATCAATTGATTAAACATGTTATGGTAGATCTTACATAATGATGAATAGGGTGAAGGTGCTAAAAGCGTACCACTGCTTAAGTCCTACTACAGCCTAAGTATCAGACTTTTTTGAGAAATTCTATAGTACCTAGATTTAGCAAAATTTGCAGAAAAATGCAACGTTTTCGAAAAATTCCGTTGCCTAAGTCGTACCGCTCCCTAAATCGTGCCTGAACTTTTTTTTGAAAAATTTTATTGCCTAACGAGTACCCCTATCTAAATCGTACCTATACTTTTTATTGAAAAAAATTCCATTACCCAAGTCGTACCTAGACATAGCGAAAATTAGCAGAAAATACAACATTTTTGAAAAATCCCATTGTCTAAGTCGTACCTGAACTTATAATCAAATTGACAGAAAAATTTCCAAAAATTTTGTTCTGAACACATTTTCTAAGTCCGCTAAGTCGTACCTAGACTTTCTCCAAAATTAGCAAAAAAAAAACAACATTTTCGAAAAATTTTATTCTGAACACATTTCCTAAGTCCGCTGCCTAAGTCGTACCTAGACTTTCACCAAAATTAGCAAAACAATGCACCATTTTCGAAAAATCTGTTCTGGACCCATTTTAAAAATTCTAAAACTATTTGAAAGCAATATATTTGCGAAATAAATATTTTAAATTTTAAAAATGCTTAACAATATTTAGCATATTTATAAAATGATTTTATTTTCACTTTTCATAAAATGTTTAAGATATAAAACAAATTATTCAGAATATACTAAAGAATTAAAAAATATGTAATATTTCTGCATATTAGGTGTTTATAACAGTTTTTACTAAATTTTAGTAAGTTTTATATTGTTTTTACTAGAAGTTGGAGAAAATTAAAAAATGTCTATTATAAGTATAATATAAAATCCATATATTGCTTTATAAAGATACTAATTAATAAATAATTCAGTATAGGATCAATATATTGCATTAAAAAACTAAAGACCGCATTTCAACTACGATTTATTCAAAATTTCAATATGCAAAGTATACAATAAATTTTATTAAATTTTATCTAGTTAGTGTAAACAAATTATAAAGTCCGAAATAAAAATTGAAAGTTATTTGAAGAATGCCATAAAATGTTCTAAATGTAGGTATATAATTATTATAGATTTCATTATCAAAATATTAAAATAGGCATTTCAACTAGAAATTAGTCGAAATGTTAATATGTAAAAGTATAAAACTTTATACTAGATATCAATAAATTTACCTAGTTTTTTTTATTAACGTAAACTAATTATAATGTCTGAAATAAAAATTAAAAAATACTTGAGAAAAGTAATAAAAAGCTTCTAAATTTATATAAAGTATTTTATATAAATACTAAAGTCCGCATTTCACTACTATTTATTCAATATTTTAATATCCAATGTATATAACACTTTTACTAGATTTTAGTAAATTTAATCTAGTTTTTCATTAATGTGACGAATTATAATGTCCGTAATGGAAATTACGGAAATTCAATTAGATTTTGAAGAAAAGTAAAAAAATGTTCTAAATCCATAGAAATACTAAATCTGCATTTCAACAACGATTTATTCAAAATTTCAATATACAAGTGTATATAACATTTTTCACTAAATATTAGTAAATTTTATATTCAAAGAAACGTAAAAAATGTCCCCGATCGATATATATATTACTAGAATATAAATGTTTCAACAAGCTTTGAACAAAATTTTATTATGTAAATGTTAAAGTAAAAAAATCCTTAAATTGTAAATTTAATGGAAGAATTATGTATTTATTTAATTATTATATAAATTATGAAATTATTTTATATTATCTTTTATATTTATATTTTATGTTTTATAACTTTAGTACAAGCCATCTGTAAACGTTTACATTATTATTATTATTATTATTATTATTATCTTATTATTTCTAATATTGTATTGTAGAAATAATAAGATAATAATAATAATAATAATACTAATATTAATGTAAGCGTTTACAGATGGCTTGTACTAGATAAATTTTGTTATATTTATTATTATCTGTCACTTATTGTTTTTATTTCACTTTATTATTTTCCTAGTATTATTTTTATTATTCGGAAATTTTATTTATTTTATTTATTAATTTTAATATTATTATTATTTGTTTTTAGTTTATATTAAATCATCATACTACAGATATCATTTTAATGAAAATACTATCCTTTATTGTGTACTTTATTTAAATTTATGTTATTGTTCATTATTGTTACTAGATGTTAAAATATTTAGCAGTTGTAACAAATATTGTAATTAAAAAAAAATATGTTTTATAACTTTAGTGCAAGACAAGATTTTCAATACACACATGATACTTATTTACCATTATTAGTTTTTAATATGTCTTTTACCTTTTGCCCCAGTGTCCCCTATCCTCTCAATTCGAGTTCACTCAGTATTGAGAGAGTGTAGAGGAGTATAGGAGTTGCACTTGAGTAGAGGGAATATATAGAAATCCTAGGAGAGAGGTTATAGTTCGTAATAAGAGCTTAATATCGAGAGCACATGTGCATAATCGCTTAGTTTGGTCGCATATGTCTGTATCGGCGAGGATATTTGTTTTAGTTCGAGGAATCAGAATTTAACTCGATAATATGTCGATTATACATTGAGTTACAAATTTTGTAAATGTAAAAAAAAAATCTGGGAACTCCAAGTTTGTATTGAACCACAAGTTATGATCTTCGAATCTTTCCAATAAATTTCAATCCTCCGAATGCTGCAACCAAATAAATTATTTCAAACCAATAAATATCGCATAAGAAAGCTTGATATTAAATCTACGATAGTCCAGAGAGAGGAGCACATACAGGGAATAAATCAAGAATCGACCTCACTTAAATAAAATCTTACACGAACATATGTTGGTTGCTGTATAAAATAATATTATATTATGTATCTACATGTAAAGCAGGTAGTCGGGAATAAATTTAGCATTGGAACGAGACCTGGGGAACAGGAACTTCCAACTTAATTTTTTGGGAGAAATTTAATAATTTCTCTTTCTAATTTTTAAATGAATTTTTTTTATTGGTTTGAGGTCAATGTTTAAGTACACCTAAATGTCTATTCAATTATGTGTTAACTTTTACACTTTTTTTTACACATTTTTAGCCAAAAAATATAGAATATAACTAACATCCTATATAGGATTTGTCGGTTTTCAAAAACCGGTTTTTTGGCAAAAATTATGGAATTCGAAAACCGTTTTTTAGTGAAAAAAGTCGGTTTTCACTGTATAAATGGAAAATGACAAATACAGCCAAATATAAAAGATAGATGAAAGCGTTTTGATTCTTAAAATCATATTGGTTCAATAGCATTTGATATCTTATCAGTTTGCAATGGTCAAAAGAAAGGTTTTGTATATATTAATTTAGATTTTTTATACAGAATTATTATTAATTTTTATATTTTATAGAGAATATTTTAATTTAAATCAGTGTGACTTTTTCTTGAAAAAGTAACTTCCTCTACTTAAATTAAAAAAAAAAGAGTTTTAAACTCTAGAAGCCACAAATAAAATAAGAAAAAGCTTAGAATTATTATATCAGGCTTTAAAAACAATTAATCATAATTTAGTCGCAAGTATGAGAGTATTTTCTATTTCTGTAGCAATTCGATAGACGTTCTCAGTTTTTTGAACCATATTTTATTAAACAGAAAAAAACAATTAGAATGTTTAAAATTAATTAATTAAAATTGCTCGGAACAGGCAATGCCCGAGTTTAGTTTAATTGTTTTTAAAACTCAAATTGATATTAACAAGTATGTATCAACATGTATCTATTTTTTATTTTTTTTAACAATGTATTATTTTTATTTATTCGAAAACTTTCCTTTCACTATCATAAAAATATTTTCATTCTTATATGTGAAAATGATGCATGAATAACGAATAATTATTTTCAAAGTTATTTAATCAAGATAAACTATTATTTTTTAGTTCTACTAATTAAAATTAAAATAATTTTGTTTACTATCCATAAAATTGAGCAATAAATAAATTCAGTCAAATACTACTCTAAATTACACTAAATTTGCGGATAAATTACAGAATATTCGAGCAAAAATTGTTTAAAGCAAAAACTGGCTAAAACCGGTTTTTTAGCAAAATTAAAATTCGAAAACCGGTTTTCTGAAATGTCGATTTTTGTATAAACCCTAATTCTAAAGTATAAGTTATAGTATTTGTTCAAAAATCAAAAACAAAAATTTTTGCATATCTTTACGTTTCGGAGGTTTCTGAACATTTTGGCGTACCTTAAAAAAAATTGATATGTATGTATATTTATTTATCATTTACCTCAGACCGACTTTTGACCATCATCGTCCCTGTACTATTTGCTTGTATTTTGCATGCCAGATAAATTTATCATACACGATGATAAATGAAAGATTATTATTTATTGATTCCTGTACATGGAAAATCTTATACTACAGGCAAGTTGTATGAACCTCTGACCGTCGTTGTTCGAAGGTTCGTTGGAGGTTCTTTAGGAGGTTCTCAGATGTGTGTATATTTTAACGTAATCGAATCTAGGTCAAAAACGAACTCTGAATATAAATCTTTTGGGTAAGAGGATAAGTGATATATACAAAGATGTACAAGGAATTTTAGGAATTGAGATTTTAAAAGTTTTTTTTTTAATAATTCATACGATTAGGTATCATATTTGCACACATACTTACAATTAAACTCTAAAAGAGTCCAAATTATCAAAATATTAAAGTTTGCATTTCTACTACTAATTGTTCAAAATTTAAATATCAGAGAGTATATAATATGTTTTACTCGATTTTAGTAAATTTTATCTAGTTTTCAATTTTTTTCTAGTTTTTACAATATTTAAGTAAATTTTAACCAGTTCTTACTGATGAAAAATATATTTACTATCCCAGAAGAAAATCAAAATTTATTTAAACAAATGCAAAATAATGTGTTAAATTCATATATTACAAATTATGGATATACTAAAGTCCGCATTTCAACTACGAATTATGCAAAATTTCAATATCAAGGTGTAAATAACTGTTTTTACTAAATTTCAGTAAATTTTTTCTAGTTTCTACTAATGTAAAAAAAATTTTTAATGCCCCAGAAGAAAATCCAAATTTAAGTAAAAAAAATGTTCTAAATTCATATATTATACTTATCAATATATACTAAAGTCCGCATTTCAACTACAATTTATTCAAAATTTTGATATCCAAGCATATATAATAATTTACACTGGATTTTAGTAAACTTTGTCTAGTTTCTACTAATGTAAAAAAGTTTCAATGTCCAAAACAAAAAGTTATTTGAAAAAAACTAAAAAATGTGCTGAATCCATATATTGCAAATTATCAAACTACTAAAGTCAATTACGAATTGTTAAAAATTTCAATATTCAAGTATATATAACAATTTTTGCGAGATTTGAGTAAATTTTATCAAGTTTTTCTTAATGTATATAAAACTTTAAGACCAGGACAAAATTCACATTGATAATTATATTACCAGAAAATTTATGCTCCAACAAGTTCTATTCAAAATTTTTCGGTTAAAATAATTCATTACAGTTAAAATTTACTACGAAAATCACTACTCTACATCGAGTACAAATTGATAAAAACAGATTCTTCGCATATTTTACATTATTGCACCATATATTATCATACCGCATGATCGACGGCTCTCCGGCTTTCCGGGCTTTCCGGCGATTTCGCCTCGCGCAACTTTAACCCGGATCGGCACGTCGATCGCGGTTAATGATATCGCTCGCGCCTCCCGTAAATCGCGAACTCCGTCGAAGCATCGGTTCTTTGTCGAAACAACTTGTTAACTCGACAACTTTTCAAATTTACATCATGATAAAAGACATATGCAAAATTTGATAGAAATTAGGAATCGATATGTATATATATATATATATATATATATATATATATATATATATATATCAAGGTTTATTTCAATTACCATAAGGGACTGTATTTTATTATATACCGCAGAGAAAAAGGTTTCAATACGATTAAAATGAATAATGATACAGGGATCATTCCTAAACCCAATTTGGCAATATGCGAATTATTCGTGCATGCAAAGGTTTCCTAAATACCTTTTTCTAAGAGGCCGATTTTCTCGAGCAGGGTTAATTCGGTGTAATAATCCTGTGAATTTAGGAAATTTTTGGTAGAGATATTAAATATGGATGTAATGATATACTTATGTGGTTTATAATTTTTGAATATCAAAATCCATTACAACTATTATATTCTACTTATTAATTCTTCTATTGTCTTTACCTCTTTTCCCTTGTGATTTCAACAAATTCTGTACCATCATCGGAATATATAAATTTCCGAGATCCTAAACTAAGTTCATCATCAGAAGTACGTGCATCAAATGTTTTGTTAAGAATTATTATCATTATAAAGTTTTATTAACTTTTCGCAGTTCGTAGACTCAATGCAAATATAAATTCCGGGGTAATACGATGATTATACGAAACTATTTGAATATAAATGAAGATGGGGAAAATTACGATAGTAATATATACATATTCATATATGTGTAGTTTACCAGATCTATATTAGTTTTATTATATATTTAATTGTGGATTTTTTATTATTATCACAAAATTTTATTATAAATATATAACTCCATTACCCAATTAGCTGAATTGTCATTCCAAATTATATATTTAAAGGTAATATTATAGGGTTTGCTTCTGAAAAGCGCTTTCGAGTTCAAAAACCTTTTGAAGTGCGTCATTTGAGTTTCGGCGAGAGTATTGGATTTCCTTATTGAATTAGCACGAAAATACCTACTTAAAATTAAAGGCATATTCTTGTAATAAATTCATGTATTGGTGAATATAAAATTTTGTTTGATTTGTTTGATATTTTTATATACAAATCTATATATCAGGGTGTTTTTGCTAATTGTGCATTCAACCTGAAACGGAGCCTTGGTTGAGGTTGAGTATATAAAAGTTTACCTGGACTTTATAAAAATTTTTTTTTTATAAAATACCAGCATATAAATTTTCTTACTAAATAATTTGTCTCATAGTTTTATCATATTATATATTTTTGTAATAAATTTTACAGATTTTAGATAACGTACTATATTATATAAATTCTATTTTTCACATGTTTTTGATATTTTTTTATTTAAAATTTAAAATCGTGTGTGTTTTTTTAAAAATTATTAATGCAATTTTCGACTCAGACACTTTATACATGTCTTAAGTATTTACAAAAGGAAGAAATATTCATATTAATATTCTAAAAAATTCTTTACAAAATTTTTCTTTAAAAAATATCTGAAAAATAAAATAATTTAGCAAAATACATGAACGCTCATATACGTTATACATGTTATTTATTCACTAAATAATTTATAACATTCAAACTCGTCTTCGACGAATTTGTACAAAATTAAAACAAAAATATTGTCTAACATCAAAATACTCTATAACTACTCGGTATACTCCAAAACGAAAATTTAAAACGAAGTCTTCCGAGTTAAGGATTATATAGGTACATTTATTCACTAAATAATTTATAATTCGTAAAGTATTCATAATATAGAAAAAGTGGATTTGGCAAATTTAGGCAAAATTGAATTACAAACAATATTGTCTAACATCAAAACACTCTTCAACTACTCTGTATACTCAAAACTCGCAATTTAAAACAAGACATTATACTTAACGAGTCAAAGTTGATATAGGTACACTAACTAACTTACAATTATTTATTATACATACAGGTGTATCAAATGTTTAAAAATGTATCCTATATTATTCATCAAAGTACAAGTAACAAATTGTGTAATAATAATCGTTTAAATTTCTTGCTAGTTTTTTAAAAAATAGGTTTTACAAAGTCCGGCAAATGTGTAATAGCGCGGTTGTCGTTAACCTGGAACGACGTGCCAAAACAGGTTAAAAGCACAAAGCCCGGAAAACTGCGAAAAAAGAGAATACTTGTAAATATTACATGAAAAAATATTTTTAAAAATTTAATTATAAATTGAGATATGTTTAAAAATATTTTAAAAGTGAAATCTGTGCGAAATAATGCAAATTAATAATTTGGAATAAGTTTTTGCTATATGATTGTTAAAAATGACTTGCTGGTATAGAAATATTTGGTTCAACTGTACCATTTGTTATAAAATGCTGGAATTTAGGTATTTAATACTTAAAAATATTTACTTTAATACTAACTATTCAAATTATTTAATATAATTATATTATATGTGATATTAATGAGTTTTTGATCATGTTACTGGAAAGATAGAGAGTATTTTGTTCAATGTTATTTTGATTTAAGTCGAATGAGCAAAATTATATTTTTTAGGCTTATTTATTTATAATAAGGTTTCAGAAATTTAGTATTTTTTAAAAATAAATATATGTTATTGAATTAATTAATTAAGACACTTGAATTAATATTCCAGAAAATTGCATGTATTTTTACAAATCCGTCTACATAGTTTTTTTTTAAATAAACCTTATATATAGTAGTATTTTATTCAAAATTCTTTCTCCCAAAATACATGATATAATTTCTAACACTGAATAAAAAATCCTCAGGGAATTCTTTACATTTAAACATCCCAAAAGATTTATAACCCTGTCCAATTATTTTCAGACTGTTTTTTTCGCTTTTTTGCAATTGTGTCTTTTCCAGACTTTTGCTAATTGAAGTTTAATTTGTATAGAAAAGTGTGTGCATGCAGCAATGTAATAAAATAAATCGAAATAAGTTTTTGAGAGAGAAATGGGAATTTGTGTTATATGGGTTTTTTAATTAAATGTATATGACTTGGAATTTTTTGGGAGGTTTGTAGACACTTTTTTGTAATTACAATATTTATATACTTTGTCGACTGTTAACTAAATTATTTTCACAAATTTCTAGTTCGTCCCCGGTATGATTTTTCGCTCGAAACATTTTAATTTACATAAAATATACAACTCTTCCACCAATTGCTGAAACTTTAATTACGAACTTTCCGCATCTAACATATATACGTAATCATAGTTAATTGTAGCTAATTATTTCTGTAGCTATATTTTTGTATAAAGTATATTCATTTGTGTGTGTATATATTGTTGTGTGTACTAAATGTAGCATGCTGTCGAGTAAAAAGCATAAATTCTGTTAAATGATAAATTAAATCTAGACGGGAATCACAAAAAATATAATTGTACTTATGTAAATGTATATTCATAACCCGTGTAACGGACAGTTAGTGTGGAGAGCTGGAAAATAGTAAAAAAATAATATTTAGAACACAAATAGAACAATTGAATATCTACATTGTTTGAATTTATGATGTTCTGAATTTGAGTTGAACTGAAACTTCAGATATTCTTGGTTTTCTTTAAATAAAATTATGTTATTGCAGTAGGTATCTATATATACATATGTATATCGTTGCAGAATTTTTTTTATTTAATTATATTTTGATATTTTTATTCATATTTTATTAGATTTTGCTTTTCATTAGTAATTTAGATTTAGCTTTTCGATAGGTAAAATCTGTAACTTTAAAAAAATACTTACGATTTTTACTAGACAAAAGAATTAAAAACAATTTTTTGACTTGTTTAAAAATCTAAGTTTCTTATAAAACGTAAAATGAATATGCAAATAAAACTTATGATATTCTATAATATTTATTAATATATTATTATTTTATGATAATTTATAAGATTTATACTAATATATCATTACTTACAAAACAATCCGTAACAAATAATAATTGATAATTGCCAATATGTTTATTTAGGACATTTTTTTACATTTCTTCAAATTAATTTTAATTTTCATTCCAGACATCATAATATATACATTTGCATATTGAAATTTTGAATAATTTGTAATTGAAATGTAAACTTTAGAATTTTGATAATTTGCAATATATAGATTTGGAGCATTTTTTTTCTTTTCTTCAAATAACTTTTAATTTTCATTCTGGACATTACAATTTTTTCACGTTAGTAAAACTAGATAAAAGTTACTAAAATCTAGTAAAAACTGTTATATACACTCACATACTGAAATTATGAATAATTTGTAGTTGAAATGCGGACTTCAGTATTTTGATAATTTCCATTGTCTATATAATATATTAATTGGGAACATTTTTTCAGATTTCTTCAAATATCTTTTCATTTTCTTCACGGACAATATAATTTATTTACATCAGAATAAACTAGATAAAATTTACTAAAATCCAGTAAAAACTTTTATATACACATGTATTTTGAATAATTCGTAGTTGAAATGCATACTTTAATGCAATATATGGATTCATAACATTTTAAACTTTTGCTCAAATAACTTTTAATTTTCTATGCGGACTTTATAATTTATTTGCATTAGTGAAAACTAGACCTTACCATTTTTTACATTAATTCAAACTAGATGAAATTTACTAAAATCTAGTAAAATATTTATATATACACTTGTATATTGAAATTTTGAATAAATCACAGTTGAAATGCGGACTTTTAATTTTATATGCGGGCATTATAATATATTTACATCAATGAAAACTAGATGAAATTACTAAAATCTAGTGATAATTTTTATATACACTTGCATATTGAAATTTTGAATAATCCGTAGTTGAAATGCGAAATTCAGTACTTTTATAATCTGCATTGTCCATATATTGTATTAATTATACGGATTAAAGTATTAATTAATTGAGAATATTTTCTCATATTTCTGCATATAACTTTAAATTTTTATTCTAAACAATACATTTTTCTTACGTCAATGAAAACTAGATAATATTTACTAAAATTCAGTAAAAATTTCTATATACACTTGCATATAGAAATTTTGAATAAATCGCTATTGAAATGCGGACCTTAGTATTTTTCAAATGCTATATATTTAGTATATTTTTATACAACTTTCCTGCTAATTTTATATTGCCTATAAATCTTACCAAATAAACTTCTTCCTTGTGGTTTTCATTTTAATAAAAAGTATATAGTTCAATTCCTAATGTTAACTAAACAAATATCTAGGAACTGTTTTTAACAAAAGACTCAATCATCTCAAAATCTCTAAAAATGCCTAAAAAAATTTAAGCAAATCTAAACAATTTTTATATTATAATTCAACCGGTTATTGCAGACCTATAAAATTTTAGTATGTCACATAAAACTTACTTTTTCCAAATTCGGTCTCACTCGATTCAGAACGGCTTGAAACATCAAAAAAACATAAAATCACCAAATCGAATTTTTCTGTCAAAACCTAAACTTCTTCATCATCTCAACTCTACTTCCTCTCACCCCCAGCCCTCAGACTATGTATATAAATTCATATCTCGTACAATGAAAGAGTTTACTGCCCCTGGGCACGCTACACCATATCCCCTTCTCCTTTACCATTTTCCCAGCTGTAATTTTAACTATAGCTGCATGTAGCTGTAGCTGCTTCTGCAGCACGTATATCGTTTATTTTCATAACTAACATTTAATAGAAGAGGCAGTTCTCGGCCTCACAATGGCAGAAAACACAATTAAAACTGTCGACAAGTCACTCCGCTTTATGGGCGATATTTTTAATTACTAGGAGGAGGAATATATAGACATGTGCACTCACCTGGTAAAAGATATATGAAAATATATACATACATATAATATATATATATATATATATATATATGAGTAAGTTCTTCAAGGGCATACATCAAATAAAAGGCAAAGATTTAGAAGTTAATCTTTAATTTTTCCAAACGTTTCGACATAGTATTTTATGTCATCATCAGTGGATCTACAGAATGAATATTGAAAAATTAATATAATCTAGGAAAAAATGACAGAAATTGGAAAAAGAACTATAGATATAAGTAATATAATTATAGCAATAACAATTATACTTAACAGATAGATAAACAAGAGAAATGAAAAGTAAAAAGAAATATATATAACATACAAAAGCGTAATATATATACATAAATATACACACAAACAAACATGTATATATGATATGCATGTAAAACACGTACACATATGCATATATACATACGAACAATACGTATATATAAACATATACATACGGACATGTACATATGTATATATACACATATATACATACATACACATACACATATACATATATACATACATACACACATATATATATATATATATATATACATATACACATACATATATATATATACATATACATACACATACATACATATGCAATACAGACACATACACATATATAGACAATGAAGGAAACTTACATAAATATGGTCTTACATCAGTAGCTAGCGCTAAGAACACAATTTTGCACTATCATATATACATTAACTTGTTTTTTTATATATTAATTTGTTGAACAGAGTATGGCAAAATATTTGTGAAATATATAATATATTTTGCACAGAGAACGTAGTTTATGTGACAGAGCCCGAGGCTGTAGTAACATGTGTTTAAAAATTATTTGAAGAGACCGTTTGAGGGAATAGTTGGCGGGTTTTTTACAATCAGTGTTTCTAAGTATGGGTGAGAGGCTAAGAATCAAAGTTCGGGATCGGACCGCGTAAGGGTAGGTTTACAGGTTCGGAATTACGTAGGTTAAGAGGAAACAAATTTGGAAATATTATTAAGTATCACCTGATAATTTTCACAGAGTAAGGAGGCATCATGGCGTTTATTAATACAAAATTTCGAGGTGCTGATCAGACAAGATTCAGCAAAATTATATATATATATAATAAACAAAAATTGTTGTCGCCGACAGAATAATGTTCCTGTTGATGTGTCGATGACTTTTGAGTTGTCTTATACAAAAAAGCTTTTATTCATTTTCCAAAGACAAAGTTGATGTTTTCGCCAGAAAATTTGATTTCAATAGCATCGTAGAATTTTAGCAATATCATTTAAATTTCTGAAGCAAAACTTCAATAGACATTATTAACTCGGGGAAAAGATTTTTCAATGCAACGGAAATGCGTTACGCCACGAATACTGCTTCGTCATTGGCCATAAATGTGGTAATTTGAAACGAGTCATTTGAAACGATATCTTTGATTTTACGAAACGTGAAATAACTTTTTTTCATTTCTAAAGGCATTTTTCTATTTTTTCTATCACTTAGTTAAAGTTTGTGATATATATTAATATGTTGTGTAATATACAGTTTAATTTTAGACTATCTAGAAGAGCATTTTCAAATGATTTAGAGCATTTCCAGACTTTTGATACTAATTACACTTTTAATACTAGCATTTTTAGATAATTGGCAGAATTAATTATTATTTGAATAATATATTTTTTTTTTTTAAATTTGCTCGTCAGTAGAGTTTCTTCTTTCTCTTATTGTATTCTGCTTGTCAGTATAAAATTAAATTGAAAAATTAAATAAAATTTTTGTCTGCAATTTAGTTAGTCAGTAGAGTCTCTTTCTTCAAAACAAGTGTTCTGACTGAATATTTTCAGTTTTTTCTTGATATTCTACACGAATGTATGAGCAAATTGGCCCATACAGTAGAGTTCTTTTCTTATAATAGTGTTAATATATTAGGTTGTCAAATATCTCCCTTCCGCTTTTTTGCTCTTGGTTTATAATACAAAAAGGCGGAAGGGAGATATTTGACAACCTAATAATATAATAATGTGATATTATTGACAAATTTCATTTGCTCGTCAACAGAGTCCTTTTTTTAAAATAATAGTTTCTAAATAATATCATTCCACATCCACAAGTTAATTTTGCTCATCAGTTGTGTTCTTTTTTACATTTTAGTTTGCTAGTCAGTGAAGCTCTTTTTTTCTAAATATTTTACTGAACTGAATATTTTTTATGAATTCAGTTTGCTTGTCAGTAGAGTCCTCTGGTTTTCTTAATTTTTTTTATGATATTTTTTATATTTTTCTGATTATGTTTGCATGTCAGTAGAGTCCCATTTTTCTGTTAATTTCTTATATAATATTTTTCTTTTTTTGAGAAAAATATATTTAATTTTGCCTAAAACTAATGACCTGGTTTTAAATAATGTTATCCACAAGTTGAGTTTGCTCATCAGTAGAGTCCTTTTTAATCTTTTTGATAAAAATTAAGTTTGCTCGTCAGTAGAGTTCCTTTCTGCCTTATAGTTTGCAATTTAATTCACTCATTGGTATAGTATTTCATTCTCTTTTATAATTTTTTTTGAAGAAATGACATTTTTTCTCGTCAATAGAGTACTTTTTTCTATTAAAAATATTTATGTTGTCCTTCAGTAGAGTTATTTTTTTATAATTAATAGTTTATGGTTTGGAAATGTTCTGAACAATCTGAAGATGCTCTGGAGATAGTCTGAAAGCCCTTTTTATATGAAAAATATTAAATTTTGCTCGTCAGTAGAGTTCTTCTTTTCAAAACTAATAATTTATGGTGCATAAAAAATTGTAAAACTTTATTTTCATATTTTTTATCATTTGAAACCTGTTATTCAATAGTTAATTATCATAGCTGGGCATTAACTCGTTAATCCGTTAATCGTTAATTAACGAAGTTAACATTTTGATTAACGGATTAACTTTTAAGTTAACTTTTAAAAATGTTAACGGACACGTTAACTTCCGTTAAAATGCGAGAAGTCCGTTAATCGTTAATCCAATGCCTACTATTTACCGCACGGCACAGCTTTAGCCAATGCCTTATTAAACGGCACAGAGAAAAGATTTGGACTACTACCTGAATGATGAACAGTGCCAACTTGCCGCGGCATTTCACCCAAAGTTTCGGTTAATGTGGCTGGAAACGTATGACAGCAGTAGAGAGGAATGCAGTAAGAAAATGCACGGAAAAAAAGGTAGAAGATGCCTTATGGCAAGAAGTAGCGAAAAATTCGTAGGACAGAGATAGTTTAAGTGGCGGAGGGAGCAATGCGAGTAACAACGATGATGACGAGAAGGAAGACTTTTTCAATTCTGTCACTCAGTCTATAGAAAATCCAAAGAGCTACAAACTCTTTCAAGAATAAAGTGCAAATTCTCGTTAAAATGTGGCTGGATATGAAATCAAAAGATTCGTTCAACGATGCTGCATTCCTCAGGGAACAGATATTCATAAATCTATTTATTAAATACAATACTGCTATACCCTCAAGCGCTGCAGTTGAACGTTTGTTTTCCACGGGTAAAGACATTTTGACACCAAAACGAACCTCGCTTTCAGACGAGAACTTCAACATGTTAATGCTCATGAAGGGGAATATGCACCTTATGCCCGATGCTTAACCCGTCGCGCGTTTCCTATTTTTCGCAAAAACTAGCTGTAAATGGAATTCTGTCTTAATGCAATTAAGGCATCGTTCCTTAAGGCAAATTGCTGGTACTTTCCGTACCTAAAATTATTATTTTTTAAAAAACGATTAACATTTTTGAAAAAAATTTACTTCGAAAAAATAAAATTTTTGAGAAACTATAAACTATTGGACAAAAAATTAATTTTTTTTGAAAAAAAAATGTTTTCTTTATTTTGACATATTTTGGAAGATCTGAACTTTTTTTCAAAGCAATTTTACTGCTTTAGGACTGCATAGAGACAAAATATAAAGCGCGTAAGCGCCGCGTCGCTGTCTAAAGGATAAACATTGGTACGGAACCCGAAAATTTGTATCCGAATACACATACATACACACACACACATACATCCATTTTTTCTAAGGTATGCCAAAATATTCAGAAACCTTTCAAACGTCGAGAAATGCAAAAATTTTCATTTTCGATTTTTTTGCGATTACTATAACTTGCCCTACGGGAAGTTAAAAAAACTCTTTCTCTTTATTTAGAAAAAAATTCTTGTAAAAACAATATGCAATCATAAAAACGGAAAGTTGACCAATAGCGTTATCACGGTATGTGATAATTGTGCCATTTTCCTTATACACACGGAAGTGTGCATAAAACGCGCGAGGGGTTAAATTACACATTTGAATTATACAAGTATTTTGTTTTATTCATAACCTGTTAACTTCCAGAACCTAAACTAATAAGTTTTTCAAGTTCACTAACGCAACGATATAAAAATGTAATTTTACACATATTAACGGATTAACGATTAACGTTAACTTGCGTTAATTCTACCGAAATGTAACGCTTTAACGTTTAACGAAGTTAACTTTTTTTGTAGCGGATTAACGATTAAC
Organism: Ctenocephalides felis; assembly: GCF_003426905.1. NCBI lineage: Eukaryota > Metazoa > Arthropoda > Insecta > Siphonaptera > Pulicidae > Ctenocephalides > Ctenocephalides felis. Next base: position 8,691,497 of record NW_020537758.1, on the reverse strand, counting down.
GAAGTTAACTATTTGATTAACGGTGCCCAGCTATGTTAATTATCCTTTTAATAACTTCTTTCCGAATGTACAGAAATTATTCTCCATTATTAAAGAATGTTTTGCACGCATGCAAAATTACACACAAAATGAAAATCTAGAGTTTGTTTGCGTGCAAAAGCCATTAGCGTTATTAAATGAAGGAATTATAAAAAATACACTATGTAACTATATGGAATGAATAAATACATACTGTATCGTTGTAATATTTCTTTTGTTTTTAAATAGGCGAATGCGTATTTTAGTTAAATAACATGAAACTTATACAGGAGTATATATATATATATATATATATATATATATATATATATCCCCAAATAATAATATTATCCTTACCCGATACCTTATATCACCTCAGAATAATCGGATACATCTTACAAAGCCTTAGGGCATTTTACACCTTAGTATTTGGTATTAATTCCACCTTCTGATTAAACGAAAACACAATTTAGACAAATGCTAAAACAACCCTTTAAGACGAGTCATTTTGTTATTAAATCATTTAAAAAAATAGCTGGGAAATATAATTACTAATTCAGAAGATTTTTATTTGGGATACCGAATTAAAAGTTTGATAGTTTTTTGTATAAAAGTTTCTGAAATTTTGATAACTAACAAGTTAAAACAAGTCTTCCGAGACGAGGATTATATGATAATTTATTCACTAAATAATTTATAACTCGTAAAGTATTTATGATATAGAAAAAGTGTATTTGGCCAATTCTTGCAAAATTGAATTACAAACAATATTGTCTAATATCAAAATATTCTAAAACTACTCTGTATACTCAAAAATCGTAATTTAAAACAAGACTATACTTAATCCGTCAAAGTTGATATATGTGCACTTATTAACTTGAAACTATTTATTATATATACAGATGTGTCAAATGATTTGAAAATTAGCCTATATTATTTACCAAAGTACAAGTAACAAATTGTGTAATAATAATTGTTTAAATTTTTTGCTGGTTTAAAGAAAAATAGTTTTAACAAAGTCCGGCAAATGTGTAATAGGGCGGTTGTCGTCAACCTGGAACGACGTGCCAAACCAGGTTAAAAGCACAAAGCGCAGAAAGTCTGGGAAAAAGAGAATACTTGTAAATATTACATGAAAAAATATTTTTAAAAATTATTCATTTTTTTAAATAATCTGTAAAATTAGATCTAAACGCAAAAATACAAAACAATTACTTGATGAACATGCTATATAATTGTTACAAATTTATTTCGTGTAAAAAATCTTTGGTTGAACTGTACTATTAGTTTCAAAATGCTGCAATTTTGGTATTAAATAAATACTAAAAATTTAAAAATATTATACCAATAGATTTTTCATAAAAAAATGTTAACGTGGCATTCTATAATTGAAAAATTGGTTTGATAGGTAATTGAGAAAATTTGAAAAGCGTCCGAGCACTAATTTATTATTTGATATAAAACAGTATTAAGATTTTCCTAGTTTTATTTGAAACTTTTGGCACTAGGTAACTAAAATATTGATAAATTTTGTGTAAAAATTACAAAAACATTTGCACCGGTAGTTTTATTTAAAAAAATCCTACCACTCATGCATACAAAAATTGCAAAATTTATTTACACAATCACAAATCAAATTTTTTTTTAGCATCCATTAAATACAATATAAAATTTCTGATACTTTCATTCAAAATTTCTGATAATTTAGCAAATATCATGTTCCTATTTACCAAGTTTCTCGAACAAATTCCAATTTCCTTGCCCCGAAATTAGCAGTTCACCTTTTCCAAAGGAATTTACAATTTCGTCCTTACGAAGCTCGATGTCATGAATATAAATTTGATCCAAGGATTCAGGATCCAGGATTATATATTCTGTGTCTTTGCATAATAAATTTGACAGATGAGAATATGTAGTGTTTGGTAATAATTTAGATTTTGCATCGAAGACAGGATAATGGTAATAATAAATCGTGGTCGTAGGAAATTTTAGAAACACATAATAATTAATATATATATATATATATATTTATATATATATATATATGTATATATATACGTGCATGTGTGTGTGTGTATTGCAATTTTCATCCCTTATTCTGTGGTGTTTTTGTGGTATTCGAACGAAATGTAAGAAATGTTCCCCACAAATTCCACGAAAAGGGAATGCCGTCGGTTTTTGCCAAATTTGTCAAATATTTTTCATTAAAACAAATTTAATTGCATATGTCACACCCAAAATAAATACTTAAACTAAATGAAAATTTATTTTTAAATTATATAACCTTGTGGCAAGTTGTTGTAATGTCCAAAAATGCAATACGAGATTTGCTTATGACTAATATAATTAATATTAATATAATAAAATTTATATAGGTAATATTTAGAATTAATATTTTTCATATATTTTATATACCTATATAATTAGTTTAGAAAAACAAATAATTAGAATAAATTAAAAAAAATTCACAACTTTTAAATTTAAAAAACGCTACCAAAAGTTGTAGAATACTTAAAGAATTTTGAAATATTATTTTGCACGGTACTTTATTCCAAATTTTGATGATTTTTTGAAACTAAACCACTTTTCGTAGGCCTGTAATAGTTCAGAAAGTTTATTGAAAATTTCCAGATGGATTTTATGAAAAATTGTTTTTTAAATCACTATTGATGAATAAAAAAAATATTTGTGTTATAGATAATAATTTCTTCAAATTCGAGAATAACTTGTACAATTCCTTCCGAACTTTTAGACATTCAGGGCTTTCGAGGATCTTTTTAATCTTTCACTCGGATTCATAAAATATAAACTTTAATAATCCGAGACTTTTGGGAAATAATAAATTGTTATAAAAGTTGCATTTGGAGCGTTATTAAGTGCAGTATGGAAAACGGCTGAAAAACGACTTTCCCAAAGTTTTCGGGGAAGATCTTGATTATAAAATCATAGTAGAAACCCACAAGTTGTAATATAATATTGAAGTATTAAAATACCACAACTAAATTTGGGTAAAATATACTTAACGCACAAAAATACACCAGTTTTTGTTTCCAGTTCAAGTACAGTTTTTTTTTTATTTTATGGTTAATTTTTCTCAGAATCCTTCCGAATTTTTTTCCGTATACCACAAAGGCTTTTGTGTATCTGTAGATAATTATATTTAAATATAAAATTGGCCATTTTAAGACTTTTTTGCGTCTTTTTAAACTCGCAGACTTCTTCCAATGAGTATACTTGAAAGAGCAGGTGCAAAATGCATCTTTGCACAATCTGTGCAGATGTTTCTTTTTGCATAATAATTAAATAACTGTATATATATATATATATATATATATATATATATATATAGTGTGTTTTGGAATAAATGAATCGAAATTCTGTTAGTTAATCAATTTAAACTCGAACAGTAGAAATCTTGATTGGATTCTTAATTACTGCTCCCAATAAAACAGAATCAATTTGTTGACAATCAGAATTTCAGATTTCAGAAAACGGATTTGAAATCTAACTTTATAAAGGCAATTCTTGAGGTAATTTTTTTAATAGATAAAAATTGATATTAGGTTATTTATTTACAATTTTCAACTATTAGGTTTAAATTTTTTTCACCAGTAATGGTTTTTCTTCTAGATTTCTTTTCCCAATTTATCGATTCTTTTCCATTGAATGCAAGCTTTTATTATATAACGTTTATATAAAATCGTAAGTGTGTCATGTATTGAAAAGAAAATATAAGATTTAGCAGATTGCTAAAGCCAATGATTTCAACTCAAGAATTCTTTTGTACGTTCGTCTTAAAGAATTTCTACATGGATTCATCTTTAAGGAAGACATAAATGGCTATCTAGGAAAATTATTGATAGAATTGTATAAAAATTGAATCGAACAAATACTTTGTTTCTTTTTTAGTTTGATTGAATAAAATTATAAACTATGTTTATATATATAACTATCATCCGGACCTATCCCACGTAACAAAATGATTGAGGAAATTATTATGATTAATATGCGGATGTTATGCCAACGAATTGACCCATAATACTCTCGTCTCCCCTATTTTAAAAATAATTAGAACAGATTGCAATTTATTAAGAGTTGCATCCGCCAATTTAAAATGAAACTAGTTGAAAGCGGCATTTTGCCTTAAGTTAAGTTGCATGATCTTCTCGAAGTGTGTAGTATAATTGACTTAATCAACTTAAATTGAAAATACTAAAGTCATCAATTTAACTTCGATTTGTACAAAACTTTTGTATACAAGTATGTATATAAATATTTACTAGATTTCAGTAAATTTTATCTAGTTTTCAATAATGCTAACAAATTATAATGTCCCCATTAAAAATTGAAGGCTATTTAAATTTTTTTAGATATTTAGATAATATTTGTAACTGTTTATTTGAAAAATTCGATTAAATCTAAACATTGCGATTTCCAATTGAATTTTTAAATTTAATTCAAACATATTTAATTTTTTTGTAATTATATTAATTATATTGCACAGATTGTGCTTGTATTCTTAAAGTTGTAACTTATTATTCAAAATTTTAATGAATTGACAATGTTTGACTCATCACATCACAAAAGCAACTTTTGACACAAATTTTGATCATGATATTTTTTCAAACTTTGATGAATTTTTAAAATTAAACTACTTGCCGTAGGGACGAAAAATTTTAGTATGTCTAGTTCAAAGTTTGCACTTAGGTCACCATGTACTTTGTCTAGAATTTCATAAAAATCGGCAATTTTTTTTTCAACAGTTAACTACGAAAAAATGGCTCGGCCGATCTGTGTTCAAAATTAATCAGCACGACTGCAAAATAATTTCGTTTGTTTCTGAATTTTTAATATTGATTCAGAATTTTTTTCTGATAAATTATGAAGTGACTTTTTCCACTTCACCAGCCACAATGTATACGATTTTTGTGTGTCGGATAATATTAAAATCCGGCAATGGGATTACATAAGAGAAAATTGTACTTCTGTAATAAAACAAACTAATACAACAGATTGTATAATAATTAGTCACGCGATGTTGGACTCGAAGCGATTTTAGATTTAATGACTTTTCGCCCTTTATCGGGAAACTAAATCGGAAAAGTTATAATTCATAACTGCCGTCGAGAAACTAACTACTACTTCTACTAGTAGTAGTAGTTTTAGTTTCGATTTGTGATAGATGATAGATGTTTCAGATTTTGCGATGGAACTTCTCCCTGGACGATAAATCTGAAACTGAACGAATTATTCTAATGTTTTATCAAAAACAATTTTAGCTAAAAAAATACCAAGTGCTACTAAATTGTAAGGTTTATTTTATGTTAATATTTCATAAAACATTATTTATCTTCCTTAGTACCCACAATTTATTCAAATTAATTTATTAATAACAAACTATTCACCATCCTTCATATGTCGGTTAATGAGAGAAATATGAGTTTTGCTCTATGGCTAGTACAAAAATATTATTCCAAAAGGCACCTTTACTTCGTTTCTATGTTATTTCATAATTTTCAAATGACACTAGTGCATGTTATTTCATATAACATTGAAATAACATCACATCGGAGCCGAGATATGCGATATGAGATATGAATTCATATATCATTGTTAGTCGAGGACATATATATACACTAATTTTACCTGGACAGTTGGTTGGAAATAAACTAAAAAGTTACTTTATATGTTGTAGAATTTTAATTGATTTTAATAAATGATGATTGAGGGAACGGTGCGTCCTGAGGAGCTTTCTAGAAACTCGTCTCTTTACTTGTATTATGGTAAGTAATAGTACATCATTATGTTCAAAAGTATTGATATTTTTATTTGTGGTTGGAAATTTGGAAATCGGCTTCTAAAGAATTATGGTGGATATATGTAGTAATAATACAGTAAAAATACAAGACTGTAGTGCAAATAGTGCGGCCTGAAGAGCTTTTCAAAAATTGGAGTTTTCTATCCAAATTTTATCAACCAAAAACAAACATTCATGTACTTTGGTCAGAAAAGTATAAATATTTTTATTTTTAGTTCAAAATTTATAAATCTGAGTACGTAGTGTTATACTTGATGTACGTAGTTGTAACATACTAAAAATTCAAGAATGTAGGTCAAACAGTGCGTTCTGAAGAGCTTTTTGAAAACCACAATATTTAATTCCATATTAAAGCAACTAAAGCATTAGGTCATAATGTACTTTTGTTCAGAAAAGTATTAATATCTTTATTTGTAGTAGCAAATTTACAAATCTAAGTATTCAGTATTGAATTATATATATGTAGTAGTGGTATATTTTAAATTCAAGATGGTGGTGCAAGCGGTACGTCCTGAGGAGCTTTTTGAAAACACAGTATTTAAATTCGATTTACAGTACATTTCACAACTGCATGTATATTGTGCAGAAAATTATTAATTTCTTCCATTACAGATAAAAATTTAATAATTTGAATATGCAGTTTTATACTAGATATACGTAGTAGTAACATACTATAAATACAAAGTTATAGTGCCGAAGGTACGTCCTGAAGAGCTTTTTGAAAACCACTGAAATTCTATTCAAATTATAGAATGCATCTTAAGCATAACATCATCATGTTCTTTGTGCAGAAAATTATTAAAATCTTTACTTTTAGTTAGTATTTTTAAAATCTAAATATGCAGAATATAGTAGATATTTCTAGAGATAAAATACTATAAATACAAGAATGTAGAACAGACGGTGCGTCCTGAGGAGTTCTTTGAAAATTACAATACATAATTCAAAGCATTTCATTATCCTGTACTTTGTGCAAAAAAATATTAATATCTCTATTTGTAATCAGATTTTCTAAAATCTGGATATGCAGTATTATACTAGATATATGTAGCATTAACATACTGCAAATACAAGATTTTAGTACAAACGGTACATCCTGAGGAGCTTTTTGAAAACACAGTATTTAAATTCGAATTATAGTACATTTTACATCATTATGTATTTTGTGCAGAAAGTTATTAGTATCTCTATTTTTAGTTGGTATTTTCAAAATCTAAATATACAGAATTATAGTAGACATATTTATAGTTAAAATATCATAAATACAGGGATGTAGTACAGACGGTGTGTCTTGAGGAGATTTTCAAAAATCACAGTATTTATATTCAAACTGTACTATCAAGAGCATTTCATCATCATGTACTTTGTTCAGAAAATCACTAATATCTTTTGCCATAATAAAAAATTTACAAAATCATTTACATAAGATTATAGTAGAAGCATCTAGTTACATTATACTTAAAATACAATTATATAGTGCATTTAGAGCGTCCTGAAGAGCTCTTTGAAATCTACCCAATTTCCATTTAACAAAAAGTGATTGTTTTGACCAACGTCACCGGATATATTTTTTCAAACAAATTTACGACGCCTAGTTTTAATCTATTGTTATATATTTTTTTCTATAAAACATATCCATTATTTTCATTCAGATCACAGAACAATAGTTTAAAATGATACTGACGATGGTTTGTTTGAAAATAAACCGAGGACAGACATAATAATTGGTAGACAAAAATTAATAATGAGATTTTTTTAATAAATAATGTTAATAAATATTTGAACTAGTGCAGAGTCAAATACTCAAATGAATAATAAATTTACTACTTCAAAGCAAAAACAATAGTTTCTAGTGCCGGTGATTTACTGTAAAATTTCGACCGAAAATAATCCCCCGTAAAATATTGGAATATAAATACAGAGTCATCAAAAACAATAACATAATCATAGTGTATGATAAATATATCAAAATAAATATACGACTCTGTCGGAGTTCGTATTGATTTATTGTCGAAATAATAGCTCTCTGTATAGTTAGCTATTATTTATATTAGCCGCAAAACGAAAAACAATATTGTACAAACAGAAATAATAGACTCATAAAAAATTTAAATGGTATTTGAAATATTTTTTGATGCCAAACTAAGTTTTATCATAATTTGAAAATATTTAATGAACATCTTTGTGGAGCATCAAAAGATAATATTTTTATTTGAGTCAAATTAATTTATTTCTATTATTATTAAACATTATTTTCTAACTCGTATTTTTTTAATAATAAACTTTTACCTATATTCATATAAAATAGAGATTTGTGAATTGAATATATAGTAGATCTTAGAAAAAATTGTAACTCTTTTTAGAAAAAAAAATAGTGAATAAATTTTTGTTTAAACATTTATCTTCAAGTATTGTGACTAAAGTGCAATACTTGTATATATTGTCGATATTTTTGAAACCATTCGATTAATATAAATAATATATTTAGGAAACTTGTTTAAAATTGAATACTTCAAAACATTTTCTTACAGTACAAAACCCTACAGCAACTCTGTATACTTTTAAATATTTTTTGAATGTTCATACAAAATTTTGCCTCTTGTATTCTGATTGAAGTGCAATACTTGCATAAATCGTCTATATCGCTAAAACCATTCGTTTTATATGAATCAAATATTTGGGAAACTTGTTCAAAATTGAGTGCTTTGAAACTTTTTCTCATAGCACAAAACCCTATAACAACTCGGTGTACTCTTAAATGTGTCCTAAATGTTCAAACAATATTTTGCATCTTGCGTTCTGACTAAAATGCATTACTTTTGAATATCTTAAGTATATTTTAAACTATTTGATCAATTTTAATGAAGTCTTAGAGATATATGTTCTACATACATATAAAAATATATATTTCCAAAAATGTTCCAACAAATAGGATCTTGTCTAGCAAAAACAAATCTGTTTAGTTAAACTAGTTCAGTTTTATTTCCAACATTTAAAACTCTACTTGTTTGCACTTTATCTTCCCAAAGGCAGCATTAAATTTCCAAGTATTTTCCGCAAAATAATTCCTATAAAGCTGCAGAATAATAATTAAAGTTAAAGCAAACATAAAACAGCTGCTAAAAAAACTTTACATACAATAAAAATAAAGCTACAAAAACTACTTAGAACAAAATTTTCTATCATATAGTATATAGAATTTCCTACCATACAGTATTCTCTATTTCTGTTTCTATATATTTAATTATCGTTGACTGTTAAAGTAATAAAATCTATAGTCTTTTACTTTTTCCTTCAGAACAGACGTTTGCAATAAAATCTTTCACAAAACTTTATAATCCTGAGATTATTTTAATCGCTGCCATAACTATAGTCAGAATTAACTGCTGGCAGTTAAATTGCAATTCTCATTGCAAGTGAGATCTGTTATTTTATGAGAAAAAGAGATTAAATGCCTCTAAAGTCGAACACTGAGGGCTAAGGGGTAAAGGACACAAAATACATCTTTGGTTTACCAAGAAATCAAACTGGCAAAAAGCAAAATTTTGTTTAGACATTTAAGGGACAATTAAGAGTACACGCAGGTGTTGTAGGATTTTGTGGTATGAGAAAACTTTTTAGATTGCCTAATTTTAAATAAGTTTTTCTAATACTTCATTTATATCCATAAAATGGTTCAAAAGATATAGACAATATATACAAGTACAGCATATTAGTCACAACAGAAAACAGAAAATGTTGTTTGAATATTCAAAACACATTCAAAAGTATACCAAGTTGGTCTAGGTTTTTGTACTATTAAAAAAAGTTTTACATTATTTAATTTTCAATAAATTTCTCGAATATTTCAATCAAATTAATCGAACGGTTTAAAAGATATAGACGATATATACAAGGGTTGCATTTTAGTCAGGCTGCAAGAGACAAAATGTTGCTCGAACATTCAAAAAACAATTAAAAGTACACCGAGTTGTTGTAGGGTTTGCACTACGCGAAAAAGTTTTAGATTATTTAATTTTGAACAAATTTCCCAAATACTACAATTAAATTAAACGATTGGTTTTAGAGATATAGACGATTTATACAAGTTCTGCATTTTAGTCAGACTGCAATAGGCCAAATGTTGCCGGAACATTCAAAAAACATTTAAGAGTATAAGGAGTTGTTGTAGGATTTTGTGTTATGAGAAATAGTTTTAGATTATTCAATTTTAAACAAATTTCTCAAAGACTTCATTCATATAAATTAAATGGTTCAAAAGATATAAAAACATGTCAGCAAGTATTGCATTTTATTCAGTATATAAAAAACTTTTTACACTTCAATTCATAAATAATTTAATTTAATTTATTAATTTCCATTTAGTTTAATAATTTTCCAAAAATAACTAAAAAATGAAAACCAAAATGTTATTTCAAATGCCAGTTTAATACAAAATTAGTAATATACTTTTGATACGTATTTTGTAATATTTAATCAAATTTCTTAACATCTCTATAATTTTCTACATTTAATTTGTTTTTAATTATTTCATCATAATATGTAAATTTATTATAAATTAAAAATTCAAATTGTCAATATTTTACTAACATTTATTTTTTATTTACAGGTATGTACCAGTTTTATTATTAAGGACCTAAAATTTATGAAAATTTGGTAAGTTTTCTTAGATAATTAAATTTTCTCTTAATTAAAATTAATCAAAATTAAATCTTCTCTTATATAAATCAATTATAAGTACATTATATATTATTGTCTACAAATTTGAATTGTGCCTATTGGCAAGTTGCTGATGGATAAATTATATCAAATAATAAATAAATTAAAGACTACACTGGTAATAGTATATATAAAAATCGATCTGTTCAAGAAAACTCTAAAAAATATCTAATAATTATATATAAATATATAATTAGTTGTAAAAAGTTAAATCTTTCTTATCAATTATTAGTACTTTATATATATTAAATATTTTAGTTAAGGTTTTGAGCACTGTTATTTAGTTTACGACACCTAAATATATTTTTATGGAATATTTTCACTCCCGTATCTAAATTTTTTCACACAATTAATCTCATATAATATTATAGGCGTTTCTTTAGAAAAACACGCCCGAGGCATAAATCTTCGAATTAATGTTAAAATTATTCAAAAATAATTACTTGAGCTTCACGTTTCACGGAAAGGTGATTTTAAAGATACGATCTGAATCGTAATTTTTTTGTTGAGACAGTCTTAAAATAAAGTAAAATAAAAGTCGTCGAAATATGCACACTGAAGGATCATTATTAGCAAAAAAATATTCAGTAAACAAAGTTCTATAAACAATTTCAATAAATTTTAATTATTTAATAGTGATATTATGCTATGTATGTTACTTTTATATTATTTATTTAATGTGTGTCTAAGACAACTAATTTAATTAAACTGTGTATTTCCAAAACTCTATTCTGGTGCAAAATCTCTTGGCAAAACTTGTTTAATAAAGAGAAAAGCAAAAGCCTAGCCTAGTTTTAGATTATATATATATATATATATATATATATATATATATATATATGATTTAGTAGTTAATTTTGATGTTGAAATATATGAGTGAGTTCTTGAGGGCGATACATCAAACAAAGAAAGAAATTCTTTGTTTGATGTATCGCCCTCAAGAACTCACTCATATATATATATATATATATATATCAGGTATATTTGTATGCACAAGTGCTTACTGCACAGATTTCTTACTATGCAAAGTCGACACTACTAGACAAATGTTATGCAATATATAATGTCTTATAGACAGCGAGCTGGAAAGACATGACTGAATTAATAAAAAAATGAGATTTAGAAATTTATTATGACGTAATTAGGTAATTTTGACATTATTCAGTATTTCGAAATTTGATGATTTTTTATAACTGAATTTAAATCTAAAGATTTTAGGTTTTGTCAAGACCATGAACTCTCTCATCATTAAAGTTTTATTCAAATCGTGTAAATTTTTTTAGCAATAATTAATTAAGAAGAAACTGCCCTACCGATTTCTACCAAAAACTAATTCTGATAATCTTACTTTTATCTTGAAATTTTAAAATTATATCTTTAAGTTGTCATAGTTTTTTTGTTAAATATATTTATTTATAGTTGGGTAAAAAGTACAGTTTAACCAATAAAAAACTATCTATTTTTTTATGAGTTTTGATAGGTTGAGATTGCTTAAGTAGTATCCCCTTAGGAATTTTTTTAGTGCAATAAAATTAAAAGACAATATTTTGCGTTTATTACATTTTTTTGTTAATATTTTGATATTAATTAATTAACCCTATAAGGGCTCGTGTTTTTTCTAAAGTATTTCTTTTACTATGAAGTTGCTTAAGTCGTACCCCATAAGGAGATATTGCTATAATATTAAGAGCAATTAAATTAAAACAAAATTATCTGACAATTATTTAATTTTTATCTAATTAGCTTATTATCAAAAATTACTGAAATTTCAAAAAAAAATAAAATTTAATAATAAAAAAAAAATTTGTTTAACTGCTTAGTAACTATTAACTGTAGTAGTACCTATTACTACAAAACTAGAAAAAAATCAGTCCTTCAAAAAGTGATTAACTTTTCTTCAGTTATTAGATATCGAGTCGAACAAAATTATTAAAAGAATACCTAAAATAGAATAATATTTTTAAAATGTAATTTTTCTTTAAACAGTTTTATAAGTTTTACTAAAAGGAGTCATTATTTGTAGATATTTTTTATTTTTAAAAGTAAGAAATTTGATAAGGTATTGTTTCTTTAAACAATTTTCAAAGTTCTACTGTAAGGCGTCATTATTTGCAGATATTTTTCAATTTTATCGAAAACGTTGTACTTTTATCCAAAAAAAGTCTAAACAACACTCTTTGTTAAACTGATATGAGTGAAAGAATTTTCACAAATACGACTTAAGCTGAAAAATCTTCAAAGTTTGAAATTGAAACTAGTGTCATGACCTAAATAAACATTACTACATATTTAGGTTTACCTAAAACATTGTCTAATAAGTAATAGAATCGAACATTAGTGAAAAATACGATTTTTTAATAAAAAAAAATATAGGAGCATAGGCATACAATTGAGTCAAAAAAATTTAATATAATCTTACCAAATGCTTTTTTTTGTACTTATTTCTGTTTCAACAAATTCTAGTACAACCTTACTAAAGTGAATAGTATTATTCAAAATTACAATAAATTACATATTTATATTTATCTAACAAAATATAGCCAAGGAACAACTTAGACATTGGCACGAAAAAGGAAAAAAATATTTAAGTTAATAAAATCATATTTTGACACGTTGAAATACAATCTTAATATTTTAAGTCTTTTTTGAAAAATCATCAAAAAATATTTAAAGTTCATTATTTTGTACGTTTTGACTCTAAATGTATATCATCAGTAATTTCAATCAATAAAACATAATTTTTGATTAAATTATATTGATTTTTTCAAAACCTAAATCAAATTTTATTTAAAGTCTTAATACAAATTATTGCCAAAAAATTTTTGGATATACAGTTGATACATATAAAATATATGGATTAAAATATTTAGGATATATTTTGTATTTATAACAATTGTTATTTAAATTATATCAAAGTAGTCTAAAATATTTATTAAATTGTTAAAAACAAAGTTTGTTAGAAAATTTGAACAAAACAAACGATACATCAAGAAGTGGTACTACTTGGGCAATGGGATTTTTTTAAAACGTTGCATTTTTAAAATTAGCAATTTTGCTAAGTTTTGGTACGACTTAGGCAACGGGAATTTTCAAAAACGTTGAATTTGTTTCTTCAGACATTTTCAACTTTTGTGGGTTATGGTCAATCTAACTCTGTCTGTCTAAAAGTCGAAAAGCCTTGTAATTTATGTGTTAGGAACGTGTTATGAATATATTTTGATAATTATTTATATGTTATAATACTAACACTGACCTGTTTGTTATTATTAACTTCCCGTAGGGTAAGTTATTGTAATGGGCCGAAAATCGGAATTGAAAATTTTTACATTTCTCGACGTTTTGAAGGTTTCTGAACGTTTTGGCATACCTCAGAAAAAATGGATGTGTGTGTGTGTGTGTGTGTGTGTGTGTATATGTATGTATGGATACAAATTTTCGCCCACGTTTTCGGGCGTACGGATTAACCGATTTAAATAATTTAAAAAACATTCGATTCCTACTGATAAGGAGAAGAGCTGATTAGTTTTTGGCAAAGGCAGGTCCAGCAGTTACGGAGATAAGGAGCAAAGAGTGCAGAAAATAGAAATCGAGTTTTTGAGAGAACGGAGCATCCGATTTGAATGATCTAAAAAACATTCAATTAGTAATGATTGGGAGAAGGGGTTATTAGTTTTTCGCAAAGGCAGGCCCAGCCATTTCGGAGATACAGAGCTAAATGTACAAAAAAATGGCAGTTTTTGAGAGAATTAAGCGTCCGATTCAATTGATTCAAAGAACTTTCTGCTTATCTTAACAAAATAATTGATTTTGGAAAAAAAAATTTTGTACCATTTTTTTTTTTTTTTTTTTAAATTTTTTAAAATTTTTTGTATATCGAAAATAATTCAGATTTTATTTTAATTCTGACTATAGTTCTAATATACTTTAAACAAATAATTTCAACTCTGCAATTCAGTTTATATAATTCTTATAAATATTAGACAATGTTACAATATTTATAATAATCTATTTGAAAACATTTAATATTCCTCGAACATTTCGTTACGGTACGGGAAGTTCCAGCAATTTGCCTTAAGGCACGATGCCACCCACCCCACTAGTTTTATATTTTTGATTTAGTTGAATTTTTCTACTGATTTTGCAAAGTCTAGGTACGACTTAGACAATGGGAATTTTTGAAAAAGTTGCATTTTTTTGCTAATTTTGAAAAGTCTAGGTTTGACTTAGGTAGTGGTAAGACTTAGGCAGTGGTACAAAATTATTTTGCAATGTCTTTATTAGGTCTTTTAATATTTTTTTGATGAAGTTAGCTAAAAGGTAGGAATAAATGGCATCTCAATATTTAATATATACTTCACCTAAAAAATTATGTCTATGAAATTTATTTTTTTTACATTCCAGAATCAGATTAACATATTTGGTTCGCGAGCTTTTGTGAACAAATTTTAAAATAAATTCTCTGTTTAAAATTTGACTAAACTATTCCCCCGGTTATCTATTAGCTCTGCGTTTAATTTTCGCCTCGGCCACTTTGTATGTATGATTTGTTGTTTCGTAAATACAAAAGTGTCATTTTGCGAAAACTGAGACGTCGTATCTTCTAAAACAGCACAACAGAAACAACAGGAGAACTGACTGAACAACAGAACAACTTCTGTTCTCCCATGAGAAATAATAGCACAGGTGGGCGAACCAAGAAAATGTTGATTTTGTCTTTTTGCAAATTTTGCGAAAGGAGAGACTCTATCTCTCGGTTGCAACTTAAACGACATGGGACGAAGATGGAGAGGGTTTTTACTTGATGGTTCTTGGAATTATGTAATTGATAAAATTGAGAAATTGATTTTGTAAAGGATACATATATAGGTCTACTAAGTACTGTTGATGTTGGTTCTTTAACTCACAAACTTTGGTATAACAAATACAACTTACCGACAGTCATACTTAATAAATTACAAAATAAGCCACCTCCAAGAATCAACAGTGTAATATGTTTTTTTGTGATTTTTTTCCCCATAATTTATTTAATTTACTTAATTTATATAATCAATAATGTTTCAAATGTTATTTATCAATGAATTGTATGATAGGTATACAAAATCTTATATACTCGCATTTTTATGTAATATAATATGGAACAAATAAATCTTTTCAAACAAAAAAACAACCTCGACATTTTAGAATCGTCTGATTTTTTTTTACAGATATTATACATAAAAATACGTATTTCAGGATTTTTCTGAAAAAATTTTTTTTACGTAAATATTTACGATTGAAATATGGATTTTTTGCTCAATTTCCATGAACATCATCTGCGGTAAATTAATTATCTAAAATGGTGCTAATCGGATCAGTATTATTTTTTTTATTACACTCATATGGAAG
Organism: Ctenocephalides felis; assembly: GCF_003426905.1. Classification (NCBI taxonomy): domain Eukaryota; kingdom Metazoa; phylum Arthropoda; class Insecta; order Siphonaptera; family Pulicidae; genus Ctenocephalides; species Ctenocephalides felis. Next base: position 8,675,557 of record NW_020537758.1, on the reverse strand, counting down.
TGTACTTTTTTTTTGTTTTTGCAATTTTCTTAACAATAACAACCCTTAAATATTTACAAAGGTTTTACATACCCTTTTACCCAAATTGAATCGATTTGACAAAACATATATAATATATATATATATATATATATATATATATATAGAATAGGATTTTTGTAAGCACAATATATGAAAGTAGAGGGCAAAAGATGTACAGCCAGTCAACACCTGAAATTCGTACAACATTGCTATCAGGAAATAAACGTAATGTTTGAAAATCCTTAACAAAAGTATTTTGTTCGTTGTTAGTTTTTTTGATCGTGAGCACTGTTGTTTAGTTTACGAGATTTCAGTATAATTTTTAAGTATACTTTATTTAATTGTCTTATAAGATATATTAGTATTTTTAAATTAGATTTAACAGTTTTTTTATATAACCTCTATAAAATCTTACATTTGGTTGGGTAAAGACAACCAACTTTACCCTGGCAAAAGTGTAAAAAATAAAAATTCATAAATTGAGTTAAAAAAAAGCAATTTTACAAGACATGAGTTAAATAATTAGTATATCAAACCTGTTGATGATTTGTTTGGCAAAATACCAGATCAAGGTTATATGCAGTGTTATCTTTGTAAAAAATGTGTTATTCACGAAACTTATATTTTGCATCAGTAGAATTATGTAGCTATTATTGCGTGAGATTTTTTTAACAATAATATTTGCAAGTAGAAGGCAAAATATGCATTTTGATATTTTGCCTCATGCTGGATTTAGAACATTTTTTACTATCATGTAAAATAACAAAACTTTGGATAATTTGCAATATATGTTTCTAGTACATTATTTAACTGGACTTCAAATAACTTTTAATTTTCATTTAAGACTTTGTAATTTGTTTACATCAGTAAAAACTAGATAAAATTTTTGAATAATTCGTACTTGAAATACGGACTTTAGTATATAAGGATTCTTTTATATAGATATTGTTGTTCTATTTTATTTTACCAGCAGCTCGTAATAGTTATTGGAAGACTTTATAGTTTTTTTCCTATTCACAACTCCTTAATTAAAAAACTTTTGTAATTTCCTTCAACAGTAAATAGCCGCCTTATGCAAAACTTATTACAGTAGGAAAATACTAACTATTAAATATGAAATCATAAAAAATTCATAGGAAAAATAATAGATCAAAATCGAATAAAATAAAAAGAAATTTGTTACTACTATGATTCCAATTTAATATCTCATTCCTCATGTTATGAAGATCTAAATAGAAGTGAAGGAAGCTTCCTTATTTTTTCGATTGTGCGTTTTTTCCTTTGAAAAGGGAATTTTTTATCCGTCTTCATGCATTATTCTTTGATGAATGCCTCTGATAGGGTGTGTAGGGTTTTTGTTGTCGGATTTAATGTTCCGCAAAGGGTGTGTTTTGTATTCTTCACGATTGTATTATATTCATATATAGGGCAAGGTGTCAAGTTATTGTAATGCGGGAATTTATAAAATATTGGGCTGGAGGCAAAACTGTACACTGAGGGTTGAAGTTGGAAGAAAAATAGACAACTTGGAAAAAGACTTTTTTTCACAAATTAGGTCGAAGTGAGCTTCCCATGTTGATTTCCAGGCTAGTAATTTTTATTTCATGGTAACGTACATTACAACAATTTTTATAAAATTTATCTAATTTTACAGCTATTAACAGGTTTCATAAAAATGTTTTAAAAAAAAGTTACATTCATTATTCTGAACAAAGTCTACTGACGATTCAACAAATTTTGCAGAAGGTTGTTTTTAATCCTAGGCTTGTAATTTTAATTTACTGATAGATATGCAAAAAGTTAATAAATACAATTTATAGTAAATTTTATCTAGTTTTTACTCATAAAACCAACTTATAACATCCAAAATAAAAATTAAAACTTATTTTATATAATGTACATCAAAAATCCTTAACCAAGTCACAAAAGATAGCAAATTATTACGGCTTCCAGTTGTCTACTAACTATTTTCCTCTCAATTATCACAAAAGTCCTTTGGCTCGGACCAGAAATACACGATATGAGATTTTCTTTATTAATATCAAGAGAGTAAGTATACCGAGATGTTAAGGGTATTAAGTGGCACGACCGGAGCTGAGAAAACAGCAAAATTGTTCAGGAAAATGCTTAATTAAAAACGTAAATCACGAACGCTCGTCAAAAATCGTTCTAGGGGATAGTAGTAAATGGATAAGTTTATATATACATATATATATATATATATATATATATATATATATATATATATCTTTTATCTGGATTGACAGACGTCATTACCAAACCAGAAGCATCCCTAAATGCGTCCATTTTCCGATAAAAAGCATGTCGTTTACCTCATTGTTTGCGTTTGAAGTGTAATCTCTTTTGAGAGAGTCATTTCTTTTGTCATCCCCTATTGAGTACTCGTTTCTGAAGGATCTACTTCTGTTTTTGGAAGTCGAGTGTCTCTAATTAGGCTCTCTCAATGGAAATATCAATTTAAATTGAATCGAATCGTTAGGGCAGGTTTTGCTGTTTCGTTAAAACGGATCATACAACCACTCGAAGGATGGAAAAAGAATTCTGTAGACTTTGAAAAAATGATTTTGAAATTTTTTGCCTATTGTTTATATATGACTATATATCATTACGACAACAGTACGACCTGCACAGCTCCTTAAATATACCATTTAACTATATCATCATATAAGTATGTCAGGATATATCGACTCCTAGCGCGGACTTAGATAAAAGCCTTTATAACTCAAAATTATGTTAGAAAACCCATCAATTTTAGTATTTGCTATTACAATAGACATGTTAAAGTATATCATATTGGAATTACAAGGTCGTAGTGCAAACGGTGCGTTCTGCAGAGCTCTTTGAATTTACCACTAATTTCCAGTATCGTATGTCAGGATACACCGACATCTAGTGCAGAGTTAGATAAAAGCTCTTATAACTCAAAATTTTGTTAGAAAACTTCTTGATTTTAGTATTTGATATCATAATAGACATAGTAAAGTATATCCTATTGGAATTACAAAAACGTAGTACAAACAGTACGACCTGCATAGCTCCTTAAATATACCATTTATCTACATCATCATATTTGTATGCCGGATATATATCAACGTAGTGCAGAGTTAGATAAAAGCCTTTTAACTCAAAATTATGTTAGAAAACCCCATTAATTTTAGTATTTGCTTTTATAAAAACATATTAAAGTATATCATATTTGAATTACAAGACTGTAGTACAAACAGTACAACCTGCAGAGCTCCTTGAATTTACCACTAATTTCCAGCATCATGTTAGTATGCAAGGATATATATCGACGTCTAGTGCAGAGTTAGATAAAAGCCTTTATAACTCAAAATTTTATTAGAAAACCTAATAATTTTAGTATTTGTTATTATAATAGACATAGTAAAGTATATCATATTGGGATTACAAGGTGTAGTACAAACAGTACGACCTGCAGAGCTCTTTGAATTTACCACTAATTTCCAGCATTAGGATATAGATCGACGTCTACAGCAGAGTTATATAAAAGCCTTTATAACTCAAAATTATGTTAGAAAACCATCAATTTTAGTATTTGCTGTTATAACAGACATATTAAAGTATATCATATTGGAATTACAAGGTCGTAGCACAAACGGTACGTTCTGCAGAGCTCCTTAAATATACCATTTATCTACATGATAGTATACCATGATATATATTGACTCTAGTGCAGAGTTCGAAAAAAGCATTTATAACTCAAAATTTTGTTAGAAAACCCATTAATTTTAGTATTTGATATCATAATAGACATAGTAAAGTATATCCTATTGGAATTACAAAAACGTAGTACAAACAGTACGACCTGCATAGCTCCTTAAATATACCATTTATCTACATCATCATATTTGTATGCCGGATAATATCAACGTAGTGCAGAGTTAGATAAAAGCCTTTTAACTCAAAATTATGTTAGAAAACCCCTTAATTTTAGTATTTGTTTTAAAAAGAACATATTAAAGTATATCATATTTGAATTACAAGACTGTAGTACAAACAGTACAACCTGCAGAGCTCTTGAATTTACCACTAATTTCCAGCATCATGTTAGTATGCAAGGATATATATCGACGTCTAGTGCAGAGTTAGATAAAAGCCTTTATAACTCAAAATTTTATTAGAAAACCTAATAATTTTAGTATTTGTTATTATAATAGACATAGTAAAGTATATCATATTGGGATTACAAGGTTTTAGTACAAACAGTACGACCTGCAGAGCTCTTTAAATTTACCACTAATTTCCAGCATCATGTTAGTATACCAGGATATATATCGACGTAGGCAGAGTGCAGAGTTCGATAAAAGCCTTTATAACTTAAAATTTTGTTAGAAACCTCTAATTTTTAGTATTTGATTCATAATAGACATATTAAAGTATATCATATTGAAATTACAAGGTCGTAGTGCAAACGGTACGTCCTGCAGAGCTCTTTGAATTTACCACTAATTTCCAGTATTGTATGTCAGGATATATCCACGTCTTGTGTAGAGTTCGATAAAAGCCTTTATAACTCAAAATTTTGTTTGACAACTCATCGATTTTAGTATTTATCGTCAGGAAGTATTACATACTTAAATTACAAGCTTGCAATACAAAATTTAGAGATTTTTTAAAATTTTTATCCCAAAATTAATATACATATAGAATAATTGGATAAAGACGCCGTTAAGTGCTTAGTAAAAATATTTATACGCTAAATAATTTTTTTATATTTAAACCAAATATTTCCCTCACAAATTCCTAGTCAGCAAATCGATTGCATATATTAACTCTATTGTTTATGTTGACTTGCTGTACAAACTCTAAATGAACCAGATGTCCAATAATAGATAGATCGTGTTTTGTGTACATTATTATTATTATTATTATCGTTACAGAGATAGTAGGTAGTCGTTGGTTTATTAAAGTTATTCGATGTAGTTATTATAATAGGATCTGCCAAAACATGTTTATGCTAATCACGTACTCAATAATTCACATTGTGAATACATCATACATTTAACGAACGAGGATGGAATTATTGATGGAAATAGAGGGTTGAAATTATTACACAGGCCTATTTTTTTACAAAATATATTCTTCGTGTGTGTTTTTTCTTTTTCCCACTTAATGGAAAGGAAATGGAAAGAATAAATAAAGTCGACGAATGTCTTTTTGACGTCAGTAGTCGCTTCATTAGAGGCTCAGAGACGTCTAAGGTATCAAGGTCCTCAATTAAGGGCACTTCCACTAATGGGATTTCATTGCAAACCTAAATCACCTGTAATAATACATATATAATGGTCCTACTACTCTTCGAGGAAAAGGACGAAGAAATAATTTGATTAGTTACACAAAGAAAATAAAATTGGTTAGTGTATTGTGATTATTTATTTACGATATTTTAAAAAATTTATATCATTTAAGTAAAGTATCGAAGAAATTCTGCATAGTGTCGAATTAATCAAAAATTAGGAACTAATATATATTTAATATATGTATATATTTATATATATATATTAGGTTGTCAAATATCTCCCTTCCGCTCAAAAAGGCGGAAGGGAGATATTTGACAACCTTATATATATATATATATATATATATATACTAGCTAACCCGGCAAACGTTGTTTTGCCATAAAAATATGCCTAAATTGATAAAAAATTAATAAAAGTGCCAAAAATCAAATATTTAGTAGATTTGGACTCTGATTCTTTGACAAATAGTTAAAAAATTGTTATAATTTTCAAAATTTTTTAACATTTCATACTTTAAAAATTAATTCACTCGCATCATAGTTTTTTGTTTATTATACTTTTGTCATGTCATATATGTCAATAAAATTTTCTTTCAAATATTATTTATTTGTTAATAATTTATTAATTATTTTAAGTCATCAATGAATAATTATATAATTGTTTAATTCATAAGTTTGGCTAAATCAACACAGGAATATTGTGGAAATAAATATTTTTTTACATAAAGATCTGATTTTTGACATTTGCATTTTATTTCAAATTAATTATAATTGTCAAAATATTTTCTTTTCGGTCAAAATTTAATATATTTATGATATAATATTTAGTTTGTCTAGTTTGTTTTTGTCAGATTTCAATGCAGATTACAATTTGCCTCAGATTGTACTATTCCACTTAAGAGGTTACAATTTCCTGTAAGATTAGCATTTGCGATGACAATCAAAATATATCTTAACTGATTTATTAATAATAATATTATATTTTAATTACACAAATTTCTTTACACTCCGATAAATAATTCCAATATTCGCATCATAGTGTTTTGTTTATTTTAATTTTGTTTATTCAATTTTTTTTTAAATTAAAGAATAAATTAAATTTTAGTCTAAATCAACGCAGTAACTTTATCTACATTTTTTTGTGAAATGTCAAAATTTTGTTTATGATTAATTTTAAATTCAATATGCCGCTTTTTTATTGTGATCTCTGATCTATAATGATTTGATGACGTTTTGGTTTTCGAAATAATTTGGTAAGCTAATCAATTAAATCTAAATCGTAAATCTATTTATATAATTATTTTCATAAATATTGACTAATTTAATTTTTTTTTCATGTCAACATTTATTTAAATTTTTAAGCATTGATTTTTAATTAGATTTAAAACTATAAATATTGATTTTGAATATAGCATTTGATCAAATTTGGATATAAATGTTGGTTATTTCTATATATGTACATGTTTTTGCATTTTTTTTTAAATGTCAAATTTTTGTTTTCAAAAATTATATATCGAAATTTCCTTAAATTTTGACATTTGTCATTTTAGTGGTTTTTTTTTGGTCATTTTCTGTCAAAATTTTTAGAAATTTATAAAAATTATATATTTATATTTCAAATTTACTTTTCAAAATTTCCTATAACCTAAGTTGGATATATATGCACACGATGAGCCATTAAAATTTAAAATCGGTTCAGTAGTTTGGGCGTCCATCGCGAACTAACATCGTTACACGAGATTTATATATATATATATATATATATATATATATATATATATATATCTGTATTTATATTTAGCAACAAAAATTTTCCTATTTCCATTATGATTTTTTTTACAAATGAGAAACACTGTCCATTACCCATGTCGGCGTCAAAGTGATCATAAATTTCCCATTTGCGAACATAAATTTTGAACGTTTTTTATGGCAACATTTCATATCACACTACCTGCACATGAAAATATAATGTATCCGTGGGTAATAACACAAATATTCATAAAAAAATAAAAAATACACATGTATGACAAACGAATTCGTATGTGGATTTCGTATTTTTCTTTTTGGGTGTAGTAAAAATCGAGATTCGAGGAGAACTAAAAGCTTTTTTGATGACTTATAATAATAGTCCGGTACAATTACACATTTAAGGTTAAAACTAGTTGTGGCTTAAGGCAAAATTTGAGGAACCTTAAATATTTTCATATAGATTATTATAAATATTGTCTGAAATTTATAAGAATTATATAAACTGAATTGCAAGGTTAAAATAATTTATTTAAAATATATAAGTAGGCTTTAGAACTTTATCAAAAAAATAAATATTTTTTCCCTAAAAGCAATTGTTTTGCTAACACAAGCAGAAAGTTATTTGAATCATTCAAATCGGATGCTTAGTTCTTTCAAAAACTGCCATTTTTTGCACATTTAGCTCCGTATCTCCGAAACAACTGGGCCTGTCTTTGGCAAAAACTAATCACCACTTCACCGCATCAATAGGAATTAAATGCCGTTTGAATCATTCAAATCGGACACTCCGTTCTCCCTAAAACTCGATTTCTATTTTCTGCACTCTTTGCTTCATATCTCCAAAACGGCTAGACCTGCCTTTGCCAAAAACTAATCATCACATCTACCTATCAATAGGAATCGAATGATTATTGAACCATTCTAATCGGTTAATCCGTGCGCTCGAAAACGTGGACGCAAAATTGTCCTTTTGCATTCATTTTTTCTGAGGTATGCCAAAGTGTTCAGAAACCTCTGAAACGTGAAGAAATGCAAAAAAAATATGATTTTTAGATGATTACAATAACTTACCCTACGAGGACTAAAAAAAATTGATGCAAAAAAAAATTTTTTCTCCCAAATTTGAGAAAGATTTTTGAATCATTACACATTCATTTTTTCTGAGGTATGCCAAAACGTTCAGAAACCTCTGAAACGTGAAGAAATGCAAAATAAAAATCATTTTGAGATTTTTGAACGATTACAATAACTTACCCTACGAGAAGTAAAAAAAAAATGATACAAAAAAAATTTAGTTTCTCCCAAATTTTTTGTCAAGACAAGCAGAATGATTTTTGAATCATTACACATTCGTTTTTTCTAAAGTATGCCAAAATGTTCAGAAACTTCTGAAACGTGAAAAAATGCAAATTGAAAATACAATTTCGATTTTTGGACGATTACAATAACTAACTCTACGAGAAGTAAAAAAAAAATGATACAAAAAAAATTTAGTTTCTCCCAAATTATTTGTCAAGACGAGCAGAATGATTTTTGAATCATTACACATTCGTTTTTTCTAAAGTATGCCAAAATGTTCAGAAACTTCTGAAACGTGAAGAAATGCAAAAATATTCATTTGCGATTTTTGGGCGATTACAATAACTTACCTTACGGCAAGTTAAAAAATTTTAATGCTTTTTTTTATTTTATTTTATTTGGCCTCTTATTTACAAACTAGCCATATACAAAGTTTCATACATTTGTATTCTAATTTTACATTTAACTAAAAAATTATATATAATTTTATAATAATCAATATTTGCACTAAATAAAATAAATTAAATGGTTTAACTATTTTTTTCATTCTATATAATTCATATAATAAATAATTCCTATTTTCTTGATATCTGCTACAGGTTAAAATTAAATGCTCTGAAGAAAAATTTTTTTTTTCCTAAAAAATTTCTAGAACCTCTGATTTTTCCCTCTGTTGTTAGAGAGAACGAAATAATAAATACAAACGAAGCCTAGAAATGAATTCGAATAATAAAAATTGCAGTAAAAACAACAAAAACATGATAATGACAACACACTGAATATAATAACAGAGAGTTCACTTTTGTGAAAACATGGAAAAAAATAAAATTGAAATATGATGAGTTTTTTGTAATCATTGGGAAATTTTAAAACACAAAAAATTATATACATATCATTGTTTGTTTTTATACTCTGAGGTTTCTCTTCGTATTCCTATACAAAGTTTCCTATATTTTTTATTACAAACAATTCCATTAAATATTAATTCCGTCCAGATGCATCTGATATCGACAAAAAAAATCATGACAATCTCATTAAATTTGTTCGAAAACCGAAACTTCACTAATTGAGTTGTCGACTGGGCAGTCAGTTCAGTTTTTAATTAAAAACGCTTCGTCAAAATTTTAAATTGTCGATTTAAAATTGAACTAATAGGAGTCCGATGGAAATTCTGTAATTAATTTGTTCGGAAATCAATAGGGAAAAAAATGACATTAAAATGGGTAAAAGTTTCATTTTGATTTATTTAAATTTGCCGCCAATATTTATATAAATCTTATCTATTTTAAATATTTTATCTACATACTATATAATATTGGTATGAAAATTTTGTATGGTCTTTGTTATTATATTACATCAGTTCAAGGACAAAAGTGTTTCCGTGTACTTCGAGTGCAATTTTATTTATTTTTGACAAATTTTTTGAAGTACTTCCAAATAATAAAGGTACATGTTTATTTTATATACTGATGCATAAATTAAAATTATAAAATTACTCAAAATTTTTATTAATATATATTAGTTTAACATGATTGTCACAAAAGTATTGTAGGATGATCGAGTGCGTTTTGGAGTGTAATATTATTTTTCTTTCAAAAATTCTTTGAAATACTGCCAAATGATAAAGGTACATATTTAGGCTATATATTAGTGTATAAAATAAAAATATAAAATTACTAATAATTGCTGACTACTATTAATGACTATTTTTTTTCAATGCAATGCATATTTGACTAATTTTACCCCAATGTCACAAAAATGCTGTAATGCGAGTTTTTGAGTATAATATTTTTTTTATTTAATGAATTTGCAAATAGTAAATGTACATGTTCAGTTTACATATTAATGTATAATTTAAAAATATATAATTACTAAAAATTGTTATAAATGACTAATTTTATGTCCTTGCAATATTTGACTAATTTTACATCATCGTCACAAAAATATTGTAATGCAAGTTTTGGCGTGTATTTTTATTTTTATTTCAAAAATTCTTTGAAATACTACCAAATCTTATATGTACACGTATAGTTTATATATTAATGTATAATTTAAAATTAAAAAATTATCAAAAATTGCTATTAATAGCAAATTTTATGTCATTGCAATATTTGATTAATTTTACTAAAAATAATGTAGTGCAAGTTTTGGAGTGTAATTTTATTTTTATTTCAAAAATTCTTTGAAATACTACCAAATCTTATATGTACACGTATAGTTTATATATTAATGTATAATTTAAAATTATAAAATTATCAAAAATTGCTATTAATGACTAATTTTATGTCATTGCAATATTTGAATAATTTTAGGTCACAAAAATGTTACAGTGCAAGTTTTGGAGTGCAGTTTTATTTTTATTTTAAAAATTCTTTGAAGTACATCAAAATAATAAAGGTACATGTTTAGTCTTTATACTAATGTATAAAACAAAAATATATTTTGGTGTACATATTTTAATTAAATTTGGCTTCAGAAAGAAAAAAATCAGTAATTTTGATATTAAAAGTAAAGTACTAAATTAAAATTCTGAAAGGTTAACCATTAGTTTGTTTTTTCTTTTTTGATAAATTAAATAAGAAATATTTGTGTCAGTGATTTATTTTATTCTAATTATTGCATTATTAATCTTTCAAAGTTTAAATTAATTATAAATTTTATTAATTATATTTATATATATGATATAGCAAAAAGTTACTTCTGAATTATTGTTTCAACAATTTCAACACGAATATATTGTACGTGAGTTGATAACAGGTCTTTTGTTATATATATATATATATATATATATATATATATATATATCTACCTACAAAAGCAATTTCTGATAAACTAGAAACTAGTTTTGCTCATTGTTGTTGAAATTGTCAACAAGTTCCAGTTTTGACTCAAATTCGAAACATTATATATTACGTAATATTATATCGTGATATGAATTCAGGGTATAATATGATTTATTTATTTACCTAAAAGTTTGTGTAAATTCATAAATGAAATATTTAATTGTGAGCTGATATTTAATTTATTTTTATGAGGCATATTTTATTCGACATCGTAAATTTCTATAATTCATTTACGAGTTGTTTATATTTTAACATGTTATATGTACATTTACAAATTTTATAATATTTATTATCACATGAAAATTATGAATTTTTTGTTAATACATTGCAAATAATAAAATTAGAAAAAAAAATCAGTCTTTAACTAAAACTACAACATTTTTGCTAAACCTTGTTAACAAAAAAAAATTACAAAACAGCATTATATTAAACAGATTTTTATTACTTTTAACAAATATTATTTAATAACTTATTACATAATCATTACCTTTACAAATTTTGTTCAGAATTTAGAAAAATTCATTTACAAATTTTGTAAATCATATGATGCATGTAGTTTTATGTTAATATTTTTGAAGATTATTACATTTTATATATTTTGTTTTAAATATTTATTCATATACTAATTATATTTTTTTTTGTTTCAGGTAAGCCAAATTTCTTTTGAAGCAAAATTATATACGAGTCTTCAATTAGAGTAAGTGAAAATTAAATTATTATAAACTTATTGTATATTTATTTTAAATATTTTATATCATAATAACCACTGAAAACTTGGTCATGGGATATTACATTTGTGAATATTTAATTTAAATTTACTTTTTTATAATATATTATTCACAACTCTTAGTGTCCAGTCTTCACTAGTAGAAATTTAATATTACTTAATAAAAATAAATACATTAAAAATATTATCGTTGCAAATTTAGTTATTATTTATTTCACCAGATAAACTGCTGATTTTTACCAAAATCCGAATTTTATTCACAACCGAAATTTTTGGAACAATGTTAAAATTTTCTACACCTGAATTTTTGATACAAGCAAAATATATTTAGAACATTTATTTATTACATGTTAAATAACATTTAAAATATTTAAGCAATGCAAATAGTGTATTTAATATATGAATTTATTTAGTGTATTTAAAAATCATAAAATATCACGTGGGGAAGGAAAGGATATAGTAAGATATTACATGTATTTATTTTTTACCTGATTTTACCTGATAAAATCTAAATATTGAAACGGCTGGACCTATCTTTGCCAAAAATTAATCACCTCTTCTCCCAATAATTGGGAATTGAATGTTTTTTGGATCATTCAAATCGGATTCTCCGTTCTCTCCAAAACTCGATTTCTATTTTCTGCACTCTTCGCTCCGTATCTCCAAAACGGCTGGACTTGTCTTTGCCAAAAACTAATCTGCACATCTCCCTATCAATGGGAATAGATTGATTTATAAATCATTCAAATCCGATACTCCGTTCTCTCAAAAACTAGATTTGCACTCTTTGCTTTGTATCTCCGAAATGGGTGGACTTGCCTTTTCCAAAAACTAATCAGCACATCTCTCTATCAATGGGAATCGATTGTTAGTTGAATTATTCTAATCGGTTGAGCGGTATTCTCGAAAATTATGAAACATTGTATCCACACATACACAAACACACATCAAACTTTTCTGAGGTATGCCAAAATGTTCAGAAACCTCTGAAACGTGAAGATATGCAAAAAAATCACTTTTGATTTTTAGATGATTACAATAACTTACCCTACGAGAAGTTTTTATTTTATTTATATATTTATTTATTTATTTATTTATCGGCCTTTAATCAGTCGGTTATTTAGCCCATCATTACAATTTTACGAGAAGTTAAAAATCTAAATATAATCTGGTCTCAAAAATATGAATATCATCCCATCATCCTTTACCTCCTCTTGCATTTACATACACAATATAATATTTTATCCGAATGTTATCATCATTTGAGACGTTTCAGCGAAAAGTCATCGTTTCTTTCTTCATTTTCTCGAATATATGTATATGTATATAATATAATATTCCTCTCGGTGGCGCATAAATCATTTTCTCGAATATATTATATCGGCGTGGCATAAGGAACTCATAATATGTCGCCTTGGGGGGCTCTTGCTTTTGCAATTCAGGTAGGAATAGGGAAAAGATTCTCAAGAATCCTCAAGGATTCTACAAAAGAAGACTTTGGGACGACGACAGTCGGACGAACAGACGGACGTGCTAAACGGACATATGTTTGGAGTTTCAGAAGTAAGTTTGAATGAGTGAGTGTGTATGTATGTATGTTTGTGTGTGTGTATGTTTGTGTGTATGTATGTTTGTGTGTATGTATGTAGGTGGTTGGGTATAAGTTCTCTGACACGAATTCAAAGCCATGTCATGTGCTCAACTTAGGGAAATCGTGACGGGAACACTGAATGAATATTCGTGGAGATTGCGAGGAATGGAGATTTATATGAATAATTTTGATCGAAATTTAATAAAATTTATGGGTAATGGATATTTTTGAGTTTACAGAATGTTTTGTGGTTTCAATGTACAATTTCTCACTAATTTATTTATTTATTTGTTTGTTTTATTTATCATATAGCCCACAGAGTAGCTTCAGGAGGACTTAAAGATACAATTTTAATAATACATATTATAATAATACAAATATACTAATATAAGGTTGTCAAATATCTCCCTTTCGCCTTTTTGTATTATAAACCAAGAGCAAAAAAGCGGAAGGGAGATATTTGACAACCTAATATTTTATAATATTATGTGTTATGTGTTGTTATATGATATAACAACACATAACATAATATAATTCATAACATAATAATACATAACACAATAACACTAATAAAATTAAGATCCGTCTGTTTTTTATACATCTTAGATGCTCTTTTTTTGATTTCATTCGACTTCCACAGGTTGAAGATACCCAAATTATGCCTTCTGCAGAATTAACCAAATTTTTGTTACTAATTTAAACAAAAATCTATAGACGCTCAAATATATTAAATTAAAATTTATCTGCTTTTTATACATCTTAGATATTTTTTTTTTTATTTTTTCTAAATCCAATTTTGCTTTGATCGCGTTGTAGTAGGTTGTAGATTAGGGCTGGTCACACAAATTTGACTTTGAGTAATTATTCTATAAAAACCAAACAAACTACATCACAAAAATTAACACATTTCAAACAATGACTATGTACAGTAAAATTCCCAGCTATTTTATCATAGTGAAAATGTGTTTTTTTCGCTATTTTCAAAAAGTTTTAAGTAAATGTCTGCACGCGCCCTATTACGTTATCGTTCATTCATTTATATTACTATTTTTGTATCATTGTTATTATTTTATTTTATTTTAGCTCTGTTTCGTTTTATATTCAATTTATTGTATCATTTCTTTTTTGTGCCTATCAATTTTGTGAATAAGACATCAAAGTCTTGATTAACAAAAATAAATTATAAAAAAAAAATGTTTCAAGTAACATTCAGGGGGAAAAAATTAGTATTTTTAATTTCTAACAGGTTTTACAAAATAATAGCTACTTACTTTTTTAATATATGCGATTTTTTACGTGTTAAAACACTTTGAAATTTTCTGTTTTTGGTTTTATTTAAATATTCTTCCAAAAAATTTAAGATACCTAAATTTTGACTTGGGAAAATATATATAAAATTCTACAAATCTCTAATTTCAAAAAACGTGTACATAAGCCCAAATATAACAAATTAAAATTTGCCTGTTTTTATATATATCTTTGACGCTCCTTTTTTCGGTTTTAATCAAATATTCTTCTACAGGTTAAAGATACCTAAATATCGTCTTCAACAAAAAATCTTTATAAAAATCTTCTCCAAACACTGTAACCAAAATTTTTAGTACAATTTCAAAAACACGCCTACACACCCCCAAATATAACAAACAAAATCATACTTGATTTTATATAAATCTTGGACGCCCTTTTTTGTGGTTTTATTAAAATATTCGTCGAAAGGTTAAAGATACCAAAATTATGTCTTCGGAAAAAATAAAGTATATACAATTTTGCATAAAATCCAATAAACCAAATTTTGGTTAAAAAATTCGAAAATATTTAACAGACACTCAAACTTAGTTTATTAAAATTCGACACTCTTATTGATAAAACATCAAAAATCATGTATATTTCTTGAATGTTCGAGTACAATTCAACAAAATATGGTTTATAATTTATAATAAATAATAGAAAATCAATTATATATGATCATTTTCGTATCCTATACATCTTTGTATATCATACAAATTGTTACAACCCTTTGCTTACATAATAACCCATAATTTTTTCTAATTTTTGTTGACATTTATATATTATTAAAACAATTATTAATTCGTAAATACAATTAATTAAATTGTACTTAGTTTTAACTAAATAAAAATTTACTTAAATAATTAATTGTTTTAACTTTATTCGTCTCTATCAACACATCTCTACATCTCTAATTTATTTATTTATTTATTTATAATTTTACAAGCCATCAGTATAATGAAATATAATAAGGATCATGTCAATATTTTACAAATTTAATATGATTTAAATATTTAATTATTTATTTATTTATTATTTAATTTATTTACTATAAACTTATTTATATTTAGCTAATTTTAATTATTTTTAAATATTAATAGTTTGTTTCATAAATTAAATAAATTAGTCTTTATATATTGCAAGTATGTTTTTAACAATTTAATAAGTATTAAGGTTATAAGAATACAAATGAATAATTGAATATTGCAGTATAAAAATAAAAGGCAATTACCAAGAAATGTATTCTGAGCCATTATCCGAATTAATCGTTTATTGTCTCTAATGACACTCTCTACAAAATTTCTATAAAATTCATTTTTATATGTCATTTTTTTAAATTTAAGATACTTAACAAAAAAAAACAAGCCAAAAAAACTTGTAACAAATAATTATATCGAACAAAGTTAGTATCGAACAAAATTTTTTCAGGGCTCGATTTCTACCATTTTTATCCAATTTTAAGCACTTTAATATTGTCATAAAAATAAAGTAAAGTACAAAATTCAATCTCTATATTTTTCCCATAAATTTTCTCCTAAAAATACATCTTTCCCTTAAAAATCGCCGTTTTCCCCGACTGTAATATATACACGATTTGTATATATAGGTCTTTGCTCGTTGATTCCGCAGTTAAGCTTTGATTAAAAGAAGTCCCATGTACATGTACACCTGTGTGTACGTGTGTACATGTGTAAATGTGTACTTTGTTTGTTTGTTTATGTCGAAGTTTGTACGGGAAACGCGTATGCAAAATATTAAGTGACTAGGTAAACGACATAGGAGAGGAAAAAGATACATAGAACCAGGGACTAAAATTTATTTTATGAGAGGAAAAACTTGTGTTTATGTAATTTTTATTATAGTACTATATTTTAACATGTTTGTAGTAAGATTTTTTTTAACATTTCAATTTTTCCCAACCATCAATTTTCCTCAAAACGTTTTTCACCCGCCTGATGTCGTCGTCGTCGAAAATCTTTTCTCGACGAAAATCTTTTCGAAATCTTTTAGAAAGTCATCTTTCCATTCGGGGAAATGAAATGTATTCCGGTCGTACAAATGATGTCTTTAAGGCAAGATACGATGTGAGAAAGATTCAAAGATCGGATTTAATGGTATTAAATCTACTTGGACGAGTTCTACTTAAAATAGGGCAATGGACAACTATTTTGTTCCTCGAAACAAAGGGATGTTTACAAGTACAAATAAGGGTTTGTTTGACCCTTATCGACTTGTCGACTAATTGTTAAACGCAATGCAAATATTTGCAGATATTTGTTTGAAGGGAAATATAGGCTGGTGGATATCGGGAATTTATGGATGAATTAATTATGAACGTTGGGAGGATATTGATCAGAAAATTTAGTACCGGATTGATAAATATTGATTCTTTTGCTACTAAAGTATTTTTTGCAGAAGTGACACTGCTGTACAATCATAAACAATAAAATATATTTTTTAAAAAAATATTACAATAAAAAATTAGAATTTCTTATTATTTAATTCGAGTTTTATATAAAGACAACCACAGGTCGTCAAACGATGTCACCTATATTATTTTTAAAATAAGAAATTATTGTTAATTATTATTATATTTTTTTTATAATTTTATTTGACTTTATTCAGGATTTTTTTTTGTTAAATTAAACTGATAATACTATTCATATAAAAATTATGTACTGTATTAAGTTATATATGATGAACCATATTTTTTTATTAAAATAATTGACTAAATCTGAAATTTCCTATTTTTTATATAGACAAATAATCGAAATCAAACAAACTACAGCAAAAATGTAGAAATATTTTTGATAATTATACTATTTTCAAAAAATTAAGTATTAAAATCGGTGGAAAAAATATTTTTCAACAATTTATTAGAAAATTGATTTGGCCAAAAGTTTGTTATGAATTCAATATACGTTTAATTAATATGAAATAAAAATATTTTCTAAAATTTTTACTGTACATTTTATTCCCATATAGATTTTGTTTTTCTGTAATTTGTAAATTAGAGAACTATTAAACATAAATATACATAAAAGTTCTTCTCTATTTTTCATAATAGAAAAAAATTACATCAATCACAAGTTTTACCATAAATTATCTCCTTCTTTGACCACTTGTTATTTTTTCTTAATTACTAATTCATTATGAAAGTACAATATTATTGATTTATTAAAATATATAAAATAGTACCCAAAAAAATTTTACGTTATTATGTATGATACTATGGATTTTTTTTATTTATCATGGTTTTAAAAATGTCAGAACTGATTTGCAGTGTAGTAAAATGTTAAAAATTAGTTTTAAAAATTATAAGCTAAATTTGTTATTTATTTGTTCATTAAAATAAATTTAAAATTTGTTTTTCTTTGTGAAAGCATACAAAAATATTAATTTTAATCTTTAATTTTTAAATGAGGTTTTATTAACTCTGCCATATTTTTTTATAATTTATTAAAAATTTTCTTATAAATTATCATTTTTTCTGTGCCAAAGAATTTTCGCCAAAGGTTAATAACATACATTTGGCGAAAATTCTTGGTCACAGAAAAAATGATAATTTATAAGAAAATTTTTAATAAATTATAAAAAAATATGTCAGAGTTAATAAAACCTAATTTAAAAATTAAATAAATTTAAATAAATTTATAAATAATCGTAAATTTTTTGAAAGGATGTTTTTATTTCAATATTAAATTTTACGAAATTGATTTTAGAAAGTATATTTAATAAATAATTGAAAACTGTTGTTAATATTTACTTGATATAATGAATTTAAATATCATTTAAAATTTAGGACTTTCATAAATATTAAAAACTACAGGGCAATAATGTATTTGAAAATGTTAGTATAAAACTATTTATCAAATTTGCAAAAAAAAAACGACGAACGTCACAATGTACCGATTCAACATTTTTTTTTGTAGTATTTTTCTTTTTAAAAAAATATAAATTAATTTTACTATTACTATTTTATCATAAAGTAGTTTTTATTTAATATGTACAAAATTTTAATACAATTTTTATTACCTTTCTATAAATCTCCTTACAATTTTAATGTCCTTTCGTATAGCGCAGATAAAGCTATTATCCTTATCGTAAATTTTCTGCAATTTTCCGCAAATGTTCCACAACGATAGTAGGTATTATTAACAAAGTAACCGTTTAATATTTAAATAATCCATATAGTAGTTATATGGCTTAATCTTCTTTTATTTCTGCGCGATTTTAGTTCATTGCATAATTTATATTAATAGAAAATCGTTAGGAGTAAAATTAGATAAGAGCTGGTAGAAACAGAGGAAATAATAATAAAATTATTTAAATTGTTTAAATTTTAAAGTCAAATCAATAGTTTATTAAAATAGACTTTCGAGAAAAATAAGTATTGTTTAGTTTAATACAGTTTGTTTTCGACTATAATAAACATTTACATGTTATTGATTTAAGTACTTAAATATTGCAAGTTTTGTAGGCGCGCACATGGTTTTGTTTGTTGTAAAGAAATAATGTGGAAGTAAATATAAACTTCATATATATATATATATATATATATATATATATATATATATATATTCATCTCCACCTTATCACAATTTCAACATTATCTTAATGAAAAACACGGATGCCATTGTTGATTCAACTGGCTGGCGTTCTTCTTGCATGTAAAAATAATAATAAAAAAAATGAAAGAAACAAGTAAAAAACATCAGATATATCCTTTCTGAAAACACCTGCCTGCCTTTCTGCCTTTCTGTAACACTGACTTTCATTGTTGTTGGGATTCTGTAGTTATTTTTCTGCTTCCCAGTTTATCATTTTGCGCCCAACTGAACCACCGAGGTAAGGGTCGGGAAAAAATTTTTAGAAATAAATTTATAAATGGACAATTAGTTTTTGTTTATTTACTTTGGTTTGTAACACGTTGATCGATGTGTCAGTCATATATGTGTGACATAAAAAATAGTGTTTTTTGCTCAGAAATTTTTACAAAAAATTGCCTTTGATACATTAACTTTACTTGATACAATTTTAACAACAAAATTTTCTAATAGCGTTTTCTTGGCCCATGTTAATTTAAAATTTTATTCATAATTGTATACAACAATTTTCACTAGATTTTAGTAAATTTTATCTAGTTTTTATTGATGTATATGAAACAAAGTGTTCTTGGGAAAATTTCCAAGTTATTTGAAAAAAAAAAACGTAACTAGCTGTAAGTGGAATTCTGTCTTGAGGCAATTATGGCATCGTGCCTTAAGGCAAATTGCTGGAACTTCCCGCACCGTAACGAAATGTTCGAGGAATACTGAATGTTTTCAAATAGATTATTATAAATATTGTAACATTGTGTAATATTTATAAGAATTATATAAACCGAATTGCAGAGTTGAAATTATTTGTTTAAAGTATATTAGAACTATAGTCAGAATTAAAAATAAAATCTGAAATATTTTCGATATACAAAATACTAAAAAAAAAAAAAAAAAAAAAAAAAAAAAAAAAAAAAAAAAAAAATGGAGCAAAATTTTTTTTTTCAAAATCAATTATTTTGTTAAGACAAGCAGAAAGTTCTTTGTATCATTTAAATCGGACGCTTAGTTCTCTCAAAAACTGCCATTTTTTACATATTTAGCTCCGTATCTTCGAAATGGCAGGACCTGCCTTTGCCAAAAACTATTGAACCCTTCTCCTAATCATTACTAATTGAATGTTTTTTAGATCATTCAAATCGGATACTCCGTTCTCTCAAAAAGTCGATTTTTATTTTCTGCACTCTTTGCTCCGTATCTCCGAAACGGCTGGACCTGCCTTTGCCAAAAACTAATCAGCTCTTTTCCGTTTTATTCAGTTTTATTCAAAATTCCATTATGTGTCTGTTCACAACAGTTTTCACTAAAGATTAGTGAATTTTATTTAGTTTTCATTGATGTATATGAAACAAAGTGTTCTTGAGAAAATTTTCCAGATATTTAAAAAAACGTAAAAAATGTCCAATTGCTAAATGTATTACCATAAAAAAAGTTCCTAGAAGTTTTATTCAAAATTCCATTATGTGTCTGTACACAACAGTTTTCACTTAAGATTAGTGAATTTTATTTAGTTTTCATTTATGTATATGAAACAAAGAGTTCTTGGGAAAATTTCCAAGTTATTTGAAAAAAAAACGTAATAAAATGTCCAATTGCTATATATATATATATATATATATATATATATATAATATATATATATATATATATATATATATATCACAATAAAAAAAGTTTCAAGAAGTTTTATTCAAAATTTCATTATGTGAGTGTATACAACAATTTTAACTAAAGATTAGTAAATTTTATCTAGCTTTCATTGATGTATATGAAACAAAGTGTTCTTGAGAAAATTTTCAAGATATTTAAAAAAACGTAAAAAATGCCCAATTGCTAAATGTATTACCATAAAAAAGTTCCTAGAAGTTTTATTCAAAATTCCATTATGTGTCTGTACACAACAGTTTTCACTAAAGATTAGTGAATTTTATTTAGTTTTCAATAATGTATATGAAACAAAGAGTTTTTGGGAAAATTTTCAAGATATTTAAAAAAACGTAAAAAATGCCCAATTGCTAAATGTATTACCATAAAAAAGTTCCTAGAAGTTTTATTCAAAATTCCATTATGTGTCTGTACACAACAGTTTTCACTAAAGATTAGTGAATTTTATTTAGTTTTCAATAATGTATATGAAACAAAGAGTTTTTGGGAAAATTTTCAAGATATTTAAAAAAACGTAAAAAATGTCCAATTGCTAAATGTATTACCATAAAAAAAGTTCCTAGAAGTTTTATTCAAAATTCTATTATATGAGTGTATACAACAATTTTCACTAAAGATTAGTAAATTTTATTTAGTTTTCAATAATGTATATGAAACAAAGAGTTCTTGGGAAAATTTTCAAGATATTTAAAAAAACGTAAAAAATGTCCAATTGCTAAATGTATTACCATAAAAAAAGTTCCTAGAAGTTTTATTCAAAATTTCATTATGTGTCTGTACACAACAGTTTTCACTAAAGATTAGTGAATTTTATTTAGTTTTCAATAATGTATATGAAACAAAGAGTTCTTGGGA
Organism: Ctenocephalides felis; assembly: GCF_003426905.1. NCBI lineage: Eukaryota > Metazoa > Arthropoda > Insecta > Siphonaptera > Pulicidae > Ctenocephalides > Ctenocephalides felis. The sequence goes on along the minus strand of NW_020537758.1, from coordinate 8,653,638 downwards.
AAATTTCCAAGTTATTTGAAGAAAAAAAACGTAATAAAATGTCCAATTGCTATATATATCACAATAAAAAAAGTTCCATGAAGTTTTATTCAAAATTCCATTATGTGAGTGTATACAACAATTTTCACTAAAGATTAGTAAATTTTATCTAGTTTTCATTGATATATATATAAAATATAGTATCCTTGGGAAAATTTTCAAAGTATTTAGAGACACTTAAAAAAATGTCTAACTGCTAACTACCATAAATATAATCTGCTTAAATAAATCAAATAATATTGTAAATTTTTTTTAAATTATGTTTAACACAAACAAAACATTTTTACATATTTTAGTAAATGATTAATAATTTATGGTTTACTTTTGATTCAAAATTTATATTTATATAAAAACAATTTTTTTTCCTATCGATTTCCACCTCAACCCTGAAATCAAACTTGAAAAATCTCGTAAAAAGTGTAAATTCTGACACACACACGCGGTTTTATACACTTTTTTGTATCCTCTCAGTATACAATACAGACAATTGTTCACGATGAAGTGAAATTTTTACTTTTTGCTTTTTGCGCGATTTTTATTTTTCTCCTCGGATATAAAATGAAAAGAAAAATCCCGAGCGATTTTTAAACAATACTTCATTAAAATCGGAGGAAATCGATTTTATGTACGTTTGTACGTTGTTTTATTATTTATAAAATGTTTAAATGGAGATAAAAACATGGTTTTATATGAAAATCTTGTTTACGACTGTTTTTTTCCTAAAGCCTTAAGAAGGATCACGAAAATTGAATAAAGATCTTCTGGGACGAGAATAAGCTATATGAAGTAAATGATGTGTGTTTTCTACGTCGTTAAACAGATATATATATATATAAATATATATATATATATATATATATATATATATATATACAACATTTCTGAATAAAATGATAAATACCAACACGTACAACTACTTATAATATTATGACTTTATCTATCTATCTATTTATCCAAAGCAGTCGTGTAATAAATGATCTAGTTACACTACTGAGAGAATATTTTCCGATGTGAAACTATCCTAAATTGCGCTGAAAATGTCACTGTTGTGTGACAATGTGCTTTGGACTTTTTTCCTCTATTTTTTCTATTTTTTTCCTGATGTTCTTGAAAATACAAATGCGAGTCACGAACTCTGCAAAACGTGTGCGGAATTTCTGCACACGTGAATGGAAGTACTTGAAGGGCATATTCTCATTTTATTATGAATTTTGATTTAAATATGAATAGAGGGATAAATGAAATTGGAATATAGTAAAATAATAGTAATAGTAGGAAATGATATACCTATTTTGCAAGCATCGACGACGAACAGATACATAAAATATCCTATTTTTACTTCATCTTATATTTGTATTTACTGTGTTCTATATCTCATCTATAATTAATCCCCAGGTTCAATTCAACCCTTTCGTTTGAAATGAATCAATGGCTTGTTGTTTCGTTATCCGAATAGTTTCTGTGCGGTTTTATTTGCATGTATCGTAAATACAACCAACTACATACTATCTGGACTAACAATTTCGTTAATTTAATTTTGAGAAGGGTCAGCAAAACGTGTACCATGGTTTTGATAGTGAAAACAGGGAAACTTTTGATCCGGAGGTCGAAGGGCTTGCAAAAAATTTTACAAATTAACTAGTTAGTACAAGTCATCCGAAAATTAAATTTGATTACGTTTCGGAATTTTCAACTAATTTTTGTTACAGAAATACTCGTCTCTAGAACTAGTGGTTATAAGATAATTACAAGTTTGTGAATTTCGGATAGTTTTTTACGTTTCTTTGAATATCTTGGAAATTTTCCCAAGGACACTCTGTTTTATATTCATCAATGAAAACTAGATAAAATTTACTTAAATCTGGTAAAAACTGTTATAAGGTTGTCAAATATCTCCCTTCCGTCTTTTTGTATTATAAAGCAAGAGCAAAAAAGCGGAAGGGAGATATTTGACAACCTAATATATACACTTGGATATTAAAATTTTGAACAAATCGAAGTTGAAATGCGGGCTTCTGTATTTTGATAATGAAGGACATTTTTTTACTATTCATCAAATAGCTTTTAATTTTTTTCCACATAACAATTTGTTTACATCATTGAACTCTAGATAAATTTTACTATATTGTAATAAAAACTGTTATATACACTTACATATTAAAATTTTGCACAAGTCGTAGTTGAATTGCGAACTTCAGTATTTTATTTGACTTTAGAGCAGTGATTCCCAATCTTTTTCGGGCCCCGCCCCACCTTGAGGTTTATAAAAACGTTGTGCCCCCTCCATACAATTTTTTCTCACAGAAAAAATGTGAATGATAACTTTTAAGATGAAATCGCTATTAAATTGTTATTAAACATCATAAGTAAAATTTCGGAATAAACCAACACACGAAAATTTCAAACTAATTTTTATTACTGTTTTTTCGAAATTTATTTAATGCAATACTTAAGCTAAAACAAAGATTTTATATTAGATATTAGGATAGATATTAGATATTTTATATTTAGCTTATCTTCGGATAACTTTTAATTTTCTTTTCGGATATTATTTTTTTGCTATAAGGTTGTCAAATATCTCCCTTCCGCCTTTTTGTATTAAACCAAGAGCAAAAAAGCGGAAGGGAGATATTTGACAACCTAATTTTTGGAACTAAATCGTATACAACTAGTGTAAACCTTTATTCCCACCTCGTAAAAGTCGATATCAATTGTCGATTCGCCAATTCGTCACGATTTGTAATTGATGTTCTCAGAATCCTCTTAGAATCTTCCCGAGCTGAACTTTTAGCATAACGAATGATTGTGAAATATTTGATATATGTTTTATAAATCGTTCTTCTGATCGTAGATACAAGTCAGATAGATTTATTGTAAACACGACACGAAACAAAAAGCACTTCAACTCGATAAAAGATATATTTACCATATTTTATAAAAGAAAGCGGTTTTGCTAAAACCGCTATAACTGATAATAAATATTTTCAAAAGACATTTTAGCGTCTTTTTTCCAGATGAACTTGCGCTTTCATCTTTATATAATATAATCATGACATACCTTTATCGGTATAAATAAAGAACGTGACTGGGGTCTCTTATTAGACACGAACTTTTATTAGTGATGGAAAAAATCATGAAACTAGTTGACAGTGGCATTTTGCCTTAAGACATGTTGCATGAAGTTCCTGAAATGTGTAGAAGTTGACTTAGTCGACTGAAATTGAGATTTAGATATTTAGATAAAAAAAATTCAACCCTTTCAAATTTTTGCTTGTACTGAAAACTAGTCCAACTGAATTTTCTCAAACACATTTAAATTATTTGTAATTATTTTAATTATATTGCACACACATGTTCCAAAATTGTAGTATTTTTTCCAAATTTTAATAAATTGACAATGTTTGACTCATCACATCTCAAAAGCAACATTTGACACAAATTTTGACTATAATATTTTTTCAGAATTTGATGAATTTTTAAAATTAAACTACTTGTCGCAGAACCGTAAAATTTCAGTATGTTCTATAAGACCATGATGTCTATCTATAATTATAATAATTAATAACTTTTAATTTTCTTCTTGGACATTTTAATTGGTTTACATCAGTGAAAACTAGATAAAATTTTCTAAAATCCTATAAAAATTGTTATATACACTTGGATATCAAAATTTTGAAAAATTCGTAGTTGAAATGGCAGACTTCAGTATTTTCATAATTAGTCATTTATGGATTTAGCACTTTTATTGCTTTTTATCAAATAACTATTAGTTTTCTTTCCAGACATCTTAAGCTTATTATATTACCAAAAACTAGATAAAATTTGCTAAAATCTAGTAAAACCTATTTAATACACATGCATATCAAAATTTTGAAAAATTCAAAGCTAAAACGTGGTTTTTAGTATTTTCATAGTTTGTAATATATGGATTTAGCACTTTTATTACATTTTATCAAATAACTTTTAATTTTCTTTCCAGACATCTTAAGCTTATCATATTATATTACCAAAAATTAGATAAAATTTACTTAGATATAGTAAAAATTAATATACACAATTGTATATTAAAATTTTTAATAATTTGAAGTTGAGATGCGAACTTCATTATTTCTATAATTAGTCATATACGGATTTAGGACATTTTTTTTCTTCAAATAACTTTTAATTTTTTTTCAGGACGTTATAATATTTTTACATTACTAAAAACTAGATAATATTGACAAGAATTGAAAATCATATTTTTTCAAATTTTGATAAATTTTTAAAACAAAATCACTACATTTTAGTATGTACTATAAAACCATGAAATCTATCGCCAAAAAAAGTTCCATAAACATCGACAATTTTTTTTTTCAGGAATTAATTACAAGAAAACGGCTCGGTCGATCTTTACCAAAAACGACTTCCCAATCAATATCTTTCGAACGGTTTTTGAATTTTCAAAACAGATTCAGAATTTTTGGCTAAAACGTGGACGAAAGATTTACATTTCACAAATTTAATCATTGCACAAAATTAATAAACGGTAGTCCTCATTGAGATACATCGAATGGCTTTTAAATTTTTGAAATCGGTCCACAAAACATCGATTTAAGCTCAAAAACTTGTTCACACACACACACCTACTTTTTCCAAATTTGGTCTCATTTGATTCGGAATGGTTTTATACGTCGAGAAAACATAAAATTAGCGAATCGGATTTTTTGATAAAAACATATACGGGAAGTTAATAATGAATGCCAAAAATATAGAATTATTTATATTTCTCGTATTTGAAATTTAATTTGAAAGTGTCCAACGAAATTAAAATTAAAAAAAAAAGAATAAATTATTTCGGTAATATAAATATTATTAAAAAAAATATTAATACTAAAATATAGGGTCCGTCAAATAACTTTTTTTTTTTTACAAACTACTGAATATTTTCTCAAATTTCTTTTTTTATTTAAAAGTACAATCCTTTCAGTTAATAATGAAATTAATTCATTTAATAATGATTATAATAATTTCATTCACAAATGAAGAAAAAAAGTCTCGGCTGAGCGTTGAAAAAAATGAAAATGAAAAATGTTAGATGGCATACCCTATATTTACTAATATTTTCACCACTATTATTCCTTTTTGCGTAAAATTGCTCCTCGTACAAGAACTTCATCTACTAAAGTCTACCTCGTCGTCGACTTCTAATCCTAAAAATGATCCTATTCAAGATTCGATATTACCGACTGGATTTGGCTTGTAATATATATACAAGATAAGATTGTGGAGAGTATTTGATATATTAAGTGCCTAATCTTGGAGACTTAACCCATGAAGACGTGCTGGGAATAACCAAATAATAGTTGACACCAAAAGTTGGGGAAAATTTTGAAATTGATCAGGAATCCTGATTATATAAAAATGTGTTCTTTAAGGGGCACAACTAGTGTGAAATTTTCAAAAAATCGAATTTTCAAGTTTTCCATATTTTCATAGATACCTTTAAAAATAACATACCAAAATTTTAAATCGATATCTTAAATAGTTTTTGAGTCACAGACATTTAAAGAGTATATATATAGTATATAGTATAAGGATCATTTTATCTTTAAACGCGTTTTTCTCGAAACAGCATTTTTCGAATTTGCTGCAGCGATTACTCAAAAACAAATAATCCGATCACTATCAAATTTTTTTACATGTTCTATTTATAGTTCTCCGTAAAATGAACTATCGATTTTTTGATCGAATCAAAAATCGAATTTTGGCAGTCCAAAAACGACCAAAATTTAGGGTAAAATTCGACTTTAATTCGACGCCGTCATTTTGTAATTTTTTTATTTTTTTCTTTATCGTAGTTCATTTTACAGACAATATTATCTAGTTTAATGAGATTTTTAACTTCCCGTAGGGCAAGTTATAGTAATCGCAAAAAAATCGAAAATGAAAATTTTTATATTTCTTTACGTTTCAAAGGTTTCTGAACATTTTGGCATACCTTAGAAAAAATGGATGTATGTGTGTGTGTGTGTATGTATGTATGTACGTGTGTGTATGTATGTGCGGATACAAATTTTCGTCGACGATTTCGGGAACACGGATCAACCGATTTGAATAATTCAAAAAGCATTCGATTTGTATTGATAAGGAGACGTGCTGATTAGTTTTTGGCAAAGGCTGGTCCAGCCGTTCCGAAGATACGGGGCAAAAAGTGCCGAAAACGGTAACTCAGTTTTTAATAGAACGGAGCGTCCGATTTTAATAATTTAAAAAACATTTGACTTGTATTGACAAGATGAAGAATTGATCAAATTTTTATGAGGGCAGGTCTAGCGGTTTCGGAGATCTAACAAAAAAAGTAAAAAAAAATGCCATTTGGCGGTCAAAAATGAACATTAGACATATGCACATCAAATTATCAGATATTTTATGAAGATTTTAACAATAAGTATGAATTTTGTTTGCATTCCTATGGGTTCCGTACCAATGTTTATTCGTTAGACGGCGACGCGGCGCTTACGCGCTTTGACATTTTGTCTCTATGCAGTTAAAGCAGTACGCCGCTTTGAGAAAAAGTTCAGATCGTCCAAAATATGCCAAAATAAAGAAAACATTTTTTTTTCAAAAAAAGTAATTTTTTGTCCAATTTATAGTTTCTCAAAAATCTCATTTTTTCGAAGTAAATTTTTTTCAAAAATGTTAATCGTTTTTAAAAAAATAATAATTTTTGGTACGGGAAGTTTCAGTAATTTGCCTTAAGGCACGATGCCCTAATTGCCTTGAGACAGAATTCCACTTACAGCTAGTTTTTTTTTTAAATTTTATCCACGTAGAAGGCCGGAATTATGGCAGCAGTGAAGGGCATTTTTTTTGTCGCGCCGTTGGAGATCGACGATAACTTAAAACATAATTAATTTTTTTCTTCAAAAATTTTACTACGTATTCTGAAAACATGTATAAAAATATTCCTAAAATTTTGAAATGATTGATAAAGTAGTTTTTTTAATATAAATTTCCAAAAATCACCTTTTTTTAGACGGTTACACTAGTTGTGCCCCTTAATATTAGGTTGTCAAATATCTCCCTTCCGCTTTTTTGTTCTTGGTTTATAATACAAAAAGGCGGAAGGGAGATATTTGACAACCTTATATTTATTACATTTTCTTTTCCGATACCTAATTAAATATACGCAAACAGAATTCTAAAGATCGTAATAAAATGTTGAATAATAGATGTCGTATTTACAAAAGCTGTAATGTACAAAGTAAGAAATAAGGTACGCTGCTACAGTACAGTTTAGAGTTAATTAAAACTTCCTAATTGAATATCAGGGAAACACAGAGAATAATAATCGATACAGGATAATATCTTCTTGGAGAAACATGAATAATAGACCGAGATCTGGGAGGAAAATTACACTATCCTTTATCTTTATTCTATGCTAAGTCGCGGACACATTTCATGTGTTTTGATAAATATCCGAATGTCACCTCATGACGTGAATAATCGTCGACGATTTGTAAGTGCGGAAAGCGTAAAAATTCACTGCTTTCAAACAAAAAGATTCGTATCGATCATATTTGTCTGGGGAAATAAATCTTGGGAGAGGAATCTTTAGTGTGAAACATGTGCAATGATACTTTAAGAGAAGTGTAAGGTTGGTCTTACACAATCAGCGTTGGTAAATGAAACATGAGCAATAAAATTAAGTACAGGACATGATTTTTTATAGTAAGCTTTGTCTCTTACCTTACAAATTGCTATAAAAGTGATATTATACCTAGATTTAATTTCAAACTTCGAAGATTTTGTAATCTAAGTCAGTCCTGTGCAAAATTCCTTACTTGTTCAGATTTATAATAAAAAGCGTTTTATGTTTTATATTTATTAACTTTCCAAAAAAATCCGATTTGCTAATTATATGTTTTCTCGGCGTTTCAAGTCATTCTGAATCAAATGAGACCAAATTTGGATCAAAATTATGTGTGTGTGTGAACAGATTTTTCTTATATATATATATATATATATATATATATATATATAAAAGCGGAAGGGAGATATTTGACAACCTAATATATCGAAGAATAATGAATAAGTGCAATATTGCAAAGTTATTGCAAAGACAACAAAAATATTGCATATTATTTGATCAACAAATTTATTTTAATTTTTAACATTCACAGACTTGTCAATTTTGAAAGTACATTTGTTACCTTTCAACTTCATAATTTTTACATATCTTCATGTTTCAGAGATTTCTGAACACTTTGGCATCATACCTTAGAAAAAACATGTGTGTACAATTTTTTAGACGATTTTTAGGCGTGCGATTTGAGTATTTCAAAAAGCAATCGATTTCTATTGATAAAGAGATATGCAGATTAGTTTTTGGCAAAAGCAGGTTCAAACGTTACGGAGATAGGTAGCAAATAGAGCCTAAGATAGAAATGAAGTTTTTGAGAGAACGGAGCATCCGATTTGAGTGATTCAAGAAACATTCCACTTGTATTGACGTGATGAAGAATTGGTTAAATTTTTCAAGTTAAAAAATTTGTAAATAATTTCTAAGTTTTCAAGAAATGTCTAAGTTTTGAAAATTTTCTAATTTTAAATTTTCAAGATATTTCTATGTTTTCAATAAATTTCTAAGTTTTCAAGAAATTTCTAAGTTTTCAAGAAATTTCTAAGTTTTCAAGAAATTTCTAAGTTTTCAAGAAATTTCTAAGTTTTCAAGAAATTTCTAAGTTTTCAAGAAATTTCTAAGTTTTCAAGAAATTTCTAAGTTTTCAAAAAAAGTACAAAGTTTTCAAAAAAGTTCATAGTTTTCAAAAACGTTCAGAGCTGTTTAAATTTTTTGACAGCTTTGAACTTTAAATTTTTTGACAGCTCTGAGCTTTAAGTTTTTTGACAGCTCTGAGCTTTAAGTTTTTTGACAGCTCTGAACTTTTAAAAATTTTGACAGCTCTGAACTTTTAAAAATTTTGACAGCTCTGAACTTTTAAAAATTTTGACAGCTCTGAACTTTAAAAATTTTGACAGCTCTGAACTTTGAACTTTAAAAATTTTGACAGATCTGAACTTTAAATTTTTTGACAGCTCTGAACTTGAAAAATTTTGACAGCTCTGAACTTCAAACATTTCGACAGATCTGAACTTTGAACTTTAAAAATTTTGACAGATCTGAACTTTGAACTTTAAAAATTTTGACAGATCTGAACTTTAAAAACTTTGACAGCTCTGAGCTTTAAAAACTTTGACAGCTCTGAACTTTAAAAATTTTACAGCTCTGAACATTAAAAATTTTGACAGCTCTGAACTTTGAACTTTAAAAATTTTGACAGATCTGAACTTTGAACTTTAAAAATTTTGACAGATCTGAACTTTGAACTTTAAAAATTTTGACAGATCTGAACTTTGAACTTTAAAAATTTTGACAGATCTGAACTTTGAACTTTAAAAATTTTGACAGATCTGAACTTTGAACTTTAAAAATTTTGACAGATCTGAACTTTGAACTTTAAAAATTTTGACAGATCTGAACTTTGAACTTTAAAAATTTTGACAGATCTGAACTTTGAACTTTAAAAATTTTGACAGATCTGAACTTTGAACTTTAAAAATTTTGACAGATCTGAACTTTGAACTTTAAAAATTTTGACAGATCTGAACTTTGAACTTTAAAAATTTTGACAGATCTGAACTTTGAACTTTAAAAATTTTGACAGATCTGAGCTTTGAACTTCAAAAATTTTGACAGATCTGAACTTTGAACTTTAAAAATTTTGACAGATCTGAACTTTGAACTTTAAAAATTTTGACAGATCTGAGCTTTGAACTTTAAAAATTTTGACAGATCTGAACTTTGAACTTTAAAAATTTTGACAGATCTGAGCTTTGAACTTCAAAAATTTTGACAGATCTGAACTTTGAACTTTAAAAATTTTGACAGATCTGAACTTTGAACTTTAAAAATTTTGACAGATCTGAGCTTTGAACTTTAAAAATTTTGACAGATCTGAACTTTGAACTTTAAAAATTTTGACAGATCTGAGCTTTGAACTTTAAAAATTTTGACAGATCTGAACTTTGAACTTTAAAAATTTTGACAGATCTGAACTTTGAACTTTAAAAATTTTGACAGATCTGAACTTTGAACTTTAAAAATTTTGAGAGATCTGAACTTTGAACTTTAAAAATTTTGACAGATCTGAGCTTTGAACTTCAAAAATTTTGACAGATCTGAACTTTGAACTTTAAAAATTTTGACATATCTGAACTTTGAACTTTAAAAATTTTGACTGATCTGAACTTGTAACTTGTAACTTTTTTGACAGACCTGACCTTGTAACTTGTAACTTTTTTGACTGATCTGAACTTGTAACTTTATTGACTGATCTGAACTTGTAACTTGTTTGACTTTCAAAACTGTCTAAAGTTCAGAGAAGTTTTCAAAAAATATCAGTATTTTCAAAAAAAGACATTTTTTAAAAAAAAATGACATTAAATTTTTCCAATCGTTTTCAAAATTTTTAAAAAACTTTAAAAAAAATCTAATAAACAGGCAATCCAAATCTTGCTTTTTCCCAGTTTCCTCTATTTTTCGTCGATTGAGAACACAATGTGGAAGAACTTTATCCATTCTATGTGTTCACATACCTTAAATACACGGATGAGTGCCCTCGTAAGGGTTGCTCCATTAAACGTTTCATAAAACGACAAGAAGAGACTACCAACACTTGCATTATTATTATATTTGCTGTGCACAAACTTAATATAAAGTTCCATGATATAAATTAAATAGTTTTGCTTAAAATTAACGTCAATCTGAATCACTTTTAAGGCTTTGTACTCAGTGGTAAATTCGGTTAACTGATGGTTAGATTTAGTAGGAGTTCTGTTCGGTTAAAACAGAGGTGGTCACTTTTCAAAAGTTGTTAGTGTTTGCAAATTTCTCGAAACTTAGTTTACAAATGCGGTTTTGTATACAAACCTTGGAAAGTTAGGCTTGGGTCCACATTTATAATATTTATATATATATATATATATATATATATATATATATATTGTATGATTCTGAATTTGATGTTGACATATGTATTTCCAAAGTCTAGTAATCAGGCATAACATCAATAAAAAACATGAATTTCTTTCAAAAATTTATTTTAAATCCATACGTTTCGGTTATAATCCTAGCCTTCATTCAGTGGAAACTAAAAATAAAATTAAAAACTAAAACAATTGAATTGGAGTGCAAAGAAAAAATAAAATAGTTTTTTTAACAATAAGATTAACTAATTGTAAATACTATTTACTATTTTATTTTTTCTTTTCACTCCAATTCTCATCGTGTCCATATATATTCAACTTAAGTTATAGGATATATTAAAAATCACATTTCGAATTCAAAATATTTAAATTTTAAAATTTTAATTAATTTTGACAGTTAAGAATTTAAAGAAATACTTCGAAGAAACAAAAGTTTCCTCTATTTATGATTTAAATTTGATTTGTTTATCAATGTCATAAAAATATTATTATTTACATTGTAAAAGCAAAATATTAAATTTATCAAAAATTAGGAGAAAAAATGTAGAGAGTTCAAAAAATCATTTTTTTCGGGCGAATTAAAAAATTAACAAATGTGTCCTTCGAAGGTTATAGGCAATATTGTAAATCACATTTTATATTCGGTATATTAAAATTTTAAAAGTGGTAATTAATTTTGACAATTATGATTTTTAAAAAAAATTAATAAAAAGATAGTTGTAAATGTTTCTGGAAACTTCGGAATAAATTAATTTCTGAATTACATTTAGTTTTCTTACTACGGATACGACCGTGTCATAAAAATATTATAAATTACATTGTAAAAACAAAATTTTATATTTATAAAAAATTAGAATTTTTTCTGACGGTTTAAAACATGATTTTTTTCGGGCGAATTCAAAAAAAAAACAAATGTATCCAACTTCTAGGCAATATTGAAAATCATATTTTTACCACCCTTAAAATTTTAAAAATTTTAATAAATTGTGACAGTTATAAGTAAATAAAATACTATGAAATGACTGTTGTCAATATTTCTGGAAAATTCGGGATAAATTTATCATTTAAGTCCTAAAAATATTTTAAATCACGATTTAAAACAAATATATTACGTTTGTCATAAATCGGACAAAAATTTTGATATTTCAAAAAATCAATTATTTTTGGATATTTCCAAAAGGAACAAATATATTCTAGGAAGTTTAAAAAATAAGATATTAATGGAAGAATATAAAATAACTCAGCTAGAATTTTAGTTAGAATTAAAATTAAAATCCGAATTATTTTTGTTATTCAAAAAATAACTTTTGGATAAAAAAAAATTGAAAATATTTTCGTTCTTTCCTCAACACAAGCAGAATTTTTTTTTAACCATTCCAACCAGATGCTTATTTTTCCCAAAAGCTGCAATTTGTTACACATTTAGCTCCGTATCTCCAAAACGGCTGGACCTGCCTTCGCCAAAAACTAATCACCACTTTACCCCATCATTACAAATCGAATGCTTTTTGAGTAATTCGAATCGGATGCTCCGTTCTCTCAAAAAATTGATTTCTATTTTCTGCACTCTTTGCTTCGTATCTTCTAATCGGCTATACCTACCTTTGCTAAAAACTAATCAGCACATCTTCCAGTCAATAGGAATCGAAGGCTTGTTGAATAATTCAAATCGGTTGATCCGTGCTTCCGAAAACGTGGACCAAAATTGTATCCATGCATACACACGCACATTTTTTCTGAGGTTTGCCAAAATGTTCAGAAAGCTTCAAAACGTGAAGATATGCGAAAAATTTCGTTTTTGAAAAAATAAAAAGATTAAAATATTAAAGGCAAGGGGCGTTTATTAATCACCTGAGGTTTAAAATGGAGTTATAGAAAATCATAAAATATTGTGTATAGGAGGCGATGTCTAGTAAGATATCAAGTGTATTTTTGTTATCTAAATTTAAAAAAAAAATTGAATTTTTTTTTAAAAAATAGGCATAATACAAATCATGTTTGGCAAGGGAGGGGGGCGAGTTGATTTTGAATTTCACCACATTTTTGCTATTTAGAGGTGTGGTCCAAAAATCACCAGAAATCGATTACGTAATCAATAGACGGCCCCGAAACGCAAGTGTTTGTTTATTTATTTATTTTTTATTTAATTATTTATTTATTCATAAGCAAGCCGTGATCAATAATAATATATATTATTTCAGGCTCTTGTCAAGCTTATTCATAGTTAATATTGAAAGGATAGTAATTTCATAATAATCATAGTAGCTGCACGAATTTCGCTTCTGAAAAAAAGAGCTGAAAAAAAGCATTCGAACATTAAATACAATGTTCATCATTTTAAAGTCAATTTGATCACCAGTCAAGCTCAAAATTCTTGCACAAGGTTGAAAGTTATACTCATTTAAAACCGTAAAAATGTTAAATTAATAAAAAGGCAATAAAAAAAATAAAAAAACATTAGGTTGTCAAATATCTCCCTTCCGCCTTTTTGTATTATAAACCGAGAGCAAAAAAGCGGAAGGAAGATATTTGACAACCTAATATATATGGTTGTACAGGCGATCAAATGGTCAGACTACATAAAAGTCAGTAATGTCATAAAAAGCTAAGAAGCTATTTGTTGACTTCAGTTGTTGATTTTCCCAAGTCGTCCCCGGTGCTTCCCTATAAAAAATGCACAACACCTATTTCGACCTATCTCCTGCACCTACTACAATGCATACAAGAGGAGAGTTTTAAAAGCGGCAAATTGCTGCAGAAACGCAAGAACGAAGTCACTTCTGTCCTTTTTATCAGTACACGAACAATAGGATATTTTTCTATTTTTTCCATTTTTTTCCCTCTTTTCCCCATTTTTATATCCTTTCTATCCCATTTTTTGCCCTGTTATTATTGTGAACATTTCTCTACACCTCTACACCTATGCTCGAGAGCGAATTCGAGCACAAAACGATCCGAGATGGAATTTTTCGCGATGAAAGAGAGTCAGTCGACGAAGACAGTTTTATATCGTTTTTGTTGAATAAAAGTGGAAAATGGTTCTGCTGAGCGAAGAAATATAATAAATGAACCCACTACTACTAGTACCTACCGGTACTACTTTGCGGTTTCAAAAGTAATTAACTATTTTATAGAACAGCACGGATACGTGTTAGTTTTGAAGTAGTTTTAAAATATTAAGCTTTTGGAGTAAAAAGTTAGGTCGGCGATTGACTACGGACTTCTTTTTTATTTAACATACTTATTATTTGATGCGATTTTGAAATTAATGTTGATCTATCATAATAATCAACAGACTTCACAACTTTTTTCCGAGAAGCCTCTTTTACAAAACAATTGATTTAAAATGTAGTAGTCGAGATAAAAAACTATTGTCTAATATTTATAAGAATTATATAAACTGAATTGCAACGTTAAAATTATCTATTTAAAATATATGCCTTAGCAAGAATTAAACTTAAAATCTGCATTATTTTCGATACACAAAAAAAAATTCAAAAAAAATAAATTAAATAAAATATATTTTTTTCCATAAGCAATTATTTTGTCAACACAATCAGAAAGTTTTTTAAGTCATTCAAATGCTTAGTTCTCTCAAAAATGCCGTTTTTTGTACATTTGGCTCGGTATTTTCAAAACGGCTGGACCTGCCTTTGCCAAAAACTAATCACCATTTCTCCCCATCATTACGAATTGAATATTTTTTAGATCATTCAAATCGGATGCTCCGTTTTCTAAAAAACTCCATTTCTATTTTCTGCAGTTTTTGCTCTATATCTCCGTAACGGCTGGACTTGTCTTTGCAAAAAACCAACGCCAAAATGTTCAGAAACCTCTGAAACGTGAAGATATGCTTTTCATTTTCGATTTTCGGCCCATTACTATAACTACCCTACGGGAAGTTAATATGTTCAGTAAGCATGGTTTTGAATTGTTTTGGAATTTTGGCATCATTTTACGCATTTTATTAGATTTTTACTAGTTTCACCAATATATATTTAATCACAATCTGAGCAATTAATTCTCAGATATTTTTATTACATATTTTAGCCTTAAATTGCACTAGATGAAGGCTAGGATTTTAGCCTAAATTTTAAAATAAATTTAAAAAAAAATCGTGTTGATTATTAGACTTTGTTAATAACATCATAATTAATATATCTCGCAATTTTTGGGATTTTTATCATTAGTCATTATATCATAGATAATTTAATTTCATTAATTACTAATTTGACAAATATTTTGCTAACACAAGACTAACTATTTGAAAGTCATTAGAGAAATATTTATTAATTTTTACTTTTATAATTTACAATTAATTAATAAATTTTCGATATTAGAATAAGCCAGAATTAAAATCTATAATGTTTTTGAACTATTTAAACTATATGATATTTTAATAATTGTTTTTGCGTATCAATATATATATTGAATCAAAGTTTGAGCAATTAGCTCCCAAATATTTTTGTTTCATATTTTAGCCTTAAATTTATTTTATGCACTAAATGTAGGTTTTTTTAAATATCTTTTTAAAGAAATTATTAATTTTTTACTAAAGAATTATCATCAAGTTCTACTTCATATAAGAAAAAAATTAAATTTGATATAACAATTAATATTTGTTTTTATTTAATTAATATTTGTAGTATATTTTTTATATTTCTTGTCTTTAAATATATTATAATATAAGCTGAATGTGTTAAAATGAACTGTAAATTGCTTAAATATAACAAAAATCTCTATCAAAATCCAAGTTTTTTTTCTAAGTCAGTCAAATTAATTACAAAAGTAAATTAGCACAATTTCTTGTCAAAGAATTTCATCTAAAGATAATATTGTTATCAAGGAAAGTTTTAATGCCATTTCAAGATCTACATAAATAGTTTACTAGTTACATTATCGTTAGAAAGTTGAATTAATTAAATAAATTAGTGATCAATTATAAAATTGTGCTTAAAAGCGTTTTAATTAGGTGCACTTTGTCATATAAAAAAGTAAGACAAAAACTGATGATTTTATTCATGGGCGAATAAAAGTTCGATTAAATCATAATCTGAAAATATTTTGTTTGCTCAAAATTTGCTTTTTTAAAATTGAATTAATTTCTACATTAGTACAACTATAGGTATATTATTATTTACTATATTTAATAAATCTATTATTACATAACTATCTATTAGTGTCTGTCTATTTTATTTGCTCGGTGCTAAAATGCTTTACACTTTGCAAAAACACGACATGGGAATAAACGTAAATCTTGGCCAACTTTCTATTCGAGAAAAGGTTAGGAACGTTTTAAGTTACAAGAGTGGATCGATAAATTGTTTATTAATTTAATTTATGGTGTAAAATTTTATACAACAATTGTCGGTTATCAAAACCGAGAAATTTTTCATCGCGCATTCCCCGCCGCATGAATTTCTAAAATTTTTGATTAAAAATAGCGTCACGTTCGAAAATGTCATGGATTTTATTATTCATTATGAATTCATAGTCTGTGCACTCATGAAATAATTACTGTGCAACCGGAGGATATATGGCACATTTTACACCAAAGAATCGAAAAATATTTGTAATAAATTTTATATATTTTTGTGTTTATATTTTCTCTCCTCGGTCACCTTTTCAAGCAAACTCTTCTTGAACTTTAGTATGGAAAATAATTTATTGCAGTTCTCAACGGTGAGAAAATCGACTCAAAATGATATACTAATGTTTCTAAAACCCTCAGTGTATTTGTTCTTTTATATTATTTACCAAAGAAGGAATGTTTTACATCGGTTAGTAGGAAATCGTTCGTGTGTGAAAGATATATGGGTTTACTCCATTTGAGAAAATGAAGATAGGATCTGTGGATTTTTTAAAAGGATTTTAATATTTTTAGAAGGTTTTCTTATATATTATAAAGATAAATACTGTAATTGTTAGAACAAAATTGTTAAAAAAAAGTCACTCAATAAGTCACCATTATCATGTTTTTATTACATTTTTTCAAAAGTATTATTTGTCATGTAAATTATTTTACGACTTTATTCATTGCTTAAATTTTCAATTATAATTTTACTAAAACCGTATATAAATACTTCTTGTCAGAATATCTTAGTGTGAAATTCTGCATGACAGGCATACATTGTCTTATTTTCGACAGGGTTTGCAACATTTTTATCTTAGTTTAGAAAAAAATTTTGATCTTTTTTAATTTCAAATATAAATTGAATTTTACTCTCTTTAATTTTCTGTTCACAAATTTAATGTTTTTCCGACTAGTTTCATTGCACTTAGGCGGTTTCATGTCCTTTTTATTAGTATTTTCTAAGTAATTTAAAAAAAATGTAAATAAATCTATACATTATAAAAATAATGATTTAGTTTATGTCACAATTTTTATTCAAAACTATTTTTTCATATTATTTTATTTTCATTTTATTATTTATACTTTTTTTTGCCTATTTACAACTTCTCGTAGGATAAGTCTAAAATTTAAAACAAGGTCTAAAATTTGGAACTAAGTCTTAATTTTAGAACAAGGTTTGAAAATTATAACTAGGTGTAAAACTTGGGATTAGGTTTAAAATTTGGGACTAATTGTAAGTCTAAAATTGAGAACTATGTCTAAAATTTGGCACTAGGTTTAAAATATGGGGCAACGTTTAAAATTTAGAACTAGGTATAAAATTTAGAACCAGGTATAAAATTTAGAACTTGGTATAAAGTGCCAAGTCATAAAATTTAGAACCAGGCATAAAATTTAGAACAAAATTTAAAATTCAGAATAAAATCTAAAATTCAGAATTAGGTCTAAAATTTAGAACTAGATTTAAAAATTGGGAATAGGTTTAAAATTTGAGACTAGATCTATAAATTTGGTATTAAGTTCTAAAATATGGGACTGAATGTATAATTTAGAACCAAGTCTAAAATATAGAACTAGGTATAAAATTTAAAGCTACATTTAAAATTTAGAACTGATTCTAAAATTTAGGATTAGGTTTAGAATGCTTTTATTTGACTGAAAATATAGATACTTAAATATCATCTTTTTCTTTGCACAATATTCATTTTGATGTGACAATTAAAATTTTAAGCCATCTAAAAAAATCTCTAAAACTGTTCTGAATTTTAATATGTTCTTTAATAAGTACTTGAGTTTGATGATAATGGAATAATCGGGTATTAAGAGCTTAATTCATTATTGAACAAACTGATATGAAATTAATAATTTAAGAAAAATGAATCAGATGACTAAAGTTTTCATACTTTGTATTCCATTCAAAAACCTATTTTCATATCTGTTTTGGTCAAAATTTGTTGTAAACGCATATCCATTGTCTTAACTTCGATTGAAATAATAAAAATCAATGTACATTTTAATACAAATTTTTCTACATTCAATTTCAATTCTTAAGCTCTCTCTTGTCAAAAAAAGCCCTAACCATAAATAATTTCCATTCCAATCGCTTTTTCCAGAACTCTAGCCGCAAAGGTTTGTCCTTAAGCCATGTACACGTCCCAAATTTATTTAAAATGTGTCTTTTACCTACCCTGTCTTGTTCCAAAAAAGCCCTTCGTAAACCTAAAGGTGTTACTCGTGAGAAATTTATAACGGCGTATGGCGGCGCGTCGTCTTAAACTGACGGCATGTTTGCGAAAATTAATTATCACTTCAGGAAAACGCGGCTATATACTTAAAGGCAACAGATTGCTTCGGTTTCGAGCAGAGTTTATATATTCTAAAAGTCGTAGTCTACTATTACATGATGGTTTTTGATGGAGAAATAGACGAAGACACAGGCTCCGGGTTGCTCCGGTGTCAGTCAGTAGCGATTAAGCCGACGACGCATGAGGAACGCGGTTAGAGGACAAACTCCGGTGAATTACAGGGAGGAAATAAATTTAATGGTTATGGCGAAGAAATTCTTTGGAGGAGATAATTGATGTAACTAGGATACACATTGTGTCTCATGCCGAAACGCCAGAACTGTCCTAAAGAGCTGTTCTAGTCTTAAAGTATGAAATTATGATTTTTAAAATACTCATCAAAAACGCAGACAATATTTTACTATATTTTTATAAGTTATTAATTTATATTTTAAGATAAAAAAACAAATACAATTTTTAAATATTCTAGCAGTTGATTAAGTAGGTGTGAAAAAACTGTCACGTGACCATAATTCTGATTTTACTCCTTCAAAAAATCTGATAAAAAATAATATTGTAATGTCGCATTTGTATTAGGTTGTCAAATATCTCCCTTCCGCTTTTTTGCTTGAAATTCAAAAGACAAAAAGACGGAAGGGAGATATTTGACAACCTTATATAAATTCCCGGCAAGTTAAAATTTTTTCACAAAATATCGACTGAGGAATGTTTTTTTTTAAATCAGGTTTTTTTTTTAAAATAGTTAAAATCGGAATTTGAGGATTAAAATAAATTCATACTGGTGAGAAAAGCCTATAAAGAAGCCTCGGTGAATATTTCAAGTAAATCGGTCTAGTAGAAGTCGAGAAATCGTGGGTATTGTATCGAACAACAAAATATGATTATCGTGATCAAACAGATATATCTTCAAAAATAATTTAAATTTTGAAAAATCCTCTTGTACATACTGTTGAATAGTTAGACTTTAAAAATTCGATTTTTTTATAATTTTTACACTTACACTTTATTAAAAAATATTTAACGAATATTTGCTGTTATAACAAATATTTGGGTTACGTATCTAAACCTTTTTTATATTTATACCTGTTGTCCAATTATGAATAAAACTAGGAGTATATAGATTTGTTCCTGGATATAAATTCTTTTTCCTTCAAGAAGCACTTGAGAATAATTATTAATTAAGACGATACATTTTAGGACAATTTTGGGGCTCTTACTATAAGGCAGGAATTTGAAATTTATGGAAATTTTATGAAAGAGATAAGTTAAATATAATTTGTAAGAAAATGCGACGCCAAAAAAAAGTTTAACTTTCAAAATAATAATAAAACAATATTTATTATTTATCCAATGGCGTGTCTTGAACTAAATTCAATATTCTAAAAGTATTATGGGAGTATTATTAATTAGCTTAGGGTTAGAAGTTTTAGCAAAATGATCATTAAAAAATTGAGTAATCAGCAATTTTGAAAAATATTTTACACTATAGGAAATTTTATCCAAAACATAAAATAAAATACTTTTAAATAAGCTATTCTAGTGATAAAAGCACCTCATATATTATTTAAAAGTTAATTAAAAACCATCGAATCGAAAAATTCAATTAGTACGTTTTTGAAATCATAATTTATATACACACACATATATATATATATATATATATATATATATATATTATACTTGCAGAAATATTTCTTTATTTGAAGTCGATATCATTTTCAGCATTTCTATGCAAATATTAATTAGTTCTGTACATTGTAGCAAATTATAACGAGTTAGGGTTGTACAAAATACTACTTTTTGTGTTCTAAATAAAATCGAAAACATATAGATAAATAGAAATATATAATAAATAGTTAGATAGGGCAACTCAGTATACTTTAAATTCGCAACTTTTGTATTGGCTTATTGAGTAGAACTCACTTTTGCATTCGCTTGTGAAATTTTCTGTAACTTTCAGAATATTTATTCAATGTAAATACTATATTCAGCATATGTGTTTAAAATTAAACAGTCTTTAAGTTAGTCTTATATAATATTGTTCTACAGCAACTCGGTATACTTTAAAATCGCAACAACTCTCAGCACTTATTGATTAGAACTTTCTTTTGCAGATGTTCATAAAATCTCGTGTATCTTTCAAAATATTTGTTCAATTTGAATACAATATTTGGAGAATTTGTGTATAATTAAACAATCTGTAAGATGTCTAATACATTAGTATTCTAGATCAACTCGGTATACTTTAAAATCGCAACAACCCCAAGCGCTTATTGACTAGAACTTTTCTTTACTTTAAAATCACTACAACAAGAATTGCTTATTGACTAGTACTTACTTTTGCATTCGTTTATGAAATCTCATGTAACTTTTAAAATATTTATTCAATATGAATACAATATTCAGAGAATTTATGTGGAATTAAATTGTCTTCGAGTTTGTCTTATACAATATAATTCCACAGCAATTCGGTATACTCTAAAATCGCAAAAAACTTTAAACGCTTATGAACTAGAACCTACTTTTGTATGAACTTGCACTTGTTCGAGAAATCTCGTGTATCTTTCAAAATATTTGGTCAATGTAATTACAACATTCGGCAAATTTGTGTAAAATTCAACAGTCTTTAAGTTTGTCTAATACAATATTGTTCTACACATTTTTCGTATGCTTTAAAATCGCAACAACCCCAAGCGCTTATTGACTAGAGCTTTTTCCTTAGGTATATTCTCTCCAACCTTTGCCGTAAAAAATACGTGATTTCTCCTCTTGCAATCTTATTTACTTAAAACATAAATTTTATATAATACCCAGATAAATACTTGAATCATCTGACTTTCCAAAACACTAGATTTCCTTACAATTTTCTTTATACATTACCCTGTTTTCCCTGCAATTTTCGTTTTATATTCCTCTCCTCCGGTAGCCAATACAATTTCTTCGAAGTTTTCGCCTTGCGAACCGTTTAATTATGTATCGCTATTATGCAATAATATAGCCGAGTAATTATTCTACAAGTCCTTAATTAACGTTCTACTAATTATAATTATAATTATAATACAAATAGCTCAGAAGTTGATACAAACACTCGACTGGAAAACGACAGAAAATATAATGAAATCGCAACGACGACGACAAGTATTTGAATTATATAAATTAATTATTAGTTGAATACATGGTAATTAAAATTTATTATATATATATATATATATATATATATATATTAAATAAAATATATTTAGTATAAAATTAAAATAAAATAGTATATAAAATGAGCAAAAACTTGTTAAAATAATTAATAATAAGGCTTATTAAGCTCTCAACACAACTGCATTTATCAATTTTTTGCTTTTGGAACAAATGCATTACCAAAAAAATTGTCAAATTTTAAAAACGTATAACTTTGCATACAACATGTTTGTAGATTTTTTGACATTTGTTTAAAATGCACAAAAATCTGTTAAATTAATTGATAATTCATAACTAACATAATAATATTTTGATTATATATTGAGATTAATATTATTTTTAGTACAAAATAGATTTTCTTCATGCAAAATACATTGTATTTTATATAGATAAAAAGCATATAAAATGTTTTATCTAACTGCATTTACCAATTTTTAACTTTTGGAACAAAAACGTAGCGAAAAAAATCGTCAAACTTTAATGTCGTATAACTTTGCATACAAAATATTTGTATAAATGTTTTGCATAAAATGTTTGTACGTTTTTATGCTCTTCGTTTAAAATATACAAAAACTGTTCAAAACACATAAATTTTATTTTATACAGATAGAAAGCTTATAAAATTTTCTATCTAACTGCATTTACCAATTTTTAACTTTTGGAACAAAAACATAACGAAAAAAATCATCAAATGTATATATATAATTAATAATTTATGGTTATTTTTGCAGAAACGTACTAATTAAATTTTTCGATTCGATGATTTTAATTAAATTTTAAATAGTATATGAGGTAGTTTTATCATTAAATATAGTTCTTTATAATAGATATTTTAATAAAAAATTTATAACCGGTCGAAAAAGGCAAAGCATTAATAATAATAACTCTTCCCGATATACAATTATTATTGAAATTATGACACAAATTATAAGTGGCAACATTAATTGATAAGTCATAACTAACATAATAATATATTGAGTATATATTGAGATTTATACTATTTTTAGTTCAAAATAGGTTTTTTTAAGCAAAATAACGTCAAATATCACTTTATATAATTTTTTTATCGAATTGGCCTAATTTTTCAAACTGTCAGATTTCGATATAATCAGATTTCAACTGTCATTTTCCAAATTTGTGACATACAATATAACTTTGTGACTATTTATAATTTATTAGAAATTTTTAGTATTAATTTTATCGACATCTCAGTATTGACATTTCATTGGATTTTATTTTTTTTCAAATTCAGAACTGTCCAAATTAAATGAAATTACCTTTAATATAATATTTTTAGGACTACAAATTGTGATTTATACTATTTTAGGAACGTGGATATAAATGTATATGTTGAAAAAATATAATTTAAAATCGGTTTAGTAGTTTAGGAGTGTATTCAGGACAAACATCGTGACACGGTTTTAAATATTTAGATACCTATATATACACACTACGTTTTGGGAAAAATAAATTTCAATTTGTCAAATAAATGCCAATTTATGAAAACTAATATAAAATACCGACTCTAATTTGAGTTTCACACTATTCTTTGAATTTATTTTGAACTGGCCCAAAAAAATGTAAAAAAATGTAAAAAAATGTATTTTTCAAGCTGTCAGTTTTCAATATAGTCATTTTCCAAATTTGTGACATACAATATAACTTTGTGACTAAATATAATTTACTTAAAAAATTTAGTACTAATTTTATCCACATAAATTTCAGTATTGACATTGCAATGTATTTTATTTTGTATAAATTCAGTACTGTCAAAATTAAATAAAATTACCAATAATATAATATTTCGACTGTAAATTGTGATTTATACTATTTTAGGAACTTAAGTTGAATATAAATGTACAAGGTAGACAAATAAAATTTAAAATCGGTTCAGTAATTTAGGAGTGTATTCAGGACAAACATCGTGATACGATTTTAAATAAGTAGATATCTATAATATATACCCATTTTAAACTGTTATATAAAAACTATTATATATATGCTATAGATGAAAGAAGACATAACGTTTGGGAAAAATAATAAAAATATTTTCTCTACGTTTTTTCCATTTTGTATGAAGAATTTGGTACACATATTTCAACATAAATACCTTGTGTATGTATGTCATTTTCTGTATAAAGTGAAGACAGGCAAATTCCTTATCAAGTGCAGTCTTCTTCTAATCCTTGTATTGTTTTGTCATGAAAAGCTCGCCTGTCCTTCTATATAATCTCTACTTTAGTAGGAGAACTTGAAAGCTCTTACAAGTACCTATCTTGGAACATATTACATCGGAGGAATAAAAAGAATTTACCCAGACTATCTTTTATGATAAATTTAAACCCAACAGTTACTTTCTTTTACTAATTGGCCCAAGATGAAAAACTGCATTCATAATCAAACTGCATAAAAAATGACGTCAACAAAGACTTGCATCCAAATAGAGTCTTCTATATGCAAAGGGTTTGCTTTCAAGAAAGTGTGTGTGCATATGCAATGAATGTGCATACTTCAAATAGGATTCGTACAAACGAAATACAGAATTTGTATGTTTTAAACATGGGATGAATAAATCCTACTTGGTAAAGGACTCACGAGGAATACATAGGAATACATATATTTTCTTAACAATATCCTGGTCTTGATAACAAAAATGTGTAAGTATTTTTTATTACCAGTGTATCTATTACTATTACTATTTCCGATGGTTGTTCAGATGAAAATAACAAGAATCCCTTTTCCTCTTGTTAATTCCTAAAGTGCATTTGCACACATAACTCATTCAATTCTATGCAATTCTATTCGAATTGCATTCCATTCCTTTGTAACAGTTTAAGCATCCAAATCGAACTATTGTGAAAATAAGCTTGGCTCATGCAAATTTAAATAAACGGTTCAATTGGCTAACGAAGTAACAAAACGAACTTTTGTATACAGAATTGGATATAAATAAACTTTGAATCGGGAAAATAAATATAGAGATTCTTGGATAAAGGATAAAAGACATATATAAGGTTGTCAAATATCTCCCTTCCGCCTTTTTGTATTATAAACCAAGAGCAAAAAAGCGGAAGGGAGATATTTGACAACCTAATATTATGTCTTCATATAGATACCATAATTCTTTCAAAGTCAAAGTTCGTCCAAAATTACTGCAAACAAATTATGTAAAGCTATTCAAAATAATTTAAAAGCGTCTAATAGTTTATTTATTAAAATTATCTTCTTATAGTTGTGTTAAAATTAGATTTTATTTATTATTTTATTACAATCTCGGTTCAATGAGGTTAAATTGAACTCTTATGTTTTTCCGATAAAGCTCCGTTAATAAGCTTTTAATTACAAAGTTAGCTATCAATTATGGTTTTACGTTTTAATATCCAAACGTTCAACTTTTATGTTTGATTATTAAAATTAAATTTTGCTAATAGAAATTTGCACAGACAAAATAAATTTTGCGACTTCATAACGTCTGAGATTTTATAGGAAAATATATATATATATATATATATATATATATATTTGTTTTCTAATTATTGATTTAACAGAATGGATCAAAATGATTTGTATTTTATCTACTTGTATGATATTTTGTCAGAAAATTTAACGTGATTTGGACAGAAATTATTTACTATTCAGTTTATGATAATAATTTTTCATGCATTTTAGTATAACAGGGAAATAATGACATTGTAATCTCGGTCAATTATTATAAATTATATATTGATTTTATTTTATATTAATTATTTTTAAATATATAGCCCACAGATTTCTTCCAAGAGGACTCAATATATATATATATATATATATATATATATATATATATTTTTATATAAAATATTTTTAGTATTATATATATTATATATATATATATATATATATATATATATATATATATTTGTTTTCTAATTATTGATTTAACAGAATGGATCAAAATGATTTGTATTTTATCTTCTTGTATAATATTTTGACTAAGTGTTTATTTGAAGTGATTTATACTGAAATTATTTACTATTCAGTTTATAGTAATGATTTTTTACGCACTTTAGTATAACAATGAAATATTGAGATTGTAATCTCGGTCAATTATTATAAATTAATTATTGATTTTATTTTATATTAATTATTTTTAAATATATAGCCCACAGATTTCTTCCAAGAGGACTCAAAAATGCAATTATTTTACATAATGAAAAATATATACAAAATGAAAAAATGAAAAAATATATACAAAATTACAATATATTAATTAGTTACTAACATAAAATGCTTAACATAAAATCACATATAATGCAGAAAATATTACAACATACATTATATTACAATCGAAGCCATTTTTTTTTAAACAGACAAATTCTAATGGCAATTATTAGATTTGAATTCACAACGTAAAAAACTGATTTATTTTTAAATAGAGCTTAAAATTATTAATAGATTCAGTATAAAATTTATATGCAGTTTTATTATATAAACAGTGTGTATAAAGATATTTGATATTTACACAAGAATATGTTATTATTATTATTATTAATGTAAATAAAAAACTCAAATTTTATCAATTTTTTTAAACTTTTTGTTGAATAAAAATATCAACCAAACGTTTGAAATTGAACAAATTAAAAAATTGACGTTATTTTGCAAAATAATTTTTGATTTTTTTCTGGAGTATTGTAATTTGTTTATATTAGTAAAAACTAGATAAAATTTACTTAAATCTAGTAAAAACTTTTTTATACACTTTGATATCAAAATTTTGAACAATCTATAGTTGAGATGCGGACTTTAGTATTTTCATAATTAGCAATATATGGATTTAGAACATTTTTTTTATTTTTTTTTCAAATAACTTTTGATTTTCTTATGGAACAATATAATTTACTTACATTGTTGAAAACCAGACAAAATTTCTTAAAATCTAGTAAAAACTGTTATATACAATTGGGTATTAAAATTTTGAATAAATTGTAGTTGAAATGGGGCCTTTAGTATTTTCATAATCTGCATAGTATGAATATTGGATTTTTGTTTTACTTTCTTTCATATAACTTTTGATTTTCTTCTGGGACATTATAATTTGTTTAAATTAGTGAAAACTAGATAAAATTTACTAAAATTTAGTAAAAATTGTTATATACACTTTGATATTAAAATTTTGAATAATTTGTGGACTTTAGTATTTTCACAATTTATTTAGTATATTTTATATACCTTAACCTTTATACCTACTTTAACCGTTATATAAATAACTTTTAATTTTCTTTCACGACATTATAACTTTTTTACATTAGTAAAAACTAGATAAAATTTACAAAAATTTAGTGAAAACTTTCATATACACTTTCATATTAATTTATTTAACAAATTATAGTTGAATTGCAGACATTGGCATTTTCATAGTATAGATATAGTACACATTTCGAATTTTCTTCAAATAATTTTTAATTTTCTTTTAGGACATTATAACTTTTATACATTAATAAAAGCTAGATAAAATTTAATAACCTGGTGAAAACTGTTTTATACATTTGTATATTAAAATTTTGAATAATTCGTAGTTGAAATGCAGGCTTTAGTATTTAAATAATATGCAATATGGATATAAAACATTTTCTTCAAATATATTTTAATTTTCATTTTGGATACTAAATTTTTTTACATCATTAAAAAGTAGATTAAATTTACTAAAATATTGTGAAAACTATTATATACACCTGTAAATCAAACTTGTCAAATTATATACAAACTGTAAATAAAACGACAATGCAAGCATTAAAAAGGCACTTCTATTATTCAAATATGTTATATAACTTTCTTGTTTTCTCTATATTGTTTATTTATTTTTGCACCAAATTACCTAAACCGCTTATAATCTTTACTATCCATCCAAGTATCCATGAATATATTCTCTGCCCCAAAGTTTGACCTGAGCTTGACAGTGTTGTTAATGAATTTCGCCGTCCTTGTATTTGGATTTGGGGGTTTGAGGGGTTTGGGTAATGTCCTGAGGTCCTTGCACTTCCTCCTACAATCTAGTACAATTTAGGATGTATGGCAAGGCAAGGCAAACATTAGACAAGTGGTGTTGTAACCGTCGTAACCGGTTGTAAGTTGTAACTCTGCAAAAGTTTTGGATCAAAGCAACAAAACTAGTACACGATGCAATGGTTAATGCGGTCTAGTAATACACGAAATGATGGATATATATATATATATATATATATATATATAAATTATTAACATATTTAATAGTGCATTTTACTAAGAAATTGTTGACGCTCTCATGGATTCTTCAGCTTCTCGTCTTTTGCGGAAATCTCCAAACAACTTCTTGAAAACTCAACTTTTAGTTAAATTTAATTTACAACAAACACATTTTTACTATTGCTATGTGACAGTTTAGAGAGAATTTCATCTAGTTTTAACTAATGTAAACAAATTGTAATGTCTGGTATGAAAATTGAGTGTTATTTAAAAAGTAAAACATGTTCTATATTATGGAAATTTTAAAGTCCGCATTTCAACTACGATTTGTTTAAAATTTTAATATCCAGGTGTATATAATAGTTTTCACTAGATTTCAATAAATTGTATCTATTTGTAACTAATGTAGACAATTTATTATATCCTAGAAGAAAATTAAAAGTTATTTGATAAAAATTAAAAAAATGTACTACACATACTAAACATAAATTATAAAAATAATAAAGTCCGCACTTCAACTACGAATTATGCAAAATTTTAGTATCCAAGTGTTTATAAAAGTTTTTACTAAATTTCAGTGAATTTTATCTAGTTTTGACTAATATGAACAAATTATAATATCCTGAACAAAAATTAAAAAAAAGTGAAAAAATCAACAAACCGAATGATCTCACTGATGTTTGACAAGTTAAGACTTATTCTTACGATGTAAACCTGGCCTAACTTTTAGGCCCAAGTAATTTTTATACACTTGACATGACTAGAGACTATTTTTTTGCTGCAGCAGTAAAAATCTTTATATCCTTTCACGTACGTCATATACAGTTGAGTTATATCGGCATATATTATTTTTTATGGATATTTTTTCCTTGGAAACGAAAGATAAGGAAGAGTCTTTCTGAAATTTTGCAAGTTCATACATAATTTTGATTTTGACAGGGGTAACTGAATTTATTGCTAATGAATAAATATGAATAAATATAAATATATATATATATATATATATATATATGCATATACTAGCTGACCCGGCAAACATTTTTCTGCCATAAAAAATATGTCTAATGAAAATAACTAATTGATTACAAATTGGTATATAAGTGCAAGGGGCAGCAAACAAAAACATATAAATAGTTAAATATGTTTCCTAAATATATTCATGAAATTCCACGAGTTTCAATTTTCACTACACTTGACTGTTCTTCAAAAGATAAATCTATGAAAATAATATTAATAATAATTTAGGCAATTATTTAGAAATTACACCAACTCAAATTAAAATGTACAAAACTAACAAGATTTGTATATTTTTTTTAATACTAGTTTTATTACTTTATAATACTTTTGTTGTTTTTTTATAAAATTCTTTTATTTAGGATATTAATTAATATGTTTTTAGAAATTTCATCAACTGAAAAAGAGACAATTTTTATAGAGAAATTATATGGTTTTTATTCTATTTAAAATTAGTCACTTTTTCAGCTTTTTGTTCTATTTTAATACTTTTTATATAAACTGTTTATTTATTTTATAAAATTTTTTTTGTATACGTTCTTAGAGTAAAACAACTAAGTAAATTTATTTGAACTCTTTTTATTGAAAAATGCATATTACTCAAAAAAAAAAAATTGTTATTAATTTAAGCATATTTTTCAAGAGTAACAAAGTATTTATTGATGTAAATTTTATATAATTTTATAATTTTATAATTGATGTAAAGTACGTTTATATTTTCCATATTATAGTACCTAATATTTTACTTTTTTTTGAAATTAAGGGTTCTTACATGCATCTCGTGATTGACTTAAAAATAATATAAATTATAAGAAGTATTTATATACAATATGTTTTTTACTATTATAATAACAAAGGAATTTTTTTTATCAAATTCATCAATATTTAATTCTTTGTTTTGCAAAAGATATATAATATTGATGAATAGTAAATACATTATTTATAATTTCTATCTACTTTCATCTTTTGATGTTCATTTAAGGGTAGATAATTATAAAATAAATGTTTGTAATTCAAAATGTTATAATTAAAAATATTGATTCTTTTATTAAATTTCACTTTTCAACTTAATAAAAAAAATAACAGAAAAGTTTTGCTTAAAAAAATGTCTACCCACAAAACAAAATATTCTAAATAGAAGAAAAAATTAAATACAACAATTTAATAAATATACATAATATTTAATTAATATTAAAAAAATATTATTGATACTAGAAAGTGATTTTTTCAGTCATAAAGACATTTTAGTTATCTATAATTTGTATTTAATTTTATATTAGGTTGTCAAATATCTCCCTTCCGCTTTTTGCTCTTGGTTTATAATACAAAAAGGCGGAAGGGAGATATTTGACAACCTATTATAATCCATTCATCAATTTTTTTGCTATTTTATACAAAAGTTTGATACCTTAATCTGCAATGAATAGTAATAATAAATTATTCATTTCCCAAACTTATTACGTAAGTCTTGATAGGAATCAAAATTAATTAAAACTTTTTAACAGAGTTTTGCCAAGGATTAAAATAAAACCAATTTAAATCTTTGGTGAAAAATTAATATGAATAAATTACATAGCGTTTGACTATTTTGTTGGGGCTCAAATATACATATGTATGTATGTAGGTTTGTGTGTATATATGGTATAGAGGAAACGTTTATTGTTCATAAAACATGTATTACATTTTATCTTGCTCGAACACGTATCATATAAAAGTAATAAAATCCTCGAAGGAACTACAAACTATACCTTAGTTTCTTAACCGCTCATTTCTGTGCCATCAGCATAAAATATAATATACATACACTTTAGGAACTTTATAGGAAAACTTCCTAAAAAATATTAAAATTTGTAAATAAAATTATAACTCGATAAATGATTTTGATAATTAATTTTGCAAGGCAAAAATGTGCAAAGTTGTCCTTCCATGTGCATGTCTTTGGTCTCTATTGACTTCAAGAAAATTATTTTCCATCTTCTCACAATTTTTTACTCTTTTCCATTAATTTTGTTTCGGCTTTCATACAATTTATTTCCGATACTAATCCGTGAAATTTAATTGAAATTGGCAATTTATTCTTAAGGTCACTTGTAGTAGATGTATAGAGTGACGCCAGTGGGTCACGTTTGCATAATTTGTGTCACTGTGCAAAATTTAAGACCCTGAAATTGTTACATGACAAATCTTTGAATCGGCGTGAAATAGTAATAATTTTATGGGAAGAAATTGATTGAATAATAGATGGATTTTATGTACTAAATTATGATACGACGTAGTAAAAATTATTAATAATCATTTATGGTAGAAGACAATTTTCTGTCCTTAATTTTTGTCCTGTTGATAATTTGAGCTTTTATAATTTTTCTAAATAAAAACAAGTATTTCACATTTTTATCATTTATTTAATATATAAATAGAAAAAAATCCCACTAGTGAATATAAAAAAATAGCAAATAAAATTTCAACCCATCATAATGATATGAAAATAGCACGAGTCTTTAATATTTACATTAATTTCACTAAGTTATTTGTCTAGTTAAATTCCTCTCACTCGATGTCAATCAATAATTGTTCTTATCGTTTGTTATTGTTAATTAAAACAATATTTATCATTCGTGTCTATTGAATTAATGTGAAGTCTAAGGGGCCACCCACAGTGATTGCCTTTTTGTATGAAAATATAGTTGAACTTGGAAATAGTTTGAGAGCCAGTCACTTACTTACATACTCTACTAAAAAAATAATAAAATGTAGATTACACATTTTGAAATTTACCAATTTTGAAAAAACTCATTACTTTTATAATCTGCTTGCTTTTTAATATGAAACCTTGGAAATAGACGGAGAGCTAGTCACTTACTTTCATACTCTTCTAAAAAAAATAAAAAAAAAATTGTAAAATGTAAATGACACAACTAAATTTAAAGAAGATTACTACTCATATTATTACGTAATAATTTTTACAGAGTCTCAGACTTATTAAGTATATTTTTATATTTTAAAATTTATTATTTTTCAATTTCTCTTAAAATTAATTCTAAATCCCAAAAGTAGAATATATAGAAAATTCATATTTCAAAATAAATTTATTGAAACTTATTTATACAGTTTTTTTCTGTAATAATAGAATAATAGATATAAAAATTTATTTTTATAAGTTTATTAAGTTTATTAAGTTTATTAAGTATATTAAGTTTATTAAGTTTATTAAGTTTATTAAGTTTATTTTTTATCCAAAATTTTCAAATTTTCACTTAATTTTATACTTATTCTCTTTAATAAAATTTTGATCGACTAATTTTGATTGTTTGGGCAATACGAAAAAAAAATCAATTTAAAAATACTAACTAGTAGTGTATGATATTAAGCCTTAATATAAATTTAAATAATTTTTTTTTTCAAAAGCAATCATTTTGCAAAAACAAACACAAAGTTTCTTGAATCATTCAAATTGGATGCTTAGTTCTCTCAAAAACTGCCATTTTTTGCACATTCAGCTCCGTATCTCCAAAACGGCTAAGCCTGCCTTTGCCAAAAACTAATAACCACTTCTCCACATCATTACGAATAGAATGTATTTTGAATTATTCAAATCGGATGCTCCGTTCTTTCAAAAACTCGATTTTTATTTTCTGCACTCTTTGCTCCGTATCTCCTAAACGGCTGGACCTGCCTTTGCCAAAAATTAATCAGCACATCTCCCTATCATTTGAAATCGAATGTGTTTTGAATCATTCAAATCGGTTGATCCGTGCGCCCGAAATCGTCGACGAAAAATTGTATCCACACATATGTACACACACACACACACATACACACGCGTCAAGTTTTTTAAAGGTATGCCAAAATGTTCAGAAACCTTTGAAACGTGAAGATATGCAAAAAACATACATTTTTAATTTTTAGATGATTACAATAACTTAAACTACGGGAAGTTAAAAAGTTTTACCAAATAATATTTATGAAATAAATAATTTACTAGTGATTTTTACACGAGAGCCCTCACTAAAAAGCCTTAATGATTGAAATTATTATTATTTAACCTCTCACAAGTGTTCACATTCCGAAGAGTACAGAATTGAATTAGTTACAAAGATTTAGAATACAAAATATTTAATAACAGGGGACAAAAAGTAATCAAATAATTTGAATAAATTGAAAATAAAATAAAAAAAATTCCCCATTTTTAAAACACAAAATTTGAGCTTGTAATATTGTTAACACAAAATATACTAGAATAAAATGAAAAGCAATCAACAATTAACTATTTATTGTGTACGTTTCGACACTGTATGTGTGTCATCATTTAGAAATTAATAAAATTAGTTAAAAGGATAAACGCTGACTTTTGAAATCAATATATCCATTTTTAGCATTTAGCTACACTTTTGATTAAAAAGTCAATAGTAGATGTTTTCTGAGAAAAATACATGAATTACAAATATAAATAATTCAGTTGTCTTTTGTATTTTAGTTATATTTTATAATTTATTCTGGTTGAATTTATTCCCAAACCCTGCTGTCATCTTTTAGTTTTATTAACGTTAATTTATTCCTCAAAAGTCCTAGTTTTCTCCTTAGTAGTTTCGTTATCGGATTATCGAAGTCATTATGGAATTATCAGATCGTCTCTGGGTAAAAGTTTTTACTTTTAAGAAGATTCCACCTTCAAGTCGACTCCTACTTCAGTCATCATAATCAATCTTAAAACAACTTGAGATAAAGGATAATATTTTTTCTAAAATAAAAAATAAAATTTTTTTATTAATAGCGCCTGAAGGACTTTTTACACTTCTTGCTTGCTCTTCAATTTGTATGCTATATCTTTATGAAATATATTATAGATTTTAAAACGTTCGTTTAATATTAATAAAATATTCAGCAAATTTGCACAAAATAAAGTAATAAATCATTATAAAATTATAAATTTCACATTAAACCCCGATAAATATAAAAAATAATTGTTATCACCAACATTCCCCCACTTTTGATTTACCTCAGTCTTATCGATGCGCTTCGGTTAAATTTAAAATATTAGCATAAACCGTATATAAAAAGCTGGAATTCTAGCTAGTGCTGGTGGAGCTTAAAACAAAAGCTATATATTTTTGCCAGAACATGCATATAACTTATACTCCTTCCAGCTGAAATATATAATGGTTTAACTTCTGGACGACAGCACCTTATCTGCATTTTCGCACTGGAAGGTAGATAGATGAACGACCTGGCCAAGAATTTTAAGGATATTTGTTGGAATTTAAATGAAAATAATAATATATTTTAGGACAAAAAATATTTTCAACTGCCTCCTAGTACATTACCTTTACAATCGATCCAACGGAATAATTTACCTAAATCTCAATTTCCCTTATCCGAAAAAGAAAGATTAAGGTGAAAAATATAGTCGAACTCTCGAATAGGATTTGTTTATTTCGAATTTAAATTTAAAATTCGTTCAGACCCCGTGATTTATTTCCAAGACTTCCATTCGGAGATTTATTATGCGATCGTATGGATAATCTTATTAGATAGAATAAAAGACTTGCAGATATTTTATTTTATACTTTGTTGTACATGCTGATGCTATAAACTGTAATTTATATGCTATAAAAATGTTTATGGACAATATAAAATTCATAACGCTCGGTTAGTTGCGAATAATAATAAATTTATAGTTATGATGAGTCTGGAATTTTACGAGGATTTATTTTAATACAAAATGGAATAATGAAAAAAATATGTGTGGAAGGAATCATGGTCTATTATTGGTACCTTCTGAATTGACTTCATAATCAAATTTATGGTCTTTGTACATGAGTGTTTGATTGCATAGGGCTTTAAGCCCTTTGTTATACATCTGGCAGGTATAATAGTTAGATTGTGTACTAAATCTGCCAGAATGGCAGTCTATCATATGCTCAAGGTGACGTGATACATAATTGACCATGATAATAGAGACACTTTAATTTAAAAATATTTTTTATAATTTTAATTGACAATTTTCAAAGCAACTTATTACCCTTACAAGGCCCAGGGTAAGTTATAGTAATCGTCAAAAAATCGGAATTGAAATTTTTTGCATATCTTCATTTTTTGCAAAAATGGATGTATGAGCGTGTGTTTTTTTTTTTTTTTTTTTTTTTTTTTTTTTGTATAGCGAAGGAAATGCTTTTATGCATCCCAGACCGGTCTTCTGTCTGGGTATGTCGGACTCGATACCGCCCTGGTATAATACCGACTAAAACCTCCGCTTTGCCCCTGCCTCTGGTCCCCACGGAAACCGCCGCTAGGCATTACTTCGTGGGGGGAGGATCTAGAATGTTACAATTCTTAACTTGTTATAAACAATGTTATAAATCATAAACATTTTACTTATCTTTTAAATGGGCGAAGTCCCATTCGCCCTTTCTCTCTCTATAGAACGCAGGTCCATTAAAACGTCGTGTATGAGCGTGTGTATGTGTGTGTGTGTGTGTGTGTGTACGGATAAAAATTTTTGTCAATGATTTTGGACGCACGGATCAACCGATTCGAATAATTAAAAAAACATTTGATTTCCATTGATAAGGAGACGTGCTGGTTAGTTTTTGGCAAAGTCAGGTCCAGCCGTTTTGGAGATATGGAGCCAAAGGTGCAGAAAATGCAATTTTCAAGAGCACGAATTAACCGATTAGAATGTTTCAAAAAAGTTCAAATTAGTTTAGGGCAAAAGCATTTTTTAATTCAAAATTTAATTTTTTTTAATTTCCAAAAAAGTTAATTATGTTATTAATTTTAATTCTAAATAAATAAATTATAAAAATGTAATTTTGGGTCAAAAATTCCAAAAATTACCCAGACTAAGCACAGTCTAAGTGACAACCTGGTGCAATTATATTCGCAAGTGCGTTTAGACTGTTTCTGTACTGAAGCACTTTTGCGATTTTCTGAAAACTATTGAAAAATGTGAAAATGCTGCCAAGAAAGGCGCAGTATAAGTGCAAGCGTCGCACAAAATTATTTATTATTTCGAAATTTTATATCGGAATGTATCTAACTGTTTGCATGAAATCGTAGTAAATTTTATCTAGTTTTTTCCTATCTAACTGAAAAGGGGTGCTTTCCCTTGATATTTGTGAGTTATTTGACAAAAACCAAAAAAATGTCCCGAATTTTCTATTAATTGCTAACATTTAAAATTCCCCGAATATTTTTTTACTGTACCTGAAGTTCCAGCAATTTTGCTTAAGCCATATACAACTAGTATCAATAAAACATATTTTTTTCTCATCATTTACTTCATGATACATCAATTAAAATTATCACAAAACTATATCCTTTATCTTTATCCAGGATTATACGATCATCTTTTCTTTTAGAATGTATTTCACGTTTTTCATTACAGCAAAAGTTTTATCTTGTCTTTTTCCAAAAGTCGTCTTTATCATATTTAACTTGTCTATTTTTCTCGTAAGTTCGTTCAAATACGAATCGAATTAAATAAAAATTCTTTCTTGAATGGACACGAAAAATGAAATATGAAATATGGAATTTCATTCGAGGAGAAACTTTTAAATAAGAAACTATAAAAAGTAATAATGAGGAAAAGTGATTGAAATTGGATTTTATAAGAAAGTTGATTGAGAAAAGTTGTTTTTGACAAATTAATTAAAAAAATTTATATAAAATAAAATAAAATCGTATATTTTTATAATGTTTACCCAAGATTTCAGATTGAAACTTACATTTCTAAAGTAAGAGTTGAAGATTTATAATTAGAGCTTTTGACACTTAAAAAAATGAATTTTTTTGTTAAAAAATAGATATACATATATATATATATATATATATA
The DNA here is from genome assembly GCF_003426905.1 of Ctenocephalides felis. Classification (NCBI taxonomy): domain Eukaryota; kingdom Metazoa; phylum Arthropoda; class Insecta; order Siphonaptera; family Pulicidae; genus Ctenocephalides; species Ctenocephalides felis. Next base: position 8,616,680 of record NW_020537758.1, on the reverse strand, counting down.
TATATATGTATGTATATACATACATAAATATATATAAATTTCTGCGTGCCTTTTCCTATACATTTTAGATTACCACACCTAAAACATTTTTTCGAATGCGCGATCACGACCGTAAAATTACAAAAATAATAGGCATCTGCTTCCAAAAATAAAACGGGAAAAATATACACTGAATTTATATACATCTACTATCACAATAACGCTTAAAACATCTCTTAATAATTTCTGAAAAAATTGTAAAAAATCATAAAAGACATAAGTGTTAAGTTTTTATCTCGTCGTTCGTCCTCATTTCTCTGTTCATTTTATAATCGTAATAAAACTATCTTTTATGCTTAAGGACATAAATTTTATACAATTATAAATCCTGCAATCTTCTCAAAGGATTTTTAAGTTGGAAATTTACACTGAGGAAGAAATAACATTTTTCTTTTGTCTATCAACTAAATCAGCAAAACTAGGAGAGATGAAATATTTTACGATTTTAAATAAAAAACAAGATACTTATTTAAAATAAAATATTTTGATAATATTGGTAATTATTAGTTAAATCAATACTAACCATATGTGACTTATTAGTTATATTAGTATTAATAATTATAACTAAATTTCATGGTTGAATTTTGCACCAGTATTTTTGTTTTCTTTTTGTCCATTTAAGTACTAAATATATTACAAAAATTTAACAAAAATTAATGCAAGCATATTGTAGAAGCAGCATAAGTATTGTATACATTTTTTACAATTTTTTATAATTTTTTGTTATTTTTTCCAGATGGAACAATTAAAACAACGTCGATTTTGGACGCAGAAACAACACCATTTTATTGGTTGACAGTTTGTGCAAAAGATCAGGCAGTTGTTCCAAAACATAGCTGTGTACAGGTTAGTAAATAAACCAATTTTTTTATAAATTACTAATTTATGTGTACAAAGATGTAATTGTTATTTTGTCTTTTTGTAACTTTTCTCTAAAACCACGGATTTTTGATAAAAATAGCTCCAAATGCTCCATTGACACTTTGAGGTTTACCCCATGTTTTCAAAATTTTTAGCATGTTTGTTATGTAAATATTTATAAAATTAATTCTGTCATTACATAATTAAATATTAAAATACACTATATATATATATATATATATATATATATATATATATATTTAAAGCGACGCGTTCAGTTTGAACAAAAAGCAAAGGACGTTTTGCGGAAGGTTCTTTTATTCAACTAGATAAAGAAAAAGCGTTAAACAAGGGCAATATTATTTCATCTCTCTGCATTACAAATAGTTGGTTAGGACTATAGATTTTATACTTTTACAGTGTATATATATATATTTGCATCTACCTATATTTCGATTCCTGTTCCTTTGTTTCTCAGACAACTCCAAGTACTTGTTGGAGCCCTCAGAGCTCTCCATTTTGAGTCCGTCGTTAATGTCGGCGAATATGCAATTATTGTGATATCACAGGCAATTCGCACACTACAGAAATTAATATAGCCATCTATATGGCCATATAACTATATACTACTATATACTATACTCCGTGACTAACTATTATGCAGAATGCTCTATTATTATTCCGGCGGCACTACTTAGGAGGATAAGGGATATATATGTATGTATATACATACATATATGTGTATTTTATTGTTTATGTCATGAGTATATAAAAATATTTACTGTAAAACATATTCATCATTTTTATAAATCGATATTCTCGATAGAAATAGGATTTCTATTTAATTCCCGTCTGTTAATGCGATTTGAAACGACATGAGTCGGCTTTTGCGGTCATGTACCGCCGGCGGTTAATGATCTACCAAAATACTGAAAATCGACCATCGGAATTGGATAACACTCTTGGGGTAGGTCCACATCAGGTAAAACAAATTATATAAAGTTATGTGACAAAATCCAAAAAAATGTCCTGTAATATAAAAGACAGCGTTATAATAAAAATTTATTATAGAAGTATATATAACAAATTATACTAAATTTTAATGAATTTTATCTAGTTTTTGCTTGTGTATCTAAAGCATAGTGCCCTGAAGTAAATTTAAAAGTTATATGACAAAATCCAGAAAAATGTCCTGAATTTATATAGTGCTAACTAGCAACGTATAAAAGACTACGTTTTTATCTGTTTTACTCAAAAATTTAGTATAAAAGTATATATAACATATTTTGCTAAATTTCAGAAATTTGTATATAGGTTTTATCAATGTAATTGAAGCAAAGTGTCCTGAAATAAACTTAAACGTTATGTGACGAAATCTAAAAAATATGTCCTGAATTTATATATAGTAAAATATAAAATACAACGTTTCTATCAGTTTTAATCCAAAATTTAATATTAAAGTGTATATGATAAATTTTGCAAAATTTTTGTAAATTTTATCTAGATTTTACTTAAGCATTTAAAGCATAGTGTCCCGAAGTACATTTAAAAGTTATATAACAAATTTCAAGATTTTATTTAACAAGAAAATGTCCTTAATTTATATAGTGCTAACTAGCAAAATATAAAAGACAGCGTTTCCGTCAGTTTTATCCAAAGTTTTTACATATAAATGCATATAACATATTATGCCAAAAAATAGTAAATTTGATCTAGTTTTTACTGATGCAAATGAAGTAAAATGCCTTGAAGTAAATTTGAAACACACATGATAAAAATCTAAAAAAATGTCCTAAATTTTATAGTGCTAACTAGCAAAATGTAAAATACAGTGTTTCTGTTGGTTTTAATCCAAAATTTAATATGAAAGTATATATAACAAATTATACTAAATTGTAGTAAATTTTAATATTTTGCACAAATTAAACAAACCAGAATGTTCCAGAGTAAAATCAAAAGTTATAAAAAAAACTAAATGTCCCGGATATATATTTCTAAACAATATAATTCACATAACACTAAGCAAATAATTTGTAATTTTGTGGGATTTTTTGAGACTCACCAATTCTTCGCCTGCTAGAATTAAAACTCTTCGACTGTTTTCAATTTTCATTTTTTTTGTATTTTTAGAATTGCAATTTATAACCTCAAAGAATGGTTATTAAAAATATTGCGTGTTTTCTTTTTACATTGATTCAAACACCACACAAAAAAATCATGCTTTGGACTAGAACACTCCCTTAAAGTTGCTCTATTTGTGACGATCACAAACTTCGGCAATTTACCAAACAAATTATTATTAAAAAAATGATTCGATATCCAGTTTTCATTTTATAAGTTTGTTCCCAGCCTAAGAGCGAATTGGACCCGAACAAGCCCCATCGGGCTTTAATTAATGCCTTTGATCGTTTTCGCATGCAAACTAACTCTATAGGCGATTTAATCCCTTTATTTTACATAAACACGAACAAGGACAAAGGTTTTGATACAAAGAGATCACAATGTGGTGTGGTTAAAATATGAACCTAACAAAAATCAACTAGAGGAGGAAGAGGAGGGATCAACTTCTATAAATAGTCAGAGGAATTATTCCTGATAGGAACAATTATTAGCAGAATAATAGATCATTTATTGCCCGTTTCTGGAACTATTAGTTCTATCTATAGATGTACTAGACGGCCTATAGTAATACGATTAGGTACCCTTGGCGACTAATTGATATCTTGTATGCATTTGTGTAGGAACATGTATTGTTAGATTTGGACTAGATCGCTGCAAAACCAAAATTGTACGAGGTGTGTTCAAAAAGTACCCGGAATTACTAATGATTAAATTTCGCGGGTCTGGAGTGTCTGATTGTCAAAATTTTTTTTTATTGTGTTGGTATATATGCCCCTAAAGTATGATGAAATTTTCAGCTATATTTACTGTTTACTTTGTCTGTGGTAGTCGCTAAGGTTCGACGTGTTTTTCTGAGCTCGGCGATTTTTACAATGGAAGAATTGAAAAGTCAAAGAATTTGTATTAAATTTTGCGTAAAAAATGAAATAAAGTGTTGCAAAGTGCAAAAATTCACCAGATATGGCTCCGTGTGACTTTTTCCTATTCCCAAAGTTGAAGAGACCCATGAAAGGACGGCGGTTTTCCTCGATTGAAGAAAATCGCTGAGAGTGCTCAAGGACATATCAAAAAGTGAATATCAAGGGTGCTTCGAAAATTGGAAAAAACGCTGGCATAAGTGTATTATATCTGGGGGGGACTACTTTGAAGGGGACCACATTAATGTAGACGAATAAATAAATATTTTTTTGAAAAAACGAAAATTCCGGGTACTTTTTGAACAGACCTCGTATTGTAAATTTAATTGCCAGCATTTACTAGAATCAATATTGCCGAATAAACCAGTAATTAAACAAAACACTCCAGGAACTCAGGCCTTGCAAAAATTAATTTTGCTTTCCCAGTTAATTCTAATGAGCATAATATACAACCGTGATTTTCAACTCAGTTTTAATATGCAAGTGACTAACTTAGAAGTACAAGTTCATACTTTTTATTAATACGTTTTTTACAAATATTGGGCAGTACATGCAACATGCCAATTACTGTTACTATTGCAAATTTTTGTGACATTTACCATTACACTTTTCTAATAAAAATGTGACTAAACTGTTGAAATTAATCGTTCAACTATTACACCATCTGTATCTACTATCAAGTGATCTATTTCAGTTTGGTCAAAGTCAGTAAGTAATTATATCAGTGATATAACAAACCAATCAAAACATGATTTCAATTTAACTTCTCGACTGTTGAACAACTAACTAAACACAGACACGACTACTACTATGACTATTACTATGACTATGACTATGGTCATAGTACTAAGTGGTCATTGATGATGCCTACAATTGCTTTCCAGCTGCCAACTTTGGCTCCAATGGAAACACTTAACTGAAAACTGGATGGTAAACTATTATAGAAATTCTACAAGATAGATAATATATATTTTGAGTATGGTCAAAGCAAGGATCAGAGACATGGACTCTCCTGTAATCAATCGAGTTCTTTTTGAGGCTCGTCATCAATAAAAACTACACGTGTAGGATGTCAATGTATTACTGCTATATTTTTATCATCGAGGATCCTTTTCATCGTTATAAGGATACCAGAGTGTAGGTCCTTTGTCAGAAGAATAAAAAAAAGGCGCAGAAAAAAAGGTCTCGAGAACAAAAGATGAATGGGCGAAAACAAAAGCCGAGGGATTTACACGGAAATAATCAAATAAAAATAATGTTACAATGAAAATATACTTTTGTAAAGGAAAAATGTGAGGGTTATAGATATATAATTATATATCATTATTATTATTATTATACTATTTTACTTTATAATTTTACCTATCGTTTTCCAATGTCTATAGATACATTTTTGGTATACAGAATAGGTAATAAATACAATTTCAATATCATGCCAAAACTTCTCTCTCACAAAAGACGAAACGAGGAGTTGTAAAGTGAAGTTTCTAGAAATTTAAAAGTTTTTAAGAAGAATTTTTCTTATACGGAAACCTAAATCCCGTGGGAAAATGTTAAAGTGCAACTTAAAAACCGACTTGGAATAATTCTGTAAATTTGAAAAAGGAAAAAGAATCTAGAAATATATTAAAATAAAAAATATGTTGGATGTAAAATAAAAATTGTACAGCAAACAAAGTATAAAAAAAATCTGGATTTTTTTCTTTGGGTACGTGCAAGTTTTTAAATTAATCTGAATAATGAAGGGTGTAAGAATTCCATATTTTTACAATTTTGTCAGAGAATTCTAGTGCTACTAATGATCAGTGTTTTCGACTGTTTGAATAATGAATAATTCATTCGTCGTTTGTTCATTACGTAAGATCTTCCAAAATCACTCATTAATCATGTTTACTAAGACTTTCCAGTAACACTGATTACTTCGAAAATAGTCTCAGAAAATTTTGCTATTATAATGCTGATTTAATAAAATTTAAATTCCATTAATAAGTTTATACTATTCTTACGTAATTCCTTCTGCACTTACTATGATATTCTAATTTTTAAAAATAAATTGCTTCTATTGCTAAAAATAAATTTTTATTACTTTTTATATCATCTTAATCAATTACAGCAAAATTTAATAATTTTAGGCAAATTTAACGATTTAAGTCGGCTTTAGTAAAATTCAATCAATATTGATTTCTTTTTATCTGATTTTAATCACATTTAACTTGTAAATTTTGTTCTAGTCTCTTCGATTGAATTTTGGTAAAAAAAGTATATAAAATTACCTAAAATTTGTTATCAATTATTATTTATATCCGCATATTGAAATTTTGTATAAAACTAGTCGAAAACCAGACTTGTATATGATTCTTATTGAAAAGATATAGATTTAAGACCTTTTCTGGTCTTTTTTTAAATAACTACAAAATTTTATTCAAGACATTTTTACCTATTAGCATTATTGAAAACTAGATACAATTTACTAAAATTTGATATAAATTGTTATTATTATAACAATTTTACTAAAATTTGATATAATTGTTGCATATTGAAATTCTGTATAAAATTAATCAGAACCTAGACTTGTATATACTCCTTATATGAAATCGTTAGATTCGGTACATTTTTCTGGATTTTTTTAAATAACTAGAAAATTTTGTTCTAGACACTTTTATCTATTAACATCAGTAAAAGCTAGATACAATTTATTGAAATTTGGTATATCCTATTATATATACTTGAATATTAAAATTTTGTATAAAATTAATCGGAGCCCAGACTTGCATATTCTTGTGATTAAAATTAAATAGACTTACTAAAGAACTCTTGTTTGAATTATTCCTGAAATTTTAAGTTTTATGCAATCCAATTCCAATATATATATATATATATATATATATATATATTTACATCGTAGTGAGAATTTACCCATGTCCCTCGTTTATCCATTAATCCACGAAGTGACTTGTAAATCTCGCCTTTACAGCCCCTGTCTATAGAAGCCCCTATATCAGCCCCTATATAACAGCCCCTACAGTAGCTGTAAAATAGGGTAATGAACGACGGAACTCCAAATCCCGCAATATTGAACAATCTAATTTATTGGTTTAATTAAATCGCAAAATTTGATTTATAAATTACACTTGAGAAGATAGATACTCACTAATAGAGGAAAATGTACTTGGAAAATGATTTATTTAGATAGAAATTATTTTTAAAAAATATTTATTTATTTAATAATTAATTTACTGATAAATACATAATGGTAATTTGTTTAAAATATTTTAAGCTCAAAAAATTGACATAATGTAGTACACGTACATAATGTAGTACACGTACGTAGTTAGGACATTCAAAGCTTTTTGCATGGCAAATATTAAAATTGTGGATTTGTGAAGGTAAAAATTTGAAATACAAATATTTTTGAAATACAGTAATTCTGATAAAATATTAGCAAATAAAGTAAATTTACAAAAATTCGGAACACTTTATTGCAAATGACACAAAATGTAGGGAAAGCTTTTAGTTTTTCAAATAAACCATACCCATTCGTCACCTCTCAATGAGTCGTTTTGCACTGAAGTAGTAAATCAATAAATGGCAAAATACTAGTATATATATATATATATATACATATATATATATATATATATATATATATACTAGTCTATTACTATATATATCTTCCTACAGAGCTCGTTATTCCCTCTGAAAACTTTCTCTCGTTAGTTGAATTTCCCGACATGTGAGTGATTTTGAATAATATATAGGTTGGTTTACAATCAGAACGAATTACAAGATAACAAGCAAAAGCGATTCCTTACAACACTTGAAACTTCCTTCTATAAGGAATATGTAGTGGAATAGATTATTTATCTTCCCAGCAAAGAAAAAAGAATATAAAAGTAGTACCAGGAGTATAATTGTTACGATTTGTTATAGTGTTATAATTAGTTTAGCATGAGAAAATATTATGTGATTAGGTTGTAAAGAAATTCATAAGCTTTGCTATGGTATATAATGATATATATGTTGCAGAACAAAATTTTGAGATATTTTGCAGACACTGCAAAAACGTCCTTGAGCTCTTATGTGACCAGATCATAAAAAATTGTTATTGCTAAAGTTTGTCGAATTATTACAATTATTTCTAACACGGCAATGTCCAATTATTTTATAAGCATGTTTTGCAAAATTTTATGAACTTTACTATGATATACATTAATATATGTGTTATTGAACAAAATTTTAAAATAATTTTAAAACTAAAGAAATGTCCCTAGCTTAACGCAGGCCATCAAAGATTCTTATTGCCAAAGTTTAACGAATTATTTCAATTATTTTTAATATTGCAATATACAATTATTTTATAAGTATGTTATGCAGAATTTCATAAGCTTTACTACAATATATAATAATATATGTGTTTTTGAACAAAATTTTAAGATATTTTGCATAATCTGAAGCATAGGTTCCCAAACTTGTTTGTGCCGTGGACCCCTTGCGATATTTTTTATAAATAATAAATCAATGCACAAAATTGCTTTGAATTCATGGTTGAACTATTCCTCCAACCATCCTAAGATATATAAGTTCTCTAAAATGCATAAGTCGATTTTGATGAAACTTGACACACATTGTTACTATACTTTACTGAATATTTGACAAAAATTTAAAGTTGGAACATTCAGTAGTTTTTTAGATATGCGAGGTTGATGGGTGGCTGGTTGGCTCCGCTCTCAATACTGGTATTGAAACAGATTGTATGTTTTCGAAAATGCATAATTCGATTTTGATGAAACTTCACATACATTGTTAGTACACTTTACTAAATATTTGACAAAAATTCAAAGTTGGAACATTCAGTAGTTTCTGAAATATGCAAGGTCGATGGGTGGCTCGCTTCGCTTTCAATACTAGAATTGAAACAGATTATACGTTTTCGAAAATGCATTATTCGATTTTGATGAAACTTGACATACATTGTTAGTACACTTTACTAAATAATTGACAGAAATTTAAAGTTGAAACATTCAATAGTTTCTGAGATATGCAAGGTTGATTGGTGGCTCACTCCGCGCTCAATACTAACATTTAAACAGATGATCTCAAAAATACATGTTGCGATTTTGATGAAATTTAACACACATTGTTACTATACTTTACCTTTTATATGTAATGTTTTTCTTTACTTTTTGGTTCAGTTCTAAATATGCCGTGGACCCCCATTTTTATTTCATGGACCCTCAAATTTTGTTTTCCATGCCGTGGACTCCTTGAATAACTGATCTAAAGAAATGTCCCTAGCCTAACAAAGACCATAAAAGTTTCTTATTGGCAAAGTTTATCGATTTATTTCAATTATTTCTAACACAACAATATACAATTATTTTATCACCATGTTATGCAGAATTTTAAAAACTTTACTATAATATATAATTATATATGTTTTTTAACAAAATTTTGAAAAATTCAGCAAAAACTGAAAAAATGTCCCTATCCTCATAAGTTGTCAGTTCAATGCCAAGTTTCTGAATTGCTAAAGTTTATCGATTTTTTAAAATTATTTCTAATCTAGCAATGTGCAGTTATTTTTTTACTATGTTATGCAGAATTTCATGAACTTTTCTGTAATATATCATAATATTTATGTTTTGAAACAAAATTTCAAGATATTCAGCAAAAACTGTAGAAATATTCCTGGGCTCTCATGTTGTCAGTTGAACCAGACCATAAAAAATTATTATTGCTAAAGTTTATCAATTTATATTAATTAATTTTTAATATAGCAATATACAATTATTTTGTTAGTATGTCATAAATTTTACTACAATATGTATTAATATATGTGGTTTCAAACAAAATTTTAAGATATTTTAAAAAAACTGAAGAAATGTCTCTGAGTTTTAATGGTGTCTCTTTAAAGTAGACCGTAGAAATTGAAAAAGTTTATCGATTTTTTTAAATTATTCTTAGTATATAAATATATAAATATTTTATAAGTATCTTATGTAGAATTTTTGAAACTTTACTACAATATATAATAATTTGTGCTTGTAACAAAATTTTGAGATATTTTGCAAAAACTGAAGAAATGTCCCTAGCTTCATTCGTCAGTTCAAACCAGAGCATAGAAGTTTCTGTATTGCCAAAGTTTACGATTTATTACAATTATTTCTAATATAGCAATATACAATTATTTTGTGAGTATGTTATGCACATTTTCATACATATCAGTATTATATATAATAATATATACGTCTTCTAACAAAATTTTAAGATATTTGGCAAAAACTGAAGAACTGAGGAAACAAATCTTGGTCGCCCACATTTAAAATTTATATTGAATTTATAACAAAATTTTATCAAACTATTAATTGTAATCGAGCATATGACTTTTTAAAGACTTTGATCAGGTTTTTGGTGCTAATTAATTATTTAAAGTTGATTTTTAGTTCGATAATACTGAGAAAACGAATCTTGGTCGCCCACAAAATGCTTCCTGTATATATAAGGTTGTCAAATATCTCCCTTCCGCCTTTTTGTATTATAAACCAAGAGCAAAAAAGCGGAAGGGAGATATTTGACAACCTAATATACATATATATATATATATATATATATATATATATACATATATCCAGGTGACTATACATATCCCATTTCCCATTCTGTTAAATGTCGCCATAAGTGACGTGCAAGTACACAATCTACATACATACAAACACACAGCTACTGCTCCTGGTCGTGGTCTTCTGACAGGGCAGAATTTCGGATATTACGTCGTAATGCGTCTTCTGTTTTCCGTGTTCTGCACACGATTTGACCTAAACTGCAGCTAACTATATATAACTACAACTGTACAACTATGTCACCATGACGAACACCATGTACTGGTGTTATATGGGACAAACAGTCACCTGAGTTTGAGAATTTGGCACCAACTTGGTAAAGGACAGATATTAAGGACTCTTGGGTGTGTATGTATGTATGATTGTTTGATCACTGATGTGATGACAAAGTACTTTTGGCAACTTGAACAAAGAGGTTTTAATAATACCTCTGGTATACTGGAGACAAAAATAAATTTCCAAAAATTTTCAAAAATTATTCAACTAAATTATTTAGTACCAGAAGGATATTAAAAATGTTTAGGTATATGAAAAATGTAAAAATCTGAAGTAAAAACATTTTACTATATATATTTCTATACTATTGGAATTTGTAGAAATTATTTTCCAGGACTAGTTTTACCTTTCTTCTCGTTCTTGACTAGAACATAAATAAGTTTCAAGTGTTTGCAAAGTGTTGTAAGGAATCAACATAAGAGGCTTTGGACATTTTTTCAGTTTTTGCTAAGCGTTTGTTAGATGTCATATATATTATTATATATTGTAGTAAAGTTTATAAAATTCTGCATAACATACATATACAATAATTGTACATTGCTGAATTAGAAATAATTGTAAAAATTTCATTTAACTTTGGCAATAACAAATTTTTATAGTTTGTGTTAAGCTAGGGACATTTCTTCAGATTTTATCTTGAAATTCTATTTTAAGACACATATTATTATATATTGTAGAAACGTTCTGCATAAAATGGTAATAAAATATTTGTATATTGCTGTGGTAAAAATAATTGAAATAAATTGTCAAACTTTGGCAATACAGAACCCTTTGTGCTTTGCTTTGAACTGAAACAATTGGCTGAGGACATTTCTTCCAAAATATTTCAAAATTTGGTTCAAAAACGCATATATTATTATATATTGTTGTAATGTTTATAAAGTTCTGCATAATATGCTCATAAAATAATTGCATATTGCTATATTAGAAATTAATAAAAAAATCTATAAACTTTGGCAATATTACTCAAATCGATAAACTTTCATGTTCTGTGTTAAGCTAAGGACATTTTCTCCGTTTTTGCTAAATATCGTAAAATTTTGTTCTAAAACACATATATTATTATATATTGTAGTAAAGTTTGTAAAATTCTGCATAACATACTTATAAAATATTGTATAAATTGTACATTGCTGTGTTAGAAATAATTGTATTAAATCGATAAACTTTGGCAATAAAAAACTAGTATGTATGGTCAGCATTGACATGATTGGCTGGGAATATTTATTCAGTTTTTGCTAAATACCTTAAAATTTTGTTCAAGAACACATATATCATTGTATATCATAGTAAAGCTTATAAAACTATGCATAATCTAATCACAAAATATTTTCTTATTCTAAACTAATTACAACACTATTACAATTTGTATACAAAATACAATTTGTACGATATGGGACATGAGATATATGTATAGTCATCTGTAAATATATATATATATATATATATATATATATATATATATGCACTACGAGGTGATTAACACTTCAAAACAATCCCAGTGCAATTAATGTAAACTTAATGATTCAATTACCATATTAATCAAGTACGATGACAACAAACCAGGAAACATTATTGAAAACGTCAGAAAGTGATGAATAGTCACAATTTAGATTAATAAAAAATGTAAGAAAAAGAAACTACTAGATTCAGAAAGCTTAAAACATTAATTTGGAACCGATTCTTAATTTTATCCTAATAAAATATAAAAAAAAATATTTAGTCTCAATTGAAATTAATAAAAAATATAAGAAAAAGAGAGTGTTCATTTTAGAAGGATCAAGACATTAATTTGGGATTTTTGTTAAATTTATCCTGTTAAGATATAAATGTTTAATATGCAATTGTTATATTTCATCTAATGTTTTGATTTAATTAAAAGCAAAACTTGATTATCAAAAAACAGTTAAAAATGTTATCTAAATATCTAAATCTTAATTTCGAGTGATTAAGTTAATTATTACTTACCGGTAAGGTTTTGCAACTTGCCTTAAGGCTAAATGACACTTTCAACTAAATTTATCTTGAATAGGGTACAAAAGTTACTATTAAATTATTACGAGTGGCACAAAAACAATTAAGTTTTGTTTTATTTTTTTCCCCCGGCTCCCTGTCTATGTGCAAGTGAAGTACTTGCCAATTATCAGCTGTAGTGCCAATAGTAATCTCACTAGCTCGTAAATTAGTGTTTGGAAGCGAAAAACTCATTTAGGATGCACGAACCAGGATATCATTACTAGAACTTCCTTCTAGTACTCATTCAGTTGTTGAAAACATTGAGGAAAAGATTTTATTTTTTATATTAACTCTTTTATTTACAACTGTCCAGTAAAGGACATTCAGTAAATTTAATGAATTTACAATAGTTCGCCGAAAAGGGACATTGTATACTACATTGACATGTTAGAGAAAACAACTCAGTAGTTGTTTTAGGAAAAGAAATTTGTTATCGAAAAAAAAATACACCGAACAAAAATGTAAAAAACAAGTTATTTTTCTCTATAATTTTCTCATAAATCTTTTTTCCCTCTTCAGGTTTTCATAGAAGTAGCAAATGTGAACGACAATGCTCCAATGACTGAATCAGCAGTTTACAAAACGACAATTGCTGAAAATTCGCCGGCAGGAGTTGCTGTTTTTCTTCTAGAGGCTGTCGATGCTGATAGAGACGATCAGACCAGATTGTCCTTCAGATTTTCTTCAGGAAACGCTGAAGGATTTTTCTCCATCAACTCCACATCAGGTAGGAAAATTATAATAGATAAGCTGTATAAAAATTGAAAAATTTCTCATTTTATTTTTGCACCAAATTTGATAAAACCATGTGACCTTTACCCCTTTACCATAGCAATTTTCTACAATCCCAGCTCCATAAAATAGCTTCGTAATTGTATATATATTTTATATAAAAATGTATATATATATATATATATATATATATATATATATATATATATTATTATAATATATATTTTATATAAAACAGCTTTTCTAACGTTTCACCGACCTCACATACAATTTTCGTGTCTTATCGTAAATATAGTTGAAACGAAATAATAAATTGTGGTGCAGTACCTACTACGAGGCCAAGAATAGTAAAATAGCTTCGGGAAAAATAATTTACGAAGCTATAATATCCACACATTAAAGATATTATATATACACGTTCTTGTATGAAGTTATTTTTAACCAAGGTATATGGAAAAATGCAGTCTTTGGTAACAAAATTATTAATGCAAAAGAATTTAAAAAAATGTTTGGGTAACTTTGCTATTATTTTTAAACACAGTTTTTGTATCCAATTTTTTATCTTCATTTTCATTCATTTTTCTGCACAAGAATTTAAAATAACATTTGGGTAACTTTGCTATCATTTTTAAACACAGTTTTTGCCGCCAATTCTTGATTATCAATTACCCATTACATTCCTTGCTATCACAATTTCAAAACCAAATATCTCCCAAATTACAAAATATTTTCAAAAAGGGTTTTCACACAGCATTTCTACGTAAGGCAAACTTTGGTTTCCAATTTTTGTTTTCGAAATTACCCAGCTCTATCACTATTAAAAGTTGTTAAAATTCGTAGTTGAAATGCAGACTTGAGTATTTCAATTGCAATATATGGGTTCAGAACATTTTTTGACAATTCTTTAAATAACTTTTAATTTTCATTCTGCACATTATAATTTTTTACACTACTAGAAGTAAATACTAGATAAAATTTACTGAAATCTAGTAAAAATTGTTATATACACCTGGATATTAAAATTTTGAATAATTCGTAATTGAAATGCAGACTATAATATCTCCATAGTTTGCAATATATGGATTTAGTACATTTTTTTTTCACTTTTCTTCAAATAATTTATAATTTTTATTCAGGACATTACAATTTTTTTGCCATAATGAAAACGAGATAGAATTTATTAATATTCTGTAAAAATTGTTTTATACACCTGGATATTAAAATTTTGACTAATGCGTACTTGAAATGTAGACTTGAGTATTCCCATTGCAATATATGGATTTAGTAAATTTTTTGACAATTCTTCAAATAACTTTTAATTTTCATTCTGCACATTATAATTTTTTTACATTAGTAAATACTAGAAAAAATTTACGGCCATCTAGTAAAAATTGTTATTTACACCTGGATATTAAAATTTTGAATAATTTGTAGTTGAAATGAGGACTTTAATAATTTGTATATTTAAATTTAGTAGTACATTAGTGGCGCGTTGGCAAAGTGCTTGCACCTTGCATATTATGACAAATATTTTAATGAAAAAATTTGAGAAGAATATTGAAATATATTACAATAAAACCTGAAAGTTTCGTTTCAATTAAATATTTATTTCCTTCCCTAAAAATTCATCAAAAACACCAATTTTCTGAAATATCTAAAGCAGATTTCCCCTATAAGGCATTTTTACTATTATGCAATCCAAATTTCAAACTCGTGTAACTTCCAAACCACACCACATTTTCAAAAACAGTTTTTACACATCACTTCCACACAGATCAAACTTTCATCCCCGATTTAAAATTTTCAATTACCCAGCTCTCTGTCTATTAAAAGTTGAGTGTTTTCGTTCGCGTGCACCGGGCACTCCGCCCCGGTTGTATATCGACTTTTCGTGCAGTTTTCCGAACAACTTCTGCGAAAAGATCGTATCTTTGTCTGAAAATTGCGGAAACAATTTAAAATTAAACCAGGCACTAGAAAACATCCACTACACCGATACAGAGATTAATAATAATAGTAACACTGGTATTAATGGTAATTTTCTACGTCCCAATGCCTCAATTCCTAGATTTCGTCTCTTCTAATGTTTATTCAGTCAGCGTAGTACATGATGACTTGTTAGAAGGGATAAAGGGATGAGGAGATGAAGGACTCACCCTTGTGTCCTTTCCCTTAGCGAATATTATATCAAGTTCGTGTTGTTGTTGTTGTTAACACATTTGCCCTTGTTGCCCTAGGAGAATCAGTGTCAGTTTCTTGAAAGAGATTAGCCGGAAAACTAAGTGGGAAATGGGAAAGTTTTTGGAGAACACATGGCGAAGAAAAACTAATGGGTAGAGATCTGGGTAAATGAAATAAGTGACGAAATAATGAATAGTAAATATCTCTATTTGTTAAAGTATACAAAGCACTTGTAATCATTTGTTTTCAAATCAAAATTAGCTAAGCCTGGAATTGAAAAAATTCTTTAAGTAATTTATTTAAAAAGTCTCCTCTCACTTTAAATGAGGTTATATTTTATGTTATGATCAAAAATGAGTTTTTTCGTCGGTAGAGTCTTCTTCCATATTCTAGATTTTTAGTTTCCTCAGTAGTAGAGTCCTTTTTCATCTTCCAATGCATATTAATTCTAAACATAATAATAATATTTTTTCGAGATATAAAAGATGCCTGATTTTAAAACTTAGCATTATTTTTTTTTTTAATTTTAAAAATTAAATAGAAAATAAGATAGCGATTTAAGTTTGCTCGTCAGTAGAGTTTTTTCAATTCTAGATTTCAATATAATTTCTTCTGCCAGATCGAAAATGAGTTTGATCATCAGTAGAGTCCTATATTCAATTCTAGATTTCAATTTTGTTTGCTTGTCAGTAGAGTTCTTTTTTATGTTCGAGATTTTAATTTAATTTGCTTGTCAGTAAAGTCCTTTTTATATTCTACATTTCAATTTTGTTTTCTCGTCAGTTGAGTCTTTTTTTCATATTCTAGGGCGAAATTAATTTTGCTCGTCACTAGAGTCATTTTTTCATATTTTATATTTTAATTTAGTTTGCTCGTCAGTAGAGTTCTTTTCTCATATTCAAGATTTCAATTTAGTTTGCTCGTCAGTAGAGTCCTCAATTTAGTTTTGATATCAAAGATTAGAAAGTTTTTTAGCCAGTATAGTCCTTTTTTCATATTCCAGATTTCAATTTAGTTAGCTCGTCAGTAGAGTCATTTTCTCATATTCTACAGTTTGCTCGTCAGTAGAGTTCCTTCTCATTATTAAAATTAAATTTGCTTATCAGTAGAGTTCCTTTTAGTAATCAAAATTGTGTTTGCTTGTCAGTAGAGTTCCTTTTGTGATCAAAATTGAGTTTGCTCGTCAGTAGAGACTTTTTATATGAAATAATTAAATTTGCTCGTCAGTAGAGTCCCTTCTCATAATCAAAATCAAGTTTGCTTGTTAGTAGAGTCCTTAATCATGGTCAAAATTATGTTTGCTTGTCAGTAGAATTCTTTTTCATGATCAAAATTAAATTTTCTCGTCAGTAGACTTTTTTTCCAAAATCAAAATTATTTTGCTCGTTAGTAGAGTCCCTTATTATGATCAAAATTTAAGTTGGCTCGTCAGTAGAGTCTCTTCTTATAATCAAAATTAAGTTTGCTCGTTATTAGAGTTTTTTATCATGGTCAAAATTAAGTTTGCTCGTTAGTAGGATCTCTTTTTCTAAAACTCATACATTAAAAATAAGTTTGCTCGTCAGCGAAGTCTTTTTTCTGCATTTTCAATCAAAATTTAGTTTGCTCTCGAATAGAGTCATTTTATATTACTTATATGAAAATTAATATTGCTCCTCAGTAGAGTTCTTTAAAGAATTTAGTCTTTGGATTCAAGAAAGATTCCTGTACAAACTATTAAGACATACAAAAACTGTTTCTTTCTACCTTGACTAGAATATTTTTATCAAATATCAATTTTCTATCGATATTATTAGGTTTAGCCATGTCTGATATACTTTTCCCCTAAATCTTCTCGGAGTCGTATTGAATTAGATTAACCCTTTTCAAGAAATATGGGATAAGCCGAATGCAATCATAACCAGGGGGAAAAAATATACTGGGGATAATATTTCTCGGGAATAAAAGGATGAAATAAATATCATTCGGCAGAAAACCCCAAACCACAAAATGATAATTAATATTTATATTTTTACATAAAAATGTCTAAATCTAAAAGTTCATCAAATTCTCATTTTTCCTTTACTACTGCGACCTTAGAAAATTCGAAGCCAATATCGTCCAATTTTATAGAGGTTCTCGAGGGATTTTTTTATTCAAGGGGATTTGTCACAAGATGTTACGACCAACACAAAAACACATTGTATTGGATTTTTATAGATTCCGTAGTCAATAATATATGGATACAAACAATTGAACTTGGATACAAAAAACCAGAAAATTGTAGGAGACATATATCCTTTTTCAAAATATCTTTGTTTATAAATGTGGGTTTTTATGATTAGAATCTGTTCAGAATTGTATGTCATGTTTTTGTGACGTGACGCCAACGCAATTGTTTCGTAAATATGACTTTGTGACTTTTGATCTTTCGTGTTTTCAATTTGTATAAATCAATGCCTATTTTATAAGACGACGGCGAAGTATTTGCCTGAATAATCCGATTTGATGTCTTTGATGGAATAATATGAAATATTGATTTTTGATACACATTTGAAGGGACATATTTTATTATGTATATATATAGAAAATTGTTACTACGACTTTTCAATCCTTGAACCAAATCATTAAAATCGTTTTATAGCCAACAAGCGAATAACTCTATCGTTTATTACGATTAATTATTAATTCAATCCCTGTACTGTAATTCAGAGGCGTTTACAGCTACGGAATTGTTCATTTCGCAGTTTAAATAGCACTTTGAACTAATATAAATATACCTTACTATATATACATAACTAAATTCTCTCTACTAAAGTTTGTTTATTATACAATTCAGTTTGTGAATGAATAGAAAGGCTCCGACGCCATTCGAATAATATTACCGTTAAACCGCAAATAAATTCATTTTAAGTGTTTGTAAAGTGAGAAATATAACTGGAAATGGGATTTTGGATAACTTATTCAACCCTGGCGAATGTACAACCCTGGAAAATAGACAACCCTGTAATATATGGTAATACACTTTTTACGGGAGATTTTTGGAAAAAAACTGTCCATGACAGAATTTTATATTATTAAAACTACATGAGAAAAGATTTTTTTAATAATCGTCTGAAAATTAAAAATTAAAATAATTGCTTTTATTTATGTTTCAGACGTTTCTGAACGTTTTGGCGTACCTTAAGAAAATGGTGTGTGTATGTGTGTGTGGATACAATTTTTCGTCGACGCGCCGATCAACCGATTTGATTAATTCATTAAACATACGATTCCTATTGATAGGGAGTCGTGCTGATTAGTTTTTGGCAAAGGCAGGTCTAGCCGTTTCGGAGGCACAGAGCAAAGAGTGCAGAAAATAGAAACTATGTTTTCAAGAGAGCAAACCATCCGATTTGAATGATTCAAAATATCATTGAATTCGTAATTATAAAGAAAAGTGGTGATTAGTTTTTGGCAAAGGCAGGTCCAGCCGTTTCGGAAAAATTATTTTTCTTAATTTTTTTTTTTTTGATTTCCAAAAATTTGTTTTTTTTAAATATCGAAAATAATTCAGATACTAATTTATTTCTAGATAGATAAATTATAAAATGTAATTTTTCTGGTTCAAAAAAATTCCAAAAATTACCCAATCTAAGCACAGTCTAAGTGACAACCTGGTACAAAAATATTTGCAACTATGTTTAGACTGTTTCTGTACTGGGGCACTTTTCCAAACTTTATGTAAATTAAAACAAAATTTTGAGTCAAAAATTCAAAAAATTACCAAAACTAAGCACAGTCTAAGCAACAACCTGGTGCAAATGTTTTCGCAAATGCGTTTGGACTGTTTCTGTAGGAAAGCGCTTTTCCAATTTTGTGAAAACTGTTGAAAATGTGGAAATGCCGCCCAGCAAAGCACAGTATAAGTGAAAACGTCGCACAAAATTATTTGCAAGTGCGTTTAGACTGTGACTATGCGGGTGCACTTTTTGAATTTTAAGTAAAAAAAAAAACATTTTTTTTAAATTGAATTAGAAATGAATTTGTATTTGATTTTCTCACAGTGTTAATTCAGATATAACAAGATACCAAAAATGATGAAAGTTACAGTATTTATAATGATCCATTTGAATAAATTTTAAATTTCTCGAATATTTCATTACGGTACGAGAAGTTCCAGCAAGTTGCCTTAAACCGCGATGCCATACACCACTAGTTTTATTTATTTTCCGGGTAAATTCCAAATAATATCCTACTAACATCAATTATCCTTGTACAAATAACAAATGAGTCTTACAATTTAATTAAACTAACGAAGTGTAAACATTGAACCTTTTCCTTTTCCGCACAAACGATAATATTTATTTATTCTATATGAAATATGGAAGTAGTTTTAAGCAATTTATGCTCCAAAACAATATGGGATTAAATATAAACTGTTATTCACGGATATATTCATTTCCCCTTTTGGGAAAATCCTGCTGCACAGTATTTAATTTAATTCCTGGAGATAATTCAGTAAATAATTCCTTTTTAATAAAACTAGAGTAAAGGAATCATGGAAATTATATATAAAGTGAAATTTATTTGTATCTATTATTCATTACATAAATCATTTGCTTGCTAAATTAATTTCTGTCCCCAAAATAAATGTTTGTTAGTAATAATGATATATGTAGTTTGCAGCTCATTTCGAAATAGCTTTTGCCACATACAATTATAAATAATCATTAATTGATTTTCCATAATTGATTTTAATGTGCAAATTGCATTCGGATTCTGTGCATGTCCATTTTAATGCATGATGAAGCTATAAATTATATTTAGGGGAGCAATAGAGAAATAAGCAACATTTTTTAAAGTAATTTATTTAGATTATATTTATTTTATTTTTTTTCTCGAGATATTCCACGGAGCAATCGCAATTGAGTTGCAAATTGTTTGAACATTCTAACGATATATTAATTTTATACATTTTTTTAATATTACTAAACTATTTTATTCAAAGAATCTTTAGTGTAAAATTATATTTATAACTTAATACAATGTAATATTAAAATATTCACAAAAAGTCTAAAAAATTATAAAAAATAATACACAAATATTAGATTTAGATTTAAAATTTTTGGTCGTATTTTTATTCTACTTTTTGTTAAATAAATACTTGTAAAAATAATTTAAACATGTAAAAAATCTAGAAAATTATTTATTATCAATTATTAATTAATATATCTATTAAAATTATATAAATTTTGCATAATGTATCCCATTTTCCACCATTTTCTCTTTGCATTTTGATTAATTGTGTGAACTGAATAATATAAACATAACTTTGGAGCAATTTATGGAATTTCGTAATAATTTGATAAAAAGCCGTATTTTTTAAAAAATATAATATATTCTTTAAAATTTAAAAAAAATGTATTATATTATATAATTATGGAAGCAAATATTTTTGCACTTGAAGAATTTATGATAGTCATTTAGATTTGTTGGCATAAAATATTTTAATATTTTATAATAATGATATGTAGCTTTTGCAGAAATAATTAGATAATTATGAGCAAAATATTAAATAATTTTAATATACTTTGCATTATTAATTGCAATGACTATCTTAAATTTTCTAGAAATTAAATACATGTGCAACTACTCATATTGAATTATAATTATTAGTATAAATTATTAAATAATTATTAGTATTGCTTCTTGATATAAAATTTAGCAACGTAAAAAATACTTGAATATTCAAGACTGAAGATTCTTAGAAAAAGAAACTTCTAAATGAATTAATATAAAAAGAAATAATTATTTTTGCAAGAAAATCAAAGAAAGAATTCATGTAATATAGGAAAAATAATTACTTTTTTACACAAAAATTGTTATTAATAATTAAGGTTTTTTTGAACAAACTACAAAAACTTTGGTTTTGAAATGACTTAAACTTTGCATTTTTAACTTCCCGTAGGGTAAGTTATTGTAATGGGCCGAAAATCGGAATTGAAAATTTTTACATTTCTCGACGTTTTGAAGGTTTCTGAACGTTTTGGCATACTTAAAAAAAAATGGATGTGTGTGTGTGTGTGTATGTATGGATACAATTTTTCTCCCACATTTTCGGGCGTACGGATCAACCGATTTGAATGGTTCAAAAAACATTCGATTCCTATTTATAAGGAAATGTGCTGATTAGTTTTTGGCGAAGGCAGGTCCAGCCTTTTCAGAGATACGGAGCAACGAGTGCAGAAAATAGAAATCGACTTTTTGAGAGAACGGAGTATTCGATTTGAATGATCTAAAAATCATTCAATTAGTAATGATTGGGAGAAGTGTTTATTAGTTTTTGGCAAAGGCAGGCCCAGCCATTTTGAAGATACGGAGCTAAATATGTAAAAAATGGCAGTTTTTGAGAGAACTAAGCGTCCGATTTAAATGATTCAAAGAACTTTCTGCTTGTCTTAACAAAATAATTGATTTTGGTATAAAAAATGTTTTTTTTTTTGTATTCGAAAATAACTACAATAATGCTACAATATTTATAATAATCTATTTGAAAACATTCAGTATTCCTCGAACATTTCGTTACGGTAAGGGAAGTTCCAGCAATTTGCCTTAAGGCACGATGCCACCCACCCCACTAGTTATAACATTGTTTTAAATAGATTTATAAAATATCGACGCTTTTTAGGCTGTTTTATAAAATTCTAAAATTTATTTAATAACTACTTATAAAAATTCAAAAACTCAACACTCTCTTAAGATACAGTTGTAAAAATTTAAGCCAAAAATAAAAAAAAAATGTTAGCAACAAAAGTGGTCTGAGAGTTGTTGATAATCTCAGTGTTCAAAGTCTTGATTCCTGAACAAACAATTCCAAAAATCAAATAAAACACCTCGAATTATTTCCCAAACACATCATAATCTATCTGACTCTGCAAGTTGCCTTCAAAAGTTAAATTATATATAGAAGTCTCCTCTTCTGGAGTTTCGAGTTGACTTGATCAACAAGAGTCGAGTTGAATTTAAAGTTAAAGTTGACACAAAACTTTGTTAATTATTATCAAACGTCCTCATTTCCTTCTCTTTTCACCAAAGGTAAATGTAACACAATCTTTAGGGAACATCTCCCAAACAAACCACAAATGGAGGGAAGACTTTGAATGAAAAAATAACTAAATGATTTTTGGGATGAATAGTATGTAATATAATGTATGTATATATATTTTAGTGTGTATGTGTGTCGATTAATGTGCAAATGCATTTGCATCGTCGTCTCCTCTGACATGTTCTGATTAAGTGCATTATGCAGATGAGTTTCTGGTAAGTAATCCTCAGAAACAAACTTGCTCGCTTGACGAAACTTAATATCGTTTTAGTAACGAACGTTCAAAAGCCAGCAAATCTCAAAATAGTAATACACACGTTCATATAAATCATATTCGAGTAGGGAAATATAGGTTTATACTGCCATATTATCTATTTTTGGGTATAATTGACAAAGACCAAAAAAATGTCCCGAGTTTTTAATTAAATACTAAGGAAATAAAAGATCGATTTCTAAGTCGTTTTATTCAAAACTTTTATATCGGAGTGTATATAGCTGTTGGCATGGATTTGTGGAAAAACTTATCTAGTTTCTCCCCATGTAACTGAAAAGGAGTGCTTGTCCTTGATATTTGTAAGATATTTGCAAAAAAATAGTGCTACAACGCCAAAAAATGCATTTTCATATTAACATTTGAAAAATGTTGATATTGTTGAGTTTGTAGTAACACTTGCGGCCCTATTACATGATTTTACTGAATTGCAAATTTATAGCTGTTTTTGTTAGAAACATGTCTGATTTTATATTTTTATAACTAAGTACACATACAAAGAAATAACATACTAAAATTTTGTATCTCTAGCATAACGTTAAATATTTTTAAATATTTTTCAAAATACTCTTCAAACCGTGGACTTGCAACGATTGGAAACTACATATGCAAGAGTGCATTTTTTTTCACAAAATTGCAAATTTATAGCTTTTTTTGTAAGAAACATATGTGATTTTATATTTTTATAATTTAGTAAATATATCGAAAAATAACATACTAAAATTTTGTAACTTTAGCATAACGTTTTATATTTTTAAATATTTTTCAAAATATTCATCGAACCGTGGACTTGCAAGTATTGTAAACTAGATATGCAAGAGTGCATTTGTTTACAAAGTTGCAAATTTATAGCTTTTTTTGTAACAAACATGTGTAATTTTATATTTTTATAATTTAGTACACATATTAAGAAATAACATACTAAAATTTTGTAACTTTAGTATAACGTTTTATATTTTTAAATATTTTTCAAAATACTCATCAAACCGTGGACTTGTAACTATTGAAAACTAGATATGCAAGAGTGCATTTGTTTACAAAGTTGCAAATTTATAGCTTTTTTGTTAGAGACATATGTGATTTTATAGTTTAGTACACATATTAGGTAATAACATACTAAAATTTTATAGCTCTAGTATAATATTGTATAATTTTAAAACATTTTTCAAAAGTACTTCTCATATCATATCCAACCGTCGATTCGCAACTAATAAAAATAGGGTATGCAAATGTGCATGCATTTACAAAATTGCAATTTTTTAGTTTCTTTTGTTACAAACATATTTGATTTTATATTTTTATAATTCATTACATATATTAAGAAATACCATGCTAAATTTTTGTAACTCTAGTATAACGTTTTATATTTTTATATATTTTTCAAAATGATTGATTTTTGACAAAAACCAAAAAATGTCCCGAAATTTCCATTAAATCCTAAAGAATATGAAAGATCGAACTCAACGAAACCTTAGATTCAAAATATCCTTTTATCGTTCCGTACCATCATAAAATCATTATTACATCCACAATTTCCTATTTTATGCAATTCAATAGATTCGTATCACGTTTGACCACCCCGATGCACCATATTGCATCTTCGGGCTTTCCACAAAAAGAAATCAATTGATTTTCCTCCTTTCGACGTCGTAATAAGACGCTTTGGGAAATCCTAGAAACGATACTAAAAAGCGATAATGGTGTGAAATATACTTCTATATATTATATATATTTTCCTATATAATTATAATTAAAACGAGCCATTATTTTGTCAAATTTATTCGCCTGGGGTTTAACTTTGCCATCGGCTGCAGAAGATTGTATATCATCCTTAAATTGTTTCCAGGAGCGTCTTTATAAGATAAAACCGAATTTATGAAATTAATAAAGGAACCGAAGACATTAACAAAAGCCTTTTGAATGTCTTTCACGAATATTGATAATAGGAGAGCTGGGGGAAAATATTAAATATAATTACCAAACAAATTATAAACATAAAAGTTTGTATAGATGAGATTGTTAATGAATTTAGTACACTCATGTACTAAATTATTTATAACTTTTAAACTATGTGTGCGATTTGAATTTTGTATTAAGAAATTTTGTATAAAATTAAATTATCTATAAGTTTGTCTAATAATAAGAAGCTCTATGGAAACTCATTATACTCATAAATACCTTTGGAAGCAGAAAGTTTTGTTCCTATGAAGTGGTTTATAAATGTTTACTTTGTTACTAGATTTACTAATAGTAATACTAAAAATAACGCAAAATTTTTGAACTTTGAATATTTTTTTAAAAATTTACTATAATTACATAGTCCCTTTTTTGTCTTACAAAATCTATATTTTGTGCATTTATATATATCTTATATAACTCATAATTGATTATTTAACTGTTTTTAACAAAATTAGTTGTTTAGAAAACAAAACCGTTCACTAGCACAAGGACCAAAATATGTATATGAAAATAATCATGTATATTAATTATTAAGGAGTCTATTTTAAAATTCATTTTATTTATTTTTATATAAAGTATTTAATTTTCGATTCAAGTTCAGCAATTTCATTCCTAGTTAAATGCAAAACTAATTATGAAACTTTTTAACTGTAAAAACAAAAAATATTTTGATTGAACTTTTTGCATTACATTACATTTTGCATTACATTTTATGAATCTAATAAATTTATTATGAGCTTAGATTTCCACCCCCCAGCTCTCCCACTATAATTATTTTTCCTGCAAAAGATTACAATACTGATACGGTTTGGGGTTGTTTTGGGGTATATTCAAAATGTTATTTTTTCCCTTTAAATTGTTTTATTAATGTGTTTTCCTTTGTTTCAGGTTTAATTACAACGACTAGCAGGAAATTGGATCGGGAACATCAGTCTGAACATATATTAGAGGTAAAGGCTAATTAAGAAAATATTATAAATTTTAATATATTTATATATATATATATACTAGCTGACCCGGAAAACGTTTGCCTTCGAAAACTCTTTCGGCCCTATTATATGATTTTACTGAATTGCAAATTTATAGCTGTTTTTGTAAGAAACATGTATGATTTTATATTTTTGTAATTTAGTACATATATTAAGACATAACATACTAAAATTTTGTAACTCTAGTATAACGTTTTATATTTTTAAATAATTTTCAAAATACTCTTCAAACCGTGGACTTGCAACTATTGGAAACTAGATATGCAAGAGTGCATTTGTTTACAAAATTGCCCATTAATAGCTTTTTTTGTTAGAAACATGTGTGATTTTATATTTTTATAATTTAGTACACATATCAAGAAATAGCATACTAAAATTTTGTAACTCTAGTATAACGTTTTATATTTTTAAATATTTTTCAAAATACTCATCAAACCGTGGACTTGCAACTATTGGAAACTAGATATGCAAGAGTGCATTTGTTTACAAAGTTGCAAATTTATTGCTTTTCTTGTTAGAAACATGTACGATTTTATATTTTTATATTTGAGTACATATATTAAAAAATAGCATACTAAAATGTTGTAACTCTAGTATAACGTTTTATATTTTTAAATATTTTTCAAAATTCTCATCAAACCGTGAACTTGCTACTATTGGAAACAAGATATGCAAGAGTGTATTTGTTTCCAAAATAGCACATTTATAGCTTTTTTTGTAAGAAACATGTGTGATTTTGTATTTTTATAATTGAGTACACATATTAGATAATAACATACTAAAATTTTATAGCTCTAGTATAATATTGTGTATTTTTAAAACATTTTTCAAATGTACTTCTTATATCATATCCAACCGTCGATTCGCAACTAATAAAAATAGAGTATGCAAGAGTGCATTTGTTTACAAAATTGCACATTTATCCCTTTTTTTGTTAGATACATATATGATTTTATATTATTATAATTGAGCACATATATTACGTAATAACATACTAAAATTTTATAGCTCTAGTATAATATTGTATATTTTTAAAACATTTTTCAAAAGTACTTCTCATATCATATCCAACCGTCGATTCGCAATTAATAAAATTAGAGTATGCAAATGCGCATGCATTTACAAAATTACACATTTATAGCTTTTTTTGTTAGAAACATATGTGATTTTATATCTTTATAATTGAGTACATATATTAACTAATAACATACTAAAATTTCATAGCTCTAGTATAATATTGTATATTTTTAAAACATTTTTCAAAAGTACTTCTCTTGTCATATCCAACCGTCGATTCGCAACTAATAAAAATAGAGTTTGCAAGTGTGCATTGCAATTTTTTTAGCTTTTTTTGTTAGAAACATATTTGATTTTATATTTTTATAATTCAGTACACATATTAGAAAATTACATACTATAATTTCATTACTGTATTACAACGCTTAATATTTTTAAAATATATTTTAAGCCGTCAATTCGTTTACGTCAAAACTTTTTTGTGTATAAATATAACTACAAACAAAACTACTTACCACAATTAAATAACATTTACTTGAAACATCCTATTAAACGTAATTGAACACCATCTGTCAGAAACGTTTGACAATTGAGGTATTAGCCAACGTTCATTGTTTTATTCAAAAGTGTTTGTTTTAAGGACGTAAGCAAATTTATTCTGAATATGTGTAATGTTGCAAAATTGAATTTTCCATCTAAATCTAAATATTTGAAAGTGAATTATAATATTTAGTCACTAGTCCTCTATATCCGCACATGATGTTTGCTTTTCCGTCGACTTCTCCTGTCGGGGACGTCACTGAATAATTTCCAAAACAGGCAAAACCCCGCCGGCGGGGCTTTGTTTGGAAATGAATTTAATCCTGTAGGCTTTGGAGCTGCCACTGGACTAGAACTGACAAATTGCGGTAAATCGGGGGTAGAGGCTACTACTACATGGTATGGATGGGTTGAAAATTGGGTCACTTTGGCACACTACCGCAGATAAATGGGTTGTTTTCGCAGCCACCGAAAAACTTATCAATCTTTACGACACTGGGGATGATCGATGGAGGGCGAAAGACATAAACTAGTCGAGGATTTTTGGGGTTTTTGATTTTTTAGTTTTTCGACGAGTCTCGATTTAAAATTCAGCCTTGGATCAAAATATAAAATTTTAACACTCCAACTACTAAATTATTTTTTTTATCACACTTTACAGTCGTTGATGTGATGAATTTTTTTTATAAAAAACAAAATCAAATTTTTAAACAATCTTGTCAAATTTTTGTCAAACTTAGTATTAAATATTCATTAAAGAATTATTTCATTTTTATTGAACAAAATATTTTTTTGATTCAATTTCTTGTATTATATTCAAGTTTAACAAATTAAATAAAATTCATAAAAAGTTTTAATGACAATTTTTGCAAATATTTTACTGGAAAAAGACAATCCTGAAAATTACAAATTATAGAAATATTTTATAAATAATATTTACGGTTGTTGATGTTAAAAACATAAATACAATGAATGATATAAATTTTATGCCAAATTTGTATGACTTGCTATTTGATTGTATTTTCTTTGCTTGAATTTGCTTTTTTCATCGGCGTTTTATTGTTTGATACCAAAATTAGGAAAGTTATGTGTGTTATGCTTCAATTGGACTATAGGTATAAAATGTCCAAATTGCGAACTGCTAGTACTTTTGAATTCCATAAAATATGGCTCTGAAGTTAAATTTTATTTTTATATATCACAATCGCTTTTGTGCGAAACCAGCCAGTGTTATCTGATAAAAAAATATAACTCTTGCTATTTAGCGAAATTATATTCGTTGTAATTTTTAAAATTTAACAAAAGGTTCTAGATATAACATATACAAATTGCAGGCGTCCAGTGCTTATAAATTCCATAAAATTTTGCTCTAAAGTTCAATTTCATTTTACTCGAAACTGGAAGGTTATTTTGCAAAACCAGCCAGTTGTCTGGTGAAAAATCTATAACTTCTATTATTTTGCAAAATTTTATTTGCAAATTTTATTTTTTATATTTAAAGAAAGCTTATAAGTATAACATATCTAAATTTCAGACTTCTAGTACTTATAAATTCAATAAAATGTGGCTCTGAAGTTCAATTTCATTTTACTCGGAACTGGAGAGCTTTTTGCGAAAGCAGCCTGTGTAGTTGTCTGTTAAAAAAATTATAACTTATATTGTTTTGCAAAATTATATTTACTGAAAATTTTTATATTTAAAGAAAGCTTATAAGTATAACATATCCAAATTGCAGGCTTATAGTACTTATAAATTCCATAAAAATTGGCTCTGAAGTTCAATTTCATTTTACTCGAAACTGGAGAGTTATTTTTCAAAACCAGCCAGTTGTCTGGTGAAAAATCTATAACTTCTATTATTTTGCAAATTTTTATTTATTGAAATTTTTTATATTTAAAGAAAGCTTATAAGTATAACATATCTAAATTTCAGACTTCTAGTACTTATAAATTCAATAAAATGTGGCTCTGAAGTTCAATTTTATTTTACTCAGAACTGGAGACCTTTTTGCGCAAGCAGCCTGTGTCTTTTGCCTTGTCTGTTAAAAAAAATTATAACTTATATAATTTTGCAAAATTTTATTTATTGAATTTTTTTATATTTAAAGAAAGCTTATAGGTATAACATATTAAAATTTCAGGCTTCTAGTGCTAATAAATTTCAAATACAGAGCTTCTGAAGTTGGATTTTATTTAAACATAACACAATTGCTTTGTAACAAAAACCTTTTGTTTGCAAAAAGCGCCAGGGTCTATTTTATAATTTTTTTTGCAAATGCAGTTTTGCAAAATCACGTTTGTTACTAACTTCTCGATAAAAAATTTTATGTTTTTGCCAGAAAATCCGATTTGATCATTTCATTTTTTGTTGACGCTTCAAGGAAAAATTGGAAAAATAATATATGTGTATATAAATACGAGTCCAAATTGTTAGTCAAATTTATCATTTTTGATAAACGTGTAAATCCCAAAAAGCTCTCTTGCATAATCCAATGACTAAAAACAGCTTGTTAAAGCTCCCCAGACGCAAAACTAATTATTAAAACCAGCACAAACTGAATTAGTGAAAACATTTTCGCACTCATACATTTCGAAAACGTCACAAATAATATATTTACACAAAAAAATACAAATTTATCTCAACAAAATTTATTTCCCTAGCAGTTGTAGGTACTCTATCCCCAATAACTAAATAAAATATCAATCCGTACATAGTAAAAGATCTATTTTACGGTACCATTCGCTTTGGCACCTTCCAAATCACAAAAGGACAAATTGGATTTGACCTTCTGAGGAAGAAAGGCAGAAGGATCCTTCATCAACTATGTTAAGGGCCTTTCAATCAGAACTGTACCTGTCCTTTTGCCTTGGGAATTGCTTGGGGTAGGAGGAAAGGGAATGAGGTCCTAGGTGTATTGTTCAAATGAAACATATAATAACTGGGGATGTATATATATATATATATATATATATATATATATATATACTAGCTAACCCGGCAAACGTTGTTTTGCCATAAAAAATATGCCTAAATTGATAAAAACTGAATAAATGTGCCAAAAAACAAATATATAATTGATTTGGACTCTGATTCTTTGACAAATAATTAAAAACTTGCTATATTTTTCAAAATTATTTGACATTTCATACTTCAAAAATTAATTCACTCGCATCATAGTTTTTTTGTTTATTATACTTTTGTCATGTCATATATGTCAATAAAATTTTCTTTCAAATATTATTTATTTGTTAATAAATTATTAATTATTTTAAGTCATCGATGAATAATTATATAATTGTTAAATTCAAAAGTTTGGCTAAATCAACACAGGAATATTGTGGAAATAAATATTTTTTTACATAAAGATCTGATTTTTGACATTTGCATTTTATTTCAAATTAATTATAACTGTCAAAATATTTTCTTTTTGGTCAAAATTTAATATAATATGATATAATATTTAGTTTGTCTAGTTTGTTTTTGTCAGATTCCAGTGATACCCTCAGATTGTACTATTTCATTTAAGAGGTTACGATTGCGATGACAATTAAAATATATCTTAACTGATATATTAATAATAATATTATATTATAATTACACAAATTTCTTTACACTCCGATAAATAATTCCAACGCATCATAGTGTTTTGTTTATTTTAATTTTGTTTATGTCATTTTTTTTAATTAAAGAATAAATTAAATTTTAGTCTAAATCAAAGCAGTATCTTTATCTAAATATACAATTTTTATATAAATATTTGATTTTTCACATTTGCATTTAATTGAAAAATAGTGAATGTCAATTTCATATATCCAATATGCATTAAATTTATAAATGTCAAAATATTTCCTTCTTGGTCCAAAATTAATATAATATGATAATATTTATTTTACAATAATGTTTTGTATCTATAATTTGCTTGGCAATATTGCCTATAACATAACTCGGAATAATTAATTTATTTGCTTCTTATCGAAGTAAGTCGTTAAACATTTTTTTTGTAAAATGTCAAAATTTTGTTTATGATTAATTTTAAATTCGATATGCCGCTTTTTTATTGTGATCTCTGATCTATAATGTTTTGATGAAGTTTTGGTTTCCAAAATAATTTGGTAAGCTAATCAATTAAATCTAAATCGTAAATCTATTTTATTTTCATAAATATTGACAAATGACATTTGATTTTTTTACATGTCAACATTTATTTAAATTTTTTTAGCGTTGTTTTTTAATTAGATTTAAAACTATAAACAGTGATTTTGAATATAGCATTTCATCAAATTTGGATTTAAATGTTGGATATTTCTATATATGTACATGTTTTTGAATTTTATTTTTTGAACTGTCAAATATTTTTTTCAAAAATCATTTATCTTTTTTTCTCGACTTTTCCATATATTTTGACATTTGTCATTTTAGTGTTTTATTTTTTTTTTGGTCATTTTCTGTCAAAATTTTTTGAAATTTATAAAAATTATGTATTTATATTTTAAATTTACTTTTCAAAATTTCCTATAATCTAAGTTGGATATATATGCACACGATGAGCCAATAAAATTTAAAATCGGTCCAGTAGTTTAGGCGTCCATCGCGAACCAACATCGTGACACGAGATTTATATATATATATATATATATATATATATCAATCATCTACATTTTTCTCTCCAATATTATTTATTTTGAAGTCCAAAACTTTCCCAACGTTGACATCAACGACGATGTCCCTCTAGAGTGCAAAACATTCGGAATGTTTGTTTCAAACAATAGTTATCGCAAATAGTGAACTCTGAAACTGTTTGTTTCTGTACACCATACATTACATTAAATTTTAGCTACGTATAGTTTCGTAGTCACAAACTATAGTTTTATTACATTGAGAACTTATGGCACGATCATTATTCATGTAGCTGGAGAATTAGAATGCAACAGGAGCAGAAACTCCTTTAAAGTCAACTTTAAATGTTGTTGGAGGAACGCATCTTTTAAGGATTAACAAGGCGTAAAGGTGAATGCAAATTGAGAGGAATTCGAGGGAAAAGATCGCAGAGAAATGCAATGGACAAGTTTTGGAATTTTGCACGTTTTTGCAACTATTGTAGTACTAAATCCTATGTACAGTGCTGGATTTACAGTAGGGGCAATCGGGGCTACTGCCCAGGGCGGCAAATTTTGGGGGGCGGCAAAATTTAGATATTTAGAAAAAATTCTATATAATATAATCAACTTTTTTAACAACATTTTTTATTTCAAGAAATCTAATTAACAAAACATAATACGATTGCAATGCAAAATTTGGGTTGAAATAAACGTTAACTAAAACTCATTATTTTGCCTTGCTTCCCTCTCCGAACGTAAATTATCAAATTCGTTAATAAGTTATCAAATTTGGCAATTTGGCTAATATAAGATCCGTAAACAAGCTGAAAATTTTAAAAAAATATGTTCTTCAGTTCTCGAGCCCTCTTAAAATATACGTATTTGTGCACTTCCGAGCTTATAGCGTCGAAAAAAAATTTAAACTAGTGACTCATGGCACTGTGCCTTAAGACAAATTACTGAAACATCCCGTACTGAAAATTACATTTTATAAAGAGCTTTAAATTTCATTAAAAAATGAAAAAAAAACACTTCTAAAACACATTTTTTGTATTTTGAAATTTTTCGAAAATTATGAACTTTTTGCAAAGCAATCGCGCTGCGTAGCTGTTTCAGAGAAGAAATATCGAAACTCAATTACCATTTTTTGTAATTGCCTGTACCAAAAGCTAATCAGCACGTCTTCTCATCAATACAAATCTAATATTTTTTAATTATTCAAGTCGATTTCGAGAACACGGATCAACCGATTTATGATTCAATTCCTATTGATAAGGAGACGTGCTGATTAATAATTGGTCAAGGCAGGTCCAACTGTTTTGAAGATACGGGCCAAAATGCCAAAAATGATAATTTAGTTTTTGAGAAAAAAGCGTTCAATAACATTCAAAAAAATTTACAGAATAAATAACTGCTTAAATTTGTGGGGGGCAGGATTAGCGGTTTCGATGATCCAACAAAAAAAATTTGAAAAAGAAACATTTGGCGGACAAAAGTGATCATAGGACATAGGCACATTAAATTATTTTAACATATTAATTAATTAAAATATTTTAAAGATATTATAACAACAAGTATAAATTTTGTTTACATTTATATAAGTTCTGTAACATTGTTTATCAGTTAGACTGCGACGCGGCGCTTACGCGCTTCTATATTTGTCCCTTGCAGCTGAAGCAGCGCGATTGCTTTAAAAAAAGTTCGAAAGTTCATAAAATTTCAGGGATGGGGCGGCATTTTTGTCAGTGCTCCGGGGCGCCAAATTTCTAAATCCGGCCCTTCCTATGTAGAAACTGTTTTAATATATCTAGTGAGTGAAAACCAGATAAAATTTACTAAAATCTAGTATAAAACAGTTATATACACTTGCATATTGAAATTTTGAATAATTTGAGTTGAAACGTGGACTTTAGGATTGCCAGTAGGACACTTTTTAACATTTCTTCAAATAACTTTTAAGCAATTCGTAGTTGAAACGCGGATTTTAGTACTTTGATAATATGCCTTAAATACATGTTTTGGGTTCTGACTCCCAGTTCATCCTCGCTTGACCAACACTTTATTAAACAGAATTCCCAAACAAATATATAATCTTATGATTGCAAATTTCAAATACCAACATAGTCCTTTATCCCTTACCAAAATCCATTCCTCTATTGCTCCCAATTTAATATTTATCCGGTGCATATAATTCCACTTCACATTTAATTATACACGTCGTTCGGTCGTTCCAGCAAGTAGTAATAGTTTTTAGCTCTATTTTAGTCCAGCTATAGCTTTACTATAGCTTGGTGGCTTGTTTACACGCAAAACAAGACCATTGCAATAGTCGTCATGTAAACACGATACAATCCACAAAGCACTATATGATAAAGGACTCACCAGGATAAATGTGAGGGAGTAATTGATTTGTTTAATTATTATAAACAGTACTACTACTAGGTCTCTAAAATTCTTCCATCAAAAGTTTCTATTATAGTCGATTGGATCGAAAATCGATCTGTAACTATACCTAATATCGAAAAGCATCTCTAGTATGTAAATCGAGTGTTCGATGGCTTTTCCATGCATAATTTCCCGGCTAATGCATCTATTATTGAAAATAATGGACGAACATAATGGTCTTTGATAGGTTTTTAAACAGAAAACGATGTCGACGATATCGAGATGACGATACTTGTATTCGTTAACGATTTAATGGATGCAGGAGTAAATGTCGGAAATAAAACTAGAGTACAAAAATTTTATTTCATTTCGTATCTACGATATATTAAATTTTTGCGTTAAATTTAACTCGGAGTTTTTATTGCAAAATTGCGGAAAAAAGTTCTACGCGATATATGGTGCGTCAAGGTGTCTCGTTGTTGGATTTGTAGGCGTGCATTGCAGTGTAATATTTTATAAAACAACACTTAAAATATTTTATAAAAAAAACTTTAGTGTTTATTGTTTCTATATGCATTAAAGCATGTTATACTGAAATTTGAGGTTCCTGGTTGCACGCAATCGGTGCAAAAAAATTAGCCAAAAATCATTTTATTTTAAGTACCTATTTGAGAAAAAAACTTGGGAATTTTTACATATTTATTCTATCAATATGATAAAATATAAATAAATGCATATTTTTGGTTTCTGTCTAAATTGTTTCCATATATTTATTATTTTTTCTAGTAGTTTGTGTCATATTTTTGCAAAAATTTAAAAAATTCTCTTTAATTCTGTCAGCATTTTACAAAATTATAAAATGAAATGCATTTAGCATTTAAAAAAATCTCTATGTATTGATTTTACAATTAATTTTGGATTTAAATTCATAAATTATTCTTTATTATTATTTATTAAAATTAAGAATGTTTTTTCTCATATTATTTTTTTTTTAAGTTTTATGTCATTAATAAAATTTAACAACTAAATAATTAATATATATATAGATATATATAATATATATATTGATATTATTATTATAACATATTATTAGTTTACTTTGTATAATATTTGTAACTTTTATTCAAATAATCTGATAAAAAATAGAATTGTACAATAAAGAACCTAAATATGAAAAAACTTTTGTCAAAAATATTAAAATTAAAAAAAAAATGTTTAGGCATTATGTTTGTATTATTTTAAATAATATACAAAACTAATATTTCTAAAATTTACAAATGAATTAATTTGCATAAGTAAAATAAAGAAAATAAAAAAAAAACTCAATCAACCCAATGAGGGCTTTGGTCATTAATTTTTTGCTTTCAAATGTGATTTTAAAGTAAACCGAATTAGCATAGGACTTTATGATGTTAAAAAATTATATATTTTAATTTACTACAAATTTACCAAATATTGTATGAAATTTAGAAAAACGGTTTAAAAGTTACAGTTAAAATTGTAAAAAAATCACTCACGATCCAAATAAGCTCCAAAGAGAGCTTTGGTCATTATTTTATATTTTCAGTTACGATTTAAAGTATACAAGTTAACCTATGGTTTTATGATGTTAGAAAATATTATAGATATTTCAATTTACTAAAAAATTTTTAAATATTGTATGCAATTTAGACAAATAGTTTGAAAGTTACAAATTATATAATCAGAGTCACTTGGAATACAAACAGGCGCAAATGAGAACTTTGGTGTCGCGTTTTTAGGCCAATAAGTTTCGTTTTAAAAAATATTCTTATATATATATATATATATATAATATATTACAATATATATATATACACATAAATTTTCTCCTTTCAACAATATTGTTGTGCTAGGTCTCAATTTTCTCCAGGTCGTTCTATTTTTTTTATCAAATATCGTCCTTTCAGAGTTCTTGCAGGATATCGATTCTATCCAAGAAATTCTCAAAAGTGTTTGTGTTTCCCTTGTTTTGCATTTGCTCTTTGATGTCGTCGTATCTCACTTTTGTTCCGAGGAATATTATACAAAACTTCACACACAGGATAGGGGAAACTGGGGTGAATGATATGAAATGATGGAAAATGATATATAAGGGATAAAGTATGTGTTTGTAGGACTTTATGGTGTAGAAAAACTTGTTTGTTATCTACTTTTGCATAAATTTGCTGAATATCTACTGTACCTAAAATAAATGATTCAAAAGTTATCCAAAATTCACCAAACAAATGCATACTAAGTTGAGGCACCATAAAATTACACCAACTAAATGCCATATCAATTTTTTTTT